>NC_091464.1:8627166-8967166 GCF_027789765.1 Dendropsophus ebraccatus | reverse complement strand
CCCCCTCCCTCCATAGTGAAGAAATGTGGATTTTGGCTTTAACCGCAGCCATTTGGCTTTAACCCCCGTGTGTCTGACTCTCTGTAGTCTCTAGTTAGAGGCTTGTAATTTCCCGCACATTTTATTACTGATCACATCGGCTGGTCCATTGGAGGGCACGGAGAGAGGGAAAAGATTAAAGGGACAATTACAGAAAGTTATATGGGCGAGTAGGGAGGAGGACTGATTGCGACTTGTTATACTGAGATATATAGTGAGCGGTAAGTATGTAGATCCTTACTGATCCAGCACATTACCATGGCAGCCTGCATATGTCACTCATAGATTGGCTCCATTCAGGACATTTATGTAGTAAGGACGAGTCTATGCAAATGTTAGAGCGTAAAAGCTCCATATCCGCAATAACCTGTCCTGAATTCTGGATGCATGGCATGGCAATGTGGGCCGGAGCCAACACCTAGGTATGTGCCACCAGGTGCTGACGCTGGCCCTTTAACTGTACATACTCAGCACACAGGTATGAGGCACACCTGCTTTTAATGTGTGGCTGGCTATACTTTTCCCTAATGGTCTGTGACCTACTGGGTTATGATGGGTCCCTTGGGCGCTTATCGCGGTGGTCCGAAGTGGAGTTATGACCCACCCGGACTATCTGTAACACCACCCTCAGAAAGATGACCCAAGGACGGTGCAGCTTGTGTGTCGGTGCTGGTGCAATCATCACTAAGTCCCAGTAGAATAAACTTTCCTTTTTACTGACAAGTCTTCTGTGATACTGGTGACTAATATAATACATGACTGATACAGACTTGCTTTCACTGGATCTGTACTGAGAGTTGCTGAGGTAGAGAGTAGAATAACTGTGCTGACTTGATTGGGAGCTGAGAAGAGTAGAGAGTTCTTAGTAGTGGAGAGGAGTTTGTCCTGAGAGTCCCAACCCAATGTAGTACTGTGCTCTGCCGGAACTTTAGAAGAAGAAGAAGAATACCTGAGAAGAATACTTGAAAGAAGAAGAATACTTGTGCCCGTGTTTCGACCTTTGTCGCTATACCACCTGTTGCCCTGCAGTGTCGGGGTACCCGTTCTATCAGGGTGACACAAGCCCCAGTCCTAGTTACCTGAGTTGAGCTAAGTGTCCAAAATTTTCCAGTGTTACATGCGCTGCGAGATAGAGTAGGTAGGCTCTTGGCTGCTTTGCTCTATCCGGATCAGTTCCTCTGCTTTAGGATACTGTCCTGCACTTTTAGAGATGTTCACGGCGTGGGTTGGGGTGATCCCTGACTTGTCCTCTCTGTAGGTGTTTAGCACTGTATTGTGAGGATAAGTGTTGCTTTAAGAAGCAGAGTCTCTGTGTTCTCCATAAGCGTGCACACTACAGCTGGTCCGTCCCGGACAGGGAACCTGGCAGAGCCACTCAGCAGGGATGCCTGATATGTGTGTCTTGCTCCACTGAGAAACACACTTCCTCGCCCCATGTGACTACTTCCTACAGGGTGTATGTAACAGCTCCTGTGAGTGGTGGAGAAGAGAGTGTGAGAAGAAAGTGGGATAGAGATAGTTAGAAAAGAACATCAACTTTCATTGGTGTACAGAACCATAAACACAACGATAACCCTTAGCTAAGCACAGCTGTGACACATAGATACACGAATATACATACTGCTGACATCTAGAGGCAAAACTTATATATGGTTTCATTACCACTTCACTTTTGAGATACCAGGCTTTTGCGAGGGGTGTTCAAAGTAGAAACACCCGTGGTGAGACACCACATATATATATACACAGCCCTTGCTGCCCCATAGTCGGCCCATGTAATTAACAATAAACGAGCGCTGATCTAGTAGATTGGTGCTCTTTTACACTTTCTGATTAGGCCATGTAATCGGACTCTTACGTAATTTTATGCATCTGTAGGCACCATAAGTTTCTGGTACAGCAATACAGAGCAGAAAGAGCCAGATGGAGTCTCCCCTTTGACCTGATTGACAGTCCTAGTGATAGCAATGCTGGATGTCACAGGGGTCGTCAGTCTAGCAGCGAGGAGCAGGATTCTGGCTAGGTAGGAGCAATGCCTAGTAGAGCCATAAGAGAAACAGATCACTGATCTCAGGGAGACAAGCCAAAGATAATACTGCCGGCTGCTAGCTAAAGCGCTCAGTGCAGTGAAATCCTAGGTGCATTGCCCCCTGGGATACATAAATATGCAAAAGAAGAGCCCGTGGAGCCTCATATAAGAGTCTCCAAACACAGGACTAGCCAGATATCCCTCCGGGAAGGAAGGGGTGGCTCCTGTAGGGAAACCACCAAAACCACTATATTAGGTGGCCATATAAGTCAATGTAATGACAAGGGAAAAACCAAGGCCAGGTATCCATCCACATACAGGATGTTGCCCCTCATCAGTGTGGAGCAGGATTCTGGCTAGGTGGGAGCAATGCCTTGTAGAGCCAGCAGTGGCATCAGGCAAGAACAGGAATAATATGTTATTAACTATGACCAGACACTTTTGGAACAATTCTTTTTATCACCTTACAGACACAGTCAATAGTAAGTGAGATATAGTAAGAGATACGGTACCTTTAAATAGTAACAAAGCCTTAATCTGATCTGTAATTATTTCATGCAGTCAGTGGCTCTGACAAAGTCTCACATGTAATATTGTTGCATTAGAAAAGAAAAAATGACAGCAGGAGGAACACATAGCGAAATACTGCAGAGAGTCAACTGCAAAGCACAGTACCAAACGTTATACTGCTTACCCTAAGTGGTCGGGCTCCGGGCAGGGAACTGCAGTACCATCATAGTGAAGATCAAAGGGCCAACTTCCACCCTTCCAAAGAGTCGGGTAAAACAGTAAAGCAATTGGAGACCAAAGTCGAAATGCGTTGTCCAAATAAAACATAGTTTGCTGTCAGTATGACTTGCATCATGCATCATCATCTTGTGATCATTAAAGGGGTATTCCAAGAAAATCAACTAGGAGATTGTGGGGTGTGTGTGTGTGTCTGAACTCTGAACCCCTCACCGATCTCTGTATTTGGCCCCCGGCTTCTGTGTTATGAATAGAGCTGCGTGTACGGCACGTGACCCGATGGCACTATTCATTGCTATGAAGCTACAGAAAGAGCTGAGCACGCCGGAAGAACGCTGTACTTGTCTCTTTCCATTGGCTCAATAGGAATGAATAGAGCTGCGGGTCACGTGCCGTACTTGCGGCTCTATATATAACACAGAAGTCGGGCCCAATACGGAGATCGGCAGGGGGTACAGAGATCGGACCTTGCATGAACTCCTTCTTTTCCCCTATCCTGTGGATAGGGGTAAAGTTGATTTTCTTGGAATACTCCTTTAAATAAGTTCAATGTTATTATACACCTTGATGTTGTAGAATAAATCCGGGCCGATCAGCGCCTTTGCATTGCCAGTTATCCTGTGTATTCCCGATCATCCTGTGTATTCCCGATCATCCTGTGTATTCCCGGTCATCCTGAGCATTCCTGATCATCCTGAGCATTCCCAGTTATTCTGTGTATTCCCGATCATCCTGTGCATTCCCGGTAATCCTGTGCATTCCCGGTCATCCTGTGTATTCCCGCTAATGCTGTGCATTCCCGGTCATCCTGCGTATTCCTGGTAATCTTGTGCATTCCCGGCCATCCTGTCCATTCCCAGTCATCCTGAGCATTTCTGATTATCCTGTCCATTCCCAGTCATCCTGTCCATTCCCAGTCATCTTGTGTATTCCCGGTCATCCTGTGCATTCCCGGTAATCCTGTGCATTTCCGGCCATCCTGTCCATTCCCAGTCATCCTGTCCATTTTCAGTCATCTTGTGTATTCCCGGTCATCCTGTGCATTCCCGGCCATCCTGTGCATTCCCGGTAATCCTGTGTATTCCCGGTCATCCTGTGTATTCCCGGTAATCCTGTGCATTCCCGGTAATCCTATGTATTCCCGGTTATCCTGTGTATTCCCGGGGATCCTGTGCATTTCTGGTCATTTTGTGTATTCCCGGTTATCCTGTGTATTCCCGGTCATCCTGTGCATTCCCGGTTATCCTGTGCATTCCCGGTCATTCTGTGCATTCTCGGGGATCCTGTGTATTCCCGGTTATCCTGTGCATTCCCGGTCATCCTGTGTATTCCCGATCATCCTGTGTATTCCCGGTAATCCTGTGCATTCCTGGTAATCCTATGTATTCCCAGTTATCCTGTGTATTCCCGGTTATCCTGTGTATTCCCGGTCATCCTGTGTATTCCCGGTCATCCTGTGTATTCCCGGTCTTCCTGTGTATTCCCGGTCTTCCTGTGTATTCCGGGTTATCCTGTGTATTCCCGATTATCCTGTGTATTCCCGGTTATCCTGTGTATTCCCGGTTATCCTATTCCCGGTTATCCTGTGTATTTCCAGTCATTTTGTGCATTCCTAGTTATTCTGTGAATTCCCGGTTATCCTGTGTATTCCCGGTTATCCTGTGTATTCCCGGTCATCCTGTGTATTCCCGGTTATCCTGTGTATTCCCAGTCATCCTGTGTATTCCCGGTTATCCTGTGTATTCCCGGTCTTCCTGTGTATTCCCGGTTATCCTGTGTATTCCTGGTTATCCTGTGTATTCCCGGTCTTCCTGTGTATTCTCGGTTATCCTGTGTATTCCCGGTCTTCTTGTGTATTCCCGGTTATCCTGTGTATTTACAGTCATTTTGTGCATTCCTAGTTATTCTGTGCATTCCCGGTTATCCTGTGTATTCCCGGTCATCCTGTGTATTCCCGGTTATCCTGTGTATTCCCGGTCTTCCTGTGTATTCCCGGTTATCCTGTGTATTCCTGGTCTTCCTGTGTATTCCCGGTTATCCTGTGTATTCCCGGTCTTCCTGTGTATTCCCGGTTATCCTGTGTATTCCCGGTTATCCTGTGTATTCCCGGTCTTCCTGTGTATTCCCGGTTATCCTATTCCCGGTTATCCTGTGTATTTCCAGTCATTTTGTGCATTCCTAGTTATTCTGTGTATTCCCGGTTATCCTGTGTATTCGCGGTCTTCCTGTGTATTCCCGGTTATCCTGTGTATTCCTGGTTATCCTGTGTATTCCCGGTCTTCCTGTGTATTCCCGGTTATCCTGTGTATTTCCAGTAATTTTGTGCATTCCTAGTTATTCTGTGCATTCCCGGTTATCCTGTGTATTCCCGGTCATCCTGTGGACCTCTACTTGTGATATTCGTCTCCACATGTAATATTCTAAAACCTTTGGTTTAAATAAGATACAGTGTTCTGACCTGTAACATTATCTGGAAGCTTTGTAAATGAGCTCTTCCTTACCATCCCGATACATAATGTACTGATGGTAAATTGTTCTTAATGTGATTATATTTCTAATTTATAAATGCTGATTTATTAAACTTGGTTAATATAAGAACATGACACGTATCTCGTTGGCTGGAAGACTCTATCCAACTCCTCTTGTATAATGTACGGTCTCAGTGGAGATTAGTGTTAGGGAAGAGATTAAACCACAGGGGGCTGAACAGGGGGATTTAGGCCTTTTAGGAGATGACAGCCTGCAATTGTAGCAGAATCATGGCTGGCAAATTGCATGCTAGCTCTTTTACAAACACCACAGCCCACTTTAAGTACTGCCTGCCCATTGCCATGAATTACAGGGCTTTACTCTGAAGCGATGGACGTGACAATGAAAGATCAGCGACATTTCCATAAAAATCTACAGCCATTTATAGAAGGATGGAACCAATGGATAATAATAATAATACATTTATTTGTATAGCGCCAACAGATTCCGCAGCGCCGTAGCTTCCACTGGTCCAACTGCAGATCTTTCAGGTGTTATTGTAAGGTCTCCATCACCTATAGATTCCTTATAGGGCCTGATTACACAAAGTGATTTTTTGTCGATTAACGATAAAGAATCTCAAACAACTGCTATGATCAACGATCCTAAATCGTTCACCCTATTACATAACACAATGATCGTTACTCATGGTCGTTCTTGCACTCTCCTCCTTTCCGCGCTGATTGTTCGTTTCAGAGTTATTACACTTAGCGATCAGCAACAGATCATCGTTCTAATAGGTGTTTCTGTTAGTTTCTTAGGTCTCTCGTAGCTTGTATCTCCTCCTCCGATAGGCGTGACGTTCTTGGGAATAGTATTTATAGGACTGTTCTTCCTACGAGGGGCTGCTGATAAGGCTTTTTTTTGTTTCTGTGGTGACGAATGTTACATCACATGAAAGCCTTTTGTGCCTCATATATGTTTTTAAAATTTTGTGTATTTAGCTTATGGCAACAATGATCTAGGCGCGCAGGAAAACAAAATGGCGGAATCTAAAGCCATATTCCCAGCAGATGAGAGCAGAGGACTGAGAGCGGTTATTGTTCCAGGGAGCACTGATGCTCTGCACATCCTCAAACTGGAGAATTGGCGCATTTCAGCTAAAGTAATAGCAGACATCATGGGGATTTCTTGTGAATGTGTTGGTGTCATTATCAATGAACATTTGAACATGACGAAGCGATCTGCAAAGTGGGCCCCCAAATGTTTGACAAAAGATCAGAAAAGCATGTGGTTCTGAACGATAAAGGGAAACTGACAGTGCGGATATACATATCACTTTCCAGATCATACAGCAGCGTATACTTACCTAGTGCGCTGCTCCTGTGATCCGGCATCCTCTTCTTCAGCTGCTGTATCTTCAGACCGCTGCTTCCTCCAGAAGGATTGATAGACAGAGGAGGCAGTGGCCTGAAGACACAGCGGCTAGAGAGAAGAGCTGGAGAAGAGGATGTCAGATCGCAGAAGCAGCACACTAGGTAAGTATACACTGCTATGTTATCTGGAAACCGACAGTACAGATCCATAGATCGTTCATGCAGCCCGGCTGCTCGATTTCTCATGCTGTGTGAAGGCACTGCAGTCAGCAAGATCGGTGCTTGTTTGCCTGATCGGATGGAATTCTTGTTCTGCACTCATTGCATTGTCCCTAAACACCTACTGAGCCATATACAATGACGTCTACATACTTTAATATTTTTAATTCTTATTTACTTATATTTTAACCTTTTTTTAACATCCCATTTACAGTATACCAGAGCATAATTATTACCTGTAAAAATCATACTGTTACATTAGGCGTAGGCTACTGCCATAGACATAGACTAACACCCATTACAGCCATGGTAGTGCATTTCCCATAGTGGCAGAAGGGTATTGGCTGTGTATTGCACCTGGGACACTTTTTAACACATGTGTATATCGTACATATACATGAATAATCTGCAGATAACTGTGATACCTCATGAAACTGAGGCAACTATGTTCACAAATAGAGGGAGATTTATGAAACCTCCGCCAGTGGTGTATGTTACGGAGAAGTTGCAGATACTTACCTGCTCCATGGCATATGCCTGCTGTAACCGCCGTTCACCTAATGGGTGGAAAAAGGGGGTGCAGCATGACGAGGAGGAGGTGTGGCCTCCCCCTGGGCCAGATTTACGATTATCTACACCTGCATGCAGAAATCTATACCTGTGCAGGTAAGGCCAGTTTCTCTAAGAGGTGTGCGTCTTTTAGTGAATCTGGTTTGGTAACTTGGGAGGGGGCCTAATTTAAGACCGACATACTCCTACCCTGGTCTTCATAAATGTCCTCTGCTCTGAACTGCTGCAATCCTGTCTGCTTTCTGTTGCTCGGGACCGCAGCTCTTAGTGGGTGCGGATGATCCCGCTAATTAGGACAGTTGAATGCAGCTGTCAAACATGACAGCTGCATTTAAAAGTCATCAATAGCCCCCATCCCTGGTGTCTAGTGGCCAGATCCCCCTATACTGCAATCGCGGAGGGGGGATCCGTTGTACTGGTTGGGTCAGGACTCAATGTTGGAATGACACTGATCCCGGCTCGGTATTCTGTGTAGCTGGTCTGCAGCAGACCAATAGAGCACTGATCTAATGGATGAGTGTTCTATTATATACACAGCATTGATCTCTGTAAAAGATCAGTGTAGTTGTATTAGAAGTCCCCCAGGGGGCTTCTAATTATTGTGTGTGGAAAAAAAAATGTTTTATTATTAATAAAAAAGTTAAAAAATCAAACACAAATTGATACATAAATAAATAATTAAAGAAATAAATATACACATTCCCAACCCCCCTTTATGATCCCCTATAAATAAGATACATATATTTGGTATCGCCATATCCGTAATGACCCTGTTTATTAACCTGTTGCATTAATTATACCGCCCGATTAACACCATAAAAAAATTAAATACAAAAATAACCAAAATGGCATTTTTTTTGTTAATCCCGCCTCCTAAAAAATATAGAAGAAAGATATCAAAACGTCACATGTACACAAAAGGCAAACTTCTAAAAACGTCAGCTTATGCCGCAAAAAAAGCCCTCATATAACTCCATTGGTAAAATAATATTAATATTACTGCTCTTACACTATGCAAGACACAAAGGGGGACATTTATTAAGTTTTACGGCGGACTTAAAAATGTCCCCGCATCTCCGTTGCTACGGGGATTTATGTACAGGCGGACTGCCTCTACATAAATCCTGTGCGCTCCGATGCACACGGCCGAAAACCTACGCCAGCTGAGGACTGGAGTAGATTTTCGGCGTATCTTTTGGCGGAACAGATGGGGAATCGTGCGGACTCTGAGTCCACGCCCTCCGTTCCGCCCCCTTCACGCCCCCTCCCTGCCCCCCGGCGTACCCAGCGGAAAATTGGCCATTTGCGAATAAAATAATGCTACTGTAATCGTAAACGGCATGACCTGGTATAATGGCTGAAAAAGACCCCAAAATCCCCCAGATCTCTGTCATGACTGCGGCCTGTGGTTGAGTGAGGTGACGCACTGCGGCCACATATGGGGGATTTCTAGAAACACTGGAATAAGGGGAATAAATAGTGAGTGGTACTTCTCAGTTAGTATTTGCTGTGTAAGAGGAAAAAATGGATTGAAACAAAATATCTGCCAAAAAAATGAAAATTTTTAATTTCCCCTCCAACATGCTTAAATTTCATACGAAACACCTAAAGGGTTAATAAACTTATGAAATGTTACTTTGAATACTTTGAGGGGCCTAGTTTTTACAGGGGATGTATTTATGGGGGTAACTAACATACAGGCCTTACAAATCCACCTGAGAACTAAACTGGTGCCTAAAAAAAAATCTGAATTTGACATTTTCCTGAAAATTTGAAAAATCGCTGCAAAGTTTTGAAGCCCTCTAACATTCTAAAAAGTAAACGTAAAAGTAAGCGTAAAAAGTAAAAAAGGACGTTCACCAAATGACGTCACTATAAAGCAGACATGTTGTAGATGTTGCAGTAATAATTAGTTCATGTGGCATGACTATTTTTCTCAGGAAAAGAGAATTTTGAATATAAAGGATTGAAAATTTTTCTAATTTTTGCGCAAATGTTATTTTGTTTTTTTTTGTTTTTACAAAAAACTACTGAATGTATCAACCAAAGTATACCACAAACATAAAGAAGAATATGTCAAGTAAAAAACCAATCTCAGAATAACCGCGATAGTTAAAGGCACAGAGGCGCAGAGTTATCACTACATAAAGAGAGACAGGTCAGATTTGAAAAAAAAAAAAAAAATAGGCTCTGGGCATTAAGGCCAAAACAGGCTGCGGAGACAAGTGGGGGGGATAACACGCTGTGGAGCCGAGGGGGGGGGGGGGATAACAGGCTGCGGAGGCAAGGGGGGGATAACAGGCTGCGGAGGCAAGGGGGGGGGGTTAACAGGCTGCGGAGGCAAGGGGGGGGTTAACAGGCTGCGGAGACAATTGGGGGGGATAACACCCTGTGAAGCCGAGGGGGGGGATAACAGGCTGCGGAGCCGAGGGGGGGGGGGATAATAGGCTGCGGAGGCAAGGGGGGGATAACAGGCTGCGGAGGCAGGGGGGGGGGGTTAACAGGCTGCGGAGGCAAGGGGGGGATAACAGGCTGCGGAGGCAGGGGGGGGGGGGGTTAACAGGCTGCGGAGGCAAGGGGGGAATAACAGGCTGCGGAAGGCAAGGGGTTAAAGGATAAAAGCAGTAAAATCTATTAAATAAAATCTATTTTAAGAAACATTTAATTTGTTTTAAAAGGTTTTAATTTTTTAAAAGCCATAAAATAAAACAAAAGTTACATATCATTGTTATCGCACCAATTTGACAAACATAGAAAGGAAGTCAGTTTTACCATAGGGTGAATGGCGTAATCACAAAACCACCCCAAATAAAAAAATATTGCGTTTTATTTTCAATTTCCTCGTCCATATAATTTTTTTCTAGTTTTGCAGCATGTTTTATGCAAGTATGCCATTGCAGAGTACAATTATTATCGCAAAAAAAGGGATCATATGGGTCTGTAGGTGAAAAAATACAACCGCTATGGAGGAAAAAACTAAAACGCAAAAACGAAAATAAGCCCGGGAGGGAAGGGGTTAACATGATGGCTTTGTTTGAGACATAAAAAACTGCAGGAATGGCCGGATTATTATCAAAAGAAATAACTGAATAGGCTACACTTATAAAAGACTAAGGGAGGCATTTATTAAGTCCGGCGTTTTTTACGCCGGACGTAAAAATGCCCCCGCAGCTCCGGCGCTACGGAGATTTATGTAGAGGCGGACTGCCTCTACATAAATCCCGTGTGCGCCGTTGCGCACCGCCGAAAACCTACGCCAGCTGAGGACTGGAGTGGGTTTTCGGCCCACTTTCCGCCCCTTTTCCGCCCCCTTTCCGCCCCCTGGCGTACTCGGCGGAAAGTGCCGATTTGCGAATATTTTATTCGCAAATCGGCCATTTGCGTATAAAAAAATACGCAAATCGGCACTTTCCGCCGAAAATCATCCGTTCGCCGGATGATACATGTGGCCCTAAGTAATAAAAGATTCATTAAACAATTTAAAGAGGCTTTACAAAGCAATTTAAGTAATTCCACATTATTCCCAGTGTAGAGTCTGAGCCACAGAAAATGTAAGGTTTACATGACGTTTGCTACAATTTGCACCTGCTGTGTTCCATGCATGAAGCCGCGTCCTTTACTTACTTCGTTCTTGTTGCTGAAGGCGTCCAGGATACACCAGCACCTGCATAGAAAACAGGACTGGCGCCGGCGATGAGCTGGGCGGCTACAGGGAGATATCAGCAGGTTCTTTTGCACAATACATATTTAATAGAGATGAAGGTGCCGTGTCCCAAACCCAGATTAGTTCCCAAATTTGCAAAAGGTTTGGTTCGCTACTGATCTGAACTTTTTGCAAAGTTTAGACAGGTTTGTCAAGAGCGGCAGCATGTCTAAAAAACAAAACAAAAAAAAAAGAGTTGTTCTCATCTGTCCTTGCTCCCCCGCTGTCTTCTTGTGACTCTCAGGTCCTTCTCCAGTGAAGGCCCGCTCAGCCAATCACAGGCTGAATGGGACAGCACTGCGACCTGTGATTGGCTGAGCAAGCTGTCTTTCTAGAGGTCCCATCCCAGTTAGCTGTGATTGGCTGAACAGGTCTTCACCGGAAAAGATGATGGGACTGGAGAAGAAGGACTCTAGGAAAGCGCGGACATGTAAGTATAATGAGCAGATCATTCAAGTTTGGTAAAGCACTACACTATAGTCTCGTATACACTACGTATAGTCTCAGTACCTGTCACTGATTTTATTTGCATCCAGTGGCATAGCTACCATAGAGGCAGGGAAGGCAGTTGCTATTGGGCCCATGGAGGGAGGGGGCCCAGGGAAGATAAGAGCCTCCTGTGTCCTTTTGCTTAACCCCTTATGTACTGCAGTGTGTAAGTGACCCAGTGTTCTCTTACATGCTGCAACACAAAAAAGGGTTAACAATTAGCTCTCTGCCTCACCACTCTGATGACCTCTGACCTCTGTTCTCTGAGCTCCTGCAGAGGTCAGGGGTTATCAGTGCAGGAGTAGTGAGGCAGAGAGCTAATTGTCTTTTGTATTAACCCTTTGTGTTGCAGCATGTAAGAGAACACTGGGTCACTTACACACTGCAGTAAATAAAGGGTTAAGCAAAAGGTAGTCTGCTCCTGCACCTATGTATATAACCCTGAGGCTCCTAATACGCTGTTATAGTTAAATACATTGGATGGACAGAACAAGCAGACATTGACATATATATTATAGTGTGTAGGGGGGGCCCCATACAGTTTTTTGCTCTGGGGCCCCATGAATCCTAGCTACGCCCCTGTTTGCATCATCATTTACTCGTCTTGTTTAGCAGTGACTGCAGATCTCATGGTGGTAGCAGTGCCAGGGGTTAATCACGAGGAGAACCTTTCCTACAATGCCTCAGGCAGTTAAAATTTTATGGTTCGAATCCTCTGAATATTTCTTCACCTGCAAAACAAAGAGAACCAAGTCTAGAAAAGTTGTAGTTTCCTGACTGAGCTTTTTCTCCTACTGCCAGGTAAGTTTTTTTTACGCCCCGGCCATATTTCTCGTAAAATCTTCTCATATACTAATCAGAAGTCTTGACTGTTTTAATGCCAGGAAAACAACCGCGCAGAATTTATCATCCCGTTCAAATAACGTTATGTTCACGGATAATAGCGTTGTATAGTATTTTAATGCCCCTCATCGGAGTATGTCCAAATCTTTTCTCTCTGTTCCACCCAGTGTGTTTTATACATTTATTCATGATTTTACCACTGGAAATGTGCATTGTGTGGGGAAAAGAAGCGTAAATTTGCCGCGCCTGGAGATGCTCGACTATATGAGCCAAGCAATCTAAAACCTACTGACAGACAGAGTTGTTATTTTTGTGGGCAGAATGTGCACTACCATTCTTTTTTATGGTATGAGAATGGCATTATTTCTCCTCACCTCTGTATTTCTGTCCCTATGCTGTCTATTCTATTAACATACCAATACATAGTCTATAGCGTAACCCAGAAGAGCAGGTATATGTATACATATATTACAAGTCAGCAAAGAAATCAAAAGGGCAAGGAAAACCTAAAAAAGTCTTCTCATTTCCTTATTTTGAAGGGACTCTATAGGCTGCAATTCATGTTCCCAACTGCTGACACTGTTAGGACAAAGAGACACGCAGCCCCTTTCATATATCTGTCTATCAAAATGTAGAAAAATGCTTTTATTTTCTGGTACAAAGAGTAGATGGCCTTCGGTGCAGCCCCTTTAATAGATGACACCCTGTGTAGTCCCCTCATAGTAAAGGGCCCCCTGTGTAGTCCTCCTTTAGTAGATTGCCCCCTGTGTAGTCCCCCATTAGTAGATTGCCCCTTTGTAGTCCCCCATTAGTAGATGACCCCTTTGTAGTTCCTTTTTTAGTAGATTGCCCCCTGTGTAGTCGCCCTTTAGTAGATGGCCCCCTGTGTAGTCCCCTTTAGTAGACAGTCCCCTGTATAGTCCTCTTTAGTAGATGCCCCCTGTGTAGTCCCCCTTTAGTAGACAGCCCCCTGTATAGTCCTCCTTTAGTAGATGGCCCTCTGTATAGTTCTACTTTTAGTAGATGGCCTCCTGTGTAGTCCCCTTTCAGTTGGTGGCCCTCTGTGTAGTCCCTGGGTGTGTGTGGAGTCTGGTGGGCCCCCCCGAGCGATTTGCCACTAAAGTGAGATCATATGTTGGTGTTTCGAATGGCCGCGGGCCCCATGCAGGTATGGGAGGGGCAGTAAGAAGGTGTTAGCTTGTTGCTTTCTGCACTTCAGCAGCTTGGGAAATCTTTGACTCTTTGTACCAAATGTCTCCTTGACCTCACATCTAACATTGTCAGCAGTTTGGAACAGGAATGACAGCTGACAGATTCCCGGTCTGCTGTTTTGGTGGACCACTGGTTGGGTTTGGACAAACTAGTGGGATTTCCATCATCTCAGGAACTAGCTTGGACCACTCACTTACTTTCCATAGTTAACTCTCCACTGCCTGAACATCTACTGTCTTGTTCACACTGAAACTTCTTTAGGAACTCTGCCTCCATATGTAAGGAGGATTTGTTGCTAGTAAATTGACCTGTTCCATGGTACTCCTCACTTGCCTTGTTCTTGCTGAAGGCGTCCAGGCTACACCAGCACCTGCATAACATTAAAGGGAAACCATCAGCAGGTTTGTGCAAAAGAACCTGCTTATAGGTATAGGTTTTACTTGAGCTCAGCACACAATATAGGGTTATTTATTAACCTTAGGGCAATAGGTCTTGTCTATTAGGTATAAATTAAAGGGGTAGTTCACCCAAAGAATGTTTCTTTCAAATCAACTGGTGCCAGAAAGTTATATCGATCTGCAATTTACTTTTATAAAAAAAAAAAATCTCCAGTCTTCGAGCACTTATCACCTACTGTATGTCCTGCAGGAAGTAGTATTTTTTTCCAGTCTGCAGGAGAGATTTTCTATGAGGAGAGCAGGAAAGGTTTTCTATGGGGATTTGCTACTGCTCTGGACAGTTCCTGACATGGACAGAGGTGAGAGCAGAGAGCACTGTATCAGGACATACAGCAGCTGATAAGTACTGGAAGACTGGAGATTTTTTAATAGAAGTAAATTAGAAGTCTCTGGCACTTGCCGCAACCGGTTGATTTGAAAGATTTTTTTGGGGGTGAACTACCCCTTTAAGGCCAAAAATATCTCAACCCTTATATGAATGACTAGCTTAGGCCTGTGGCAAAGCCCCTTGCATCGTTTTTGCATCAATTGCTATAAAATGAATAACATTTCCGTGCAACCATCCAACCTTCGAAGCAGAACTTTGTTTTGTTTCCCTCATTCTGTAAAGTTTACTCCTCATACAATACGCCACATATGGCTCTTTATATAGCGCTAAAGACTCAATAAATCGCATTACAATGAGTGAGCTATATTTCAATAAAGCTCTTCTTTCTTCCCCATTATGACATGAAAGATAGGATTGGACTCCAAATATTGTTTAACTGTCTTCTCCATGCCAGAGAAGAGATTATCTCCATTAATATAAAGGAGATTAGGATCTTCCTTCCACACAGAAAACTGGATTTACAGTGTACTGAATACAAAGCCGTAGACAGATAGTATTCTGGATTTAGAGTCTACCTCCATTAACATAAAACCTGCTGAAATCTCATATTTTAAAAAAAGAAAAAAAAAACCCAGCAGACTTAAACCTGTGCAGATGAGTATAATATTCTCGTATCCGTCCTCCGATCCCGTCGTGCAGAATAACTTCCCAAAGCTGTCCATTATCTTCTGCTAAGTTACTAAGAAGACGTCAAAGGCTTCCCGTCTACTCGTCCGGAATGCTGCCACAAGAAGGGTTCTTTATCGGCCGTGGCGTCAGTGACATTAATGCTAACATGCTCCAAATGGTTAATTAGAGGATGTAAAAGGGTCGCAAGCGTTTTAGATGGAACGGGTCTATTTTATCCGAGTATTCAGAACTCGAGGTGGAAAGGCGGTTTAAATCCTTTAATCCATAAATAGGATTTCAGCAGAACTGGGCATTGCTCCAAGGCTGTAATCTCCACTGGATGAATTATTACAAAAAGATTAGGAGGTTGTGACTAATAACATTCCGTAGAAATCAGCTTCCACCCGAGAACAACAAACTCAGATCGGAAATAGCAGGAGAAGGATACCTGCCCGCAACGTCTTTTTTTTTTTTTTTTTTGGTGGCCGTTTCGAGTTCGAAAAACGGACGTTAGTTTTAAATGAGGGCAGTTATTGTACAAACGACGGTCATTGTTATGAAATAACGGCCAAAAAAAGGACATTGTGGGAACATAGCCGCAGGGTGTTTTTTCCATTTAAAGGACAACTCCGGCGGGACCTAAGAAAAAAAAAAAACAACAGACACACACACACTTCCTACTCAACATTCCTCCGGGGACGATCGCCACTTGAATCTCCCACCGGCCGCGACTCTGTCACCGCATGCGCACCGGCAGCCTTTTTATTGGCTGGAGCGCATCACATGGCTTCCAGCAAGCTCAGCCAATCAGGGCTGAGCAAGCAGGAAGCCATGTGATGTGCTCCAGCCAATGAAAAGGCCTTTTCATGTCCCATTCACTTTACCAGAAGACGCCAATTCGTCAGTTCTTTGAGCGGAGATCAGAGGCACGCAAGTCTTCCCATAGAGATGTGGTTTGACACTGAGGCAGGCGGGATTTACTCTGCCCTATTGGTCAGCGCTACCCAAAGGACTCCAACAGTTGGAAACAGTTAAAAAGTTTAAAATATTTCTGAAAATATGCACAATTTACGTGTTTCAAAGATCAAGTCCTCTTCATCAGAATATTGCACTACTATTTTGATGAAGAGGACCTTATACTTGAAATGCGTAAACTGTGCATATTTCAATAAATATTTTGAACTTTTTATCTGTTTCCAACTGTCCTTTGGGTAGCGCTGACCATTATGGATTAGTCACACTTTTTTTCTTTGCACCTGGTTTTGTCATTTCTCTATGGGCCCCTACCTGGTAGTATCCCATTCAGACTATCCTAGGTGCTGTCCTTAATTCTCCACTGGAATAACCAGCATCTTGCCATTTTAAGGACCTGATACCCACTTGGGTGATATGCATAAAGCCCAAGGGGCTTAAAGGTGAGTACCCCATCAGCTCTCTGCCTATGGTACCACACAAGGCGCTGCTGCCTGGCTTTTTTTCTCTTCCTCTCCTCTATCTAGTAATAAAGAGACCAGGACAGAACACAGGAAGTGGGCATGGGACTTAGTGTGCAGAAGGAGGGGGAGGGACAGTAAGAGAGAGATAGACAGGTCTGTGTGCATGCATGATGTCTACTTTCTCCAAAGGATCCACACTATCACTGAAAGGTAAATCAAGGTTTCCTTTTTTTCTCTGGCCACTCTGTCTGGCTAGCTGTGTAGATATCAATTACTCTATGTACTATGAACTAAGTGCTGCCTCCTGAGTGTAAACTCCTCTCTCCAGGGGCATAACTACCACTGTAGCAGCTATAGCAGCTGCTATGGGGCCCACCACATCAGGGAGCCCATCTCTGCAATACATTGGGCCTCGTGAGCTGTCATCATACTTCCAAGGAAGATGCCTACCATGGGAGACACTATGTGCAGGAAGATGGGGGGGGGGGGGATGATAGGGGAGACCCTATGTACATTGGGGATACAAGGTGAGATGCCTACCACAGGGGACACTAGGGGAGATGTCTACCACGGGGACACTAGGGAAGATGTCTACCATGGGGGGCACTATCTACTGCAGGGGATACCAGGGGAGATGTTTAACATATACTATCTACTGCATGGAAGGCTAACAAAAAGGGGGATTACCTACATTGGGATGGGGAAAAGAAGGAGGGGCCCAATCAAAAGTTTGCTATGGTGCCCTGCCCCTTCTAGTTATGCCCCTGCCTCTCCCTCCTCTCTTTAGTGTGTAGATTTATCATCATTATCATCATCAACGCTAGATCAAAGGGGAACTATCAGCAGGTTAGATGAATCTAAGCTGCTGATAGCTCCCTATAGCGCATGGGGCGCTGAGGATGAAGGTATGTCTCTTAACTTGTAATGTAATCCTGTGTCCGGTAAGGCTATTTGGAGCACCTCCCCACCCCCAGAGCACTAACACCCCCCCTGGATGACCCTCCCAATGATAATTGTTATTAGTGGAGCGGGACGGCTGAAGCACGTTTAGTGCTCCGCGTGCGTAGTGCTCAACTGCTGACATAAGTTCTACTGCGTCTTGCAGAAACATATTGTAAAATGTCCAATAACAAAAGAAAGAAGGCAGAGCGGCACTATTCCAGCCTCGGAGGATGAAAGCACAATAAGGGTCACTGGGCACCTATGACCCCTTTCTTGGTGCTGCTCAGCAAATCAAGTGAACACAAAAAAGTCCAAGGAATGCAGTACTGTAGAGAAGATCACTTGCGGCACTCACCGATGAATTAAAACGGCATACTTAATTATCCAGACATGAGTGAGGATGCCACAGCCGTTTCACGCCTCTGATTGCGCTTCCTCATGGCCTTACCATGTTAGTAGAGCAAAATGATGCACTGATTTTTTCTTAATAAATATTTATAAGAGCCAGAGGTATATGAAGATTTAAATTCTGCCTTACCAGTTTTAATTTAATTTAAAAACTAATTTGGACCTGATTGGCAATTCTTTGCATTTTTAAAAATGATACAATAATGAGATAAAATTAAAAAAATAACTGTTTCATTTCCATCAGGGGATTCGAACCAAAGAAAACAAACTGGTGCTGGTCTCTAGACTGGTGATTTACCCCTAGACCACAGCTCCAACACAGGTTAAGAGGTTCAACTATATCTGATTACAGATCAGTCCTTTGTTGGCAGATACTGACTGACAATATGAATGAGCAGGAGGCTGGACAGCATTAATTATTGGTAAGGAAAAGGGAGGAGAAAGCAGTCATCAGGTTTGCTAGAGTGCAGCACAAACACTGAGACACAACTCCTCATTGACTCTTAATTACAGTAGAGACCTGAGGGTTCAGACCCATACCAATTGGGCTCCATCCTAAGTCCGAATGAGCATGTGACACTGAGCCAGGAGAGGACCGCACTTAGGGTGGTCTTCTCTCGGCTCAATCTCCCGATCAGATGGGTCTGAACATTTAGACCCAGACTGAACAAAACTTTTGACATGTCTCTATGACTGAGAGTACCTACAAAAATTTATCAAAAATGAGTTATAAGGACATAAAGATAGACAGGTCAGATTTTAAAAATAGGCTCTGGCCATTAAGGCCAAAACAGGCTGTGGTGTATCTACTATAGAAGCAGACCACGTAGCTGCTATGGGGCCCCATGATTCCTAGTTACACCCCTGGTTTTTAGAGGCAAAGGGTTAAGCACATTCTCTTTTATAGACTTGTTATGCTATGTACTGTATGGCAGTACAGAGCAGGACATGAAAAAACATGATGAAAAAAAAAGACTATAAAATTCAACAGTAGGATAAAAGAAATTGGATTTTTCCCCTTACAACCAGCATATTGCATTTACTTAGTCCAAGCTTTCCAACAGCAGAAGATTAAAAATTGGAGAGCTGCTAGAGTCAAAAGACAATGGTCATTAAGAGTGCATGACAAAGCTCTCCCTGACCAACACATTTCTCACATCCAGGGTTCCAGCTCCCTACTGAGTCCATACGGGGATTGCTCATTTGATGTCTTATGAAAGTTTTCTCTTTAAAATTCAAAGGGATCTCTCCAAATTGGAATACAGATGAATCTATCATAAGGGTAAAGTTATGTGTCCTCATTAGATGAGAGTGACCTTTAATATATGTCGCCTCATTTTTCATTAACCAACAGTGGCGCAGGCTGGAAATACTTTACTAAACACACAGGATTGATTCATCAGAGGTTTGTGCATATAGAAACAATTATTCTGCCTCTCTCTGGGGGTTAATTGCCCCCTTCATATAAGGGTCTCCAGGTAGAGGACGTAAGCCAATCTCTTCATAGGGTGCAGCTGATTTCACGTTCAGCAGGGTTGCTGCGTAGATCCCATCTATTGTGATAGGAGAAAACCGCTAAATCTCATTTGTTTTATATGGCTCTTTGCTATAAATAGTTATGAAAAACTGAATAAACTGCAAGTGTAGGAGCTTGGAAATGAAGTAAGCAGAGTTGCAGATTCATGTGGACCACTACTAGACACCAGGACTCCAAACATCATCCCTAGTGATCTCAACCAACAAATGATCTAAACGAAAGATGAACAAAAATATTCTATCCAGGATTGTTGCCATAGGGGGCACAGAAATAGAAGGTACCTGGGCTCCAGTACCTGAGGTTACCAGAGAATCTGCCACCAAACATAGAAATGATATGTGGTATGTAGCGTACTGCTCTTAAACTCATGGACTTTGTGCTGTTGCAAAACCACAATTTCCAACAACTAAAGCTCTGTGTTAGGAATCAGGGACAGGACGACACAAGGACAGGTGAGCCCTGACCTGGCACCCGCCTCGCTGTTCCTTGTCTACTTACCTCAGAAGCCCTAGACGGCAACAGACGACTGGACGGCAAGCCCTGATCTCCTGAACAAAACAAGACAAACATACACAATAAGGCAAGGTCAGAGGTCTAGGTCAATAACACATAAACAGCGCAGTACAAAACAAAATCCAAAGGGGGTAGGCAAATAGTCAAGAGCCAGAAGTCAGATAACCAGAAAATACAATACAAGATATAACGCTAGGTCAAGATACACTAGTAAACTAGGCACTAGGGATGGTCCGAACCGAGTTCGGTTCAGGTTCGTACGAACCCAAACTCTCTGCAATGATTCCCGCTGTCCGCCCACTCCGTGGAGAGGGTGGATACAGCGGGAGGATCTCTTGGAAAACTGGGATACAGCCATAGCCATAGGCTGTATCCCAGTTTTCCAGGCGGTCCTCCCGCTGTATCCACCCGCTGCATGGAGAGGGCAGACAGCGGGAATCTGATGCCGAGCGTTCGGGTTCATACGAACCCGAACCTCGCCAGTTTTGGACCATCTCTACTAGGCACTATCACAGGCAAGGAATCAAAGACAATGGAAGATACTTATGGAGCCTGGAGTCCCGGCCCCAGGTTTGATTAGGGCTGAGGCTCCAGGTACGGCAAAACTCTGACAGCTGACTGGTGGTATTAGCTGTCAGTCACAATCACTGCAAACACACCGCACCTTTGCCGGTGTTGAAGCCACGGCTGCATGAAAGCTAAGCACTGCTACACCCTCGGCAGCCAGGCCAGCTGCTAGGGACACCATCGCCAGGCTCCTAGCAACCAGCTGGGGACCGCATTGGCTTCCGTCAGGCCGGCCACGCACTCTGACAGAGCGGGGAGCCTAGCGTGCAAACGGTTCCTGACACTCTGGCTTTCCAGGGATGATGAAAATTGTAGTTTTGCAACAGCATGAAGTCTATGAGTTTGACACCCTAGATGTAGAAGGTCCAGGTAGATGTCTGCAATGAATACAACCCTGGAAATAATAATAGTAGCATTACTATTTCAAGCATATTGTTATTGCGTCGTAACACCAATGAAATTATTTATAAAAATCTTACTTTAGAAAAAGTAAGTGGTGTGCAGAGTAAAAAGGGTCGAAAAGGAGAAATGAGGTGCGGCCCCTGTGTTCCATCAGATTTACTAAGATGAGTCAGTCAACTCCGATTTGGCCATCAGCATCTCATCAGCATAGAGCTGACATTCAGTACCCCGGCAAAATAGCTCATCGCCAGAGCCACAGCACTCGCACTACATAGGAAAGCTCATTTTAATGGGGTCTGAGTTGCAGTAACCCAGTAAGGGCCCGTTCACACTGAGCAAAAAAAGCAGAGACCACGCGGTGGACGCTACTTAAAATTCCGCCTGCCCCATTGATTTAATAAGATTTCTTGCACGCCTCCGCTGGAATAGAATGGAGGCGCATGAGAAATCCCATTGAGACAATGGTATAGGTGGAATTCCAAGCAGCGTCCTCGGCTAGGTCTCCGCTTGAAGTTCCGCAACTTTTGCTCAGTGTGAACGGGCTCTTACCCAGTATACAACATGTAGAGCCTTCAGCTTGCAGCTCCATTTACTGTAAAGGGTGGGTGCCACGGCTCTACTGTACAGCCAATCAGGGTGGGGGTGCTGGGTGTTGCCATCCTGTCGGTTAGATATTGATGGCCTATCTTGAATATCAATATGTTGATACCTTCAACACTCTGTCATGTTCCTCAAAACATTTCTAGACAATTTTTGCAATGTAGCAGGGCGCCAATTCTTATCGAAGAGACCAATGTGATTATAGAATACCATCGTGAAGAAGGGGTTTACATACGCATGAATACCCATTGTTTTTGAGGTGGACATGGGTCATCTTGGACATTTTGGCCTGAAGCTACACAGACCCATACTCCATAAGCTGTGATACACCGTGTATCACAGCTATCATAAGCACTTCTATCATAAGCATAAGTAACTTTTCAGCATCTTGTGCTATTCTAACTGCAGTATTTGGTGGAATTGAGGAATTGAACCAGATGGGCTAGCCTTTGCTTTGTATGCAAATCAGTAAGCCTTGGGCACCCTTGACAACAATGGTTGTTCCTCTTTGTGGCACTTTTTTCAGGTATTAACCACAGCACACCGCGAACAGCACATGACACCTACCATTTTAGACATGCTCTGACCTTCAATTTTGCCATTTACAAAGTTGAACAGGATTTGTCTGGTGAGCGGAAGACGGCTAAAGCCTTCCGCTCTCGAGTACTCACTTCAACTTAAGCCTTCCAAGATATGGAGGGGTCATGGGATATATCCCAATCATTCCCTGTGGGTGTGTAGCTGCACAATGTAGCTGAATGGAGTGGTGGTGCGCACGCTTGACTTGGCTGGGTCTCAATAATACTCGTATAGGAGGAATAACCTGTACTCACAGCATTGAATTTCCATCAGAGAGATCACAGAGTGCCGGATCCAGTAGTACCGGCTCCAGGGAGGCCTGATCAGGTGGTATTGGCACTTCAAGATTACCCAAGGAGACTGAGCAGTAGTTACCGGGGTACGTGGGCATAGAGCAACTTCTTCAACCACTTCAGAGTAGTCCCTGGTCAGGCTTGTAGGATCTCTAGATACTGGAGAACGATAACCCCCCCCTTACAAGGTGTGTATGTGTGTAGGAAAATGCGACCCCATTGAGACCTAATGACGTACCACTAGAGTTTTTTCTTACAAGCTGCTTGACAATTGTTATTGTATATGATATATATTGTACGTGACTTTTTTTTTTTTAATAATTGTGCTAGTACATATGTCTTTGTTTTGTTTGTTTACAGAAGGAAGGTTAAAGTGAACGTACCGATTCGCTTATTAGTTTTTTTTTAACTACCTGCCGGTGCGGAGATCCCGGTAACTAGGTCCATTTTATAGATGCTGCATGGTTCTTGCGATCAGCGCTGGTTTCTACATTTGCAGTTTGGCCCGCTCTATGCAGTGGAGGATGGCCCAGTGCCCCCAGTGTAAAGATATCCCCTGACCAGGGCCGTTTTAATACATTGGTGGGTCCAGTGCACAGCCCTCAAGAGTGGGCCCCCCCTTCCCTTTCGGTACATTGTATAATGTACTGAATTTGCCCCCACACTGTATCAAGAGCCCCAATACATATAGTAGTTACCTTATAACACTATTTCCACCATACAGTGATTACATATTACATAAAAACTGCACTAAACAAAACAGAAAGATATCACCAATGATACCATTACATAATACCGCCACATCATGACCCCTAACACAACAACCCTATAACAGAGTGCAGTTACATCCAGTGACTCACCGGGGGCGTCTTCTCCGATCAGAGTCTGTCACCTTTTCTTTTTCTCTCCATCCAGCCCGGGCCACCTTGAAGTCTTATCCTGGCTGTGAATCTTCTCTCCAGAATCTGCCAGACAAATATTTTAGGCTCCAACACATACAGTAGTTAGGTCCCTTGTACCCCTATACAGTAGTTACACCCCTCTGTACCCCTACATAGTTACACCCCTCTGTGCCTCCATAGTTTTAAGGTGTCCCTGCAGTATGCTCCTCCAGTTATATACAGCCCTCCTGTGCGCTCCCCCATTAATATATAGCCCTCCTGTGCTCTCCCCCAATAGTATATAGCCCCCCTATGCTCTCCCACAATAGTATATAGCCCCCCTGTGCTCTCCAACAATAGTATATAGCCCCCTCTGCTCTCCCCCAATAGTATATAGCCCCCCTGTGCTCTCCCACAATAGTATATAGCCCCCCTGTGCTCTCCCACAATAGTATATAGCCCCCCTGTGCTCTCCCCCCAATAGTATATAGCCCCCCTGTGCTCTCCCCAATAGTATATAGCCCCCATAGTATATAGCTCCCCTGTGCTCCCCCATAGTATATAGCCCCCTGTGCTCCCCCATAGTATATAGCCCCCTGTGCTCCCCAGTAGTATATAGCTCCCCTGTGCTCCCCCATAGTATATAGCTCCCCTGTGCTCCCCCATAGTATATAGCTCCCCTGTGCTCCCCAATAGTATATACCCTCTGTGCTCCCCCATAGTATATAGCTCCCCTGTGCTCCCCCATAGTATATAGCTCCCTGTGCTCCCCCATAGTATATAGCCCCCTGTGCTCCCCCATAGTATATAGCTCCCCTGTGCTCCCCCATAGTATATAGCTCCCCTGTGCTCCCCCTCCCATATAACATTGAAAAAAACAAACACTTACTCACCTTGGTCCACGCGTTCCTCTTCTCTTCCCTCTTCTAGCTGCACTTCCTGCGGTCACAAGAGGCTGCACTCCCCTTACCCTCGCGCCGACGCTCCAGTGACGTCGAGCGCTAGAGGGCGAGTGCGGCCTCTTGTGACCGCAGGAAGTGCGGCCACAAGAGTGACTGACAGGGAGGGAGCCAATGGCTCTCTCTCTGTCAGTATCGCTGCTGATGAAGCGCCGCAGCAGCAGCGGGCGGGGGCAGCGGCGGATGGGGGGGCCCTGCAGGGGGCGCCATGGAGGGGTAAGTAGATTACCCATCCATGGCGCTCCCCCCTGACAGGCTGGTGGCCAAAGCCCTGTGCGACTGCACTGGTCGCACATAGCAACGGCCGGCCTGCTCGGGGGGGCCCCTTTAACCAGTGGGCCCGATGCACGTGCACCATGTGCCCTCTGGTTAAAGCGGCCCTGCCCCTGACATGATTCTAATGGAGGTGCGTCCCCAAGGGGAGGAGAGATCCTTACACTAGAGGTGCTGAGCCAGCCTCCAGTGCACATGAAGAAACCAGCACCAATTGCAGAATTTAAAAAAATGGACAGTGCCTGACGGCGCCAACACAGTGTTCATCTATTAGCACCGACCGGGCATGAAGCTCCCCTCCTCTCGATGACGCTGCTCTATTAGAATCAATCACAGAAGGGAGTTCGTCTTACTGGGGGTCGACGGGTCCTCCCCAGCACATAATGCCCAGCCGGTGCTCAATAACAGAGTGGCACTGTGCGTGGGAACCCAGCAGCAGTTCTAAAAAAGAACCACGCCACTGGCATCCCCGCGCCAACGCCGGTCTATTCATGTAAAAAAAAAAGCTATGTACCAAGGGTAAATTTGCTTCAACTCCTTTCATATAATTTCCTCTGGTAACCTCTCTCTCCCTCTTTCTATTTCTCTCCCTCTCTGTCTCCTTGCTCTCTTTTCTCTCTCTCTCTCTCGCTCTCTATATATTAGATATCTATCTGGTACTTTAGCTATCAAAAAAAGTTCCTCTTCATCTCCTACCTCACGGTGATATCACAGATGGATGCAAAAGGCTGAGAGAATATAATTGAAAATGTATCCTGTAGTGGAATAAGTATTATCAGGGGATGGAGCAAGCAGATCTTCTGTCTGGTGGTATTTTATCATAAGGAGGGAGACGTTTCCATCTGATCCTTGTAATTTTCTTGGCAGCTTTTCCTGGAGAAGGACGGTGATTTATCCAGCAGGCGTCACATCAGTAAGATCCATCTAGCTGCTGCATTGTGAGAGCCCAGACAGGTGAGCCTGCCTCTCCTGCCTCTCCTGCCTCTCCTGCATCTCCTTCTGATGGAGAAAATTAAAAACCAGAATTAATTAAATTAAACAAGAGAAAGGGACAAATCTCTCCTATTTATGGGAGAGGAAGAGGATTTTGTGCATTCATCAGTGAGATGCTGAGCTGTTAAGGTCACATTCTAATTGCTATAATGCATGATGATTTCAGCTCTCACTGCTCGAGTGTTTAATGAAGCACAAGTATTTAATCAATCCTGTATATATATATATATATATATATATATATATATATATATATATATATATTCATTCTGTTTTTACTTTTATACAATGAGATGACTTATTTCTGCATTATTTGTGTACGAATTGAACAGATTGTTAAAAGCAATGAGATGGAACAAATTTCAGCCAAAATACAAAAACTAATTATCCACTTGGAAAAATCAATTGCCTATTTTTTTTTTTTATTGCAATCTGTAAACATACTAAATGTCTGCTTATCTGGTATTTTTACAGCTTGGTTATCTAAAGATCACATTTACTTCTAGGACCCCAATAATCACTAGTACGGGGGTCCTGAGTTCCACATTTCTTTTAACTCGTACGGTATGTCTACGGTAAGGAGCAATCTGTAAGGAGCGAATATGACATACACCCATCCATCTAAGCCTATTACCCCATAGTGTTGATCCAGAGGAAGGCGAAATAATCAAATGGGGTAGAAGCCAATTTTCCAAATTAGAATAAATCCCTGAATCGGCATCTCATCTGGTAATTATCACTTGTGATAGTTTTACATTCCAGAAATACAGGAAAGCAATATCATCTTCTTGCAGAAAGTTCTACAGTCTCACTGCTCTTACAGTAATGAATCCCTTCCCTTCAGTCCTGGTGTAGAAACCTTCTTTCCTCTAGGTGCGAAGAATAGAAATGAGCATTTTTGGTTCGGCAGGTTTGCAAGGTTTGTTGAACTTTGAAGTAAAGTTTGGGATCGTCCGAGCTGAACCTTAAACAAACTGCACTAAAACGATTGCAGACATTTAGCCATTTTAGTGCATTTCAACAAGGTCACGCATCTCTACTTACATACTTACCTGTCCACACTCCCCTGGCGTCCTCCTTCTCCGGGGGCCCCTGCAGCCGCCTCCAGCCCGCTCAGCAAATCACTGGCCATGACGCTGTCCAGTCTCAGTCAGTGATTGCCTGAGCGGGCTGGAGGTGGCTACGATCAGCGGAGGACACTGGAGACCTGGAGGAGGACAGCAGGGGAGCGCAGACAGGTGAGCATACCCATTTTTTATGTCTATTAAAGAACTTGTTCCGAACTTTGCAAAAACTTTAGTTAGGTGCAAGGTTCAGAATGAATCTTGGTTTGTAGGATTTAATTTGCATGTCTCAGCATGCTGTACAGAAGCTTCCCAACTCGTCTCTAAAGTGACAGGTCACTCAACCAATTACTGGCCGTGGGGTTGGCCTGTCTCTGCCAGTGATTGGCTCAGCAGGCTGCCACTGCAGAGACAGGTTTGGAAGCGTCATTGGCGACTGCAGTGAGCAGGAAACTGACAAGAGGACGCTGAGGAGCTCGGAGAGGTCAGTATTACTATATTTTACACCTTTAAAGCAAGAGCTGCATGGACATAGCTAACGGGATCCTTGCTAACAAGATCCTCGCTAACAAGATCCTTTCTCAGTTCCCCGTCTCTACAGTGGAATGGGTTAGTGGTGGTAACCTGGCCCACCCCAGGCTCTGGATTGGTCTGGGGGCTGGGCTAGCACTTATAACCTGGCCCACACCAGACAGGCATGGAAGGTGGGACAGAGTGGAAGCCATGCTAAGGCTTTTTTGCATCTTTATGGGGTGAGCTTTCTACCCACCCGATTGCTTGTTTGTAGAGCTTGCTAAATACAGTTTAAGGCTATGTTCACACAACGTATATTTTCGTAAAAGTACGGTTGTTGTTGAAATCGGCAATACGGCCGTACTTTTTACGGAAATATACGTTGCCCTATCTTCTATGGGATCCTGGCTGGAGCATATACACATAGTATATGCTCCGTCCGGGATCCCTTGCGGCGCTGCAAAGAACCGACATGTCAGTTTTCTGCGGACACTATTCAGTGAATACGCTGTGTGAACATAGCTCAATACTAGAATAATGATTTTGGGGGGAATACCCCTTTAAGTTTCCCAGCTTTATACATTTTTTAAACAAATTTTTCTTGTGTGTAATAATATTATCTTCTTATAAGGTAAAACTTAGAGAAAGATTTTTTGTAGTTCTCAGTGCAAAAGACAGTATCGATGGGCATGACAAAATGCCAGAGAACAAGTTCATTAACGAGATTGAAAGAAACAAATGGCAAGAGGAGGAAGACTCTGCCAACACGACAGATAACAGATGGACCAATATATTCTTGGAAGCCAGTGAACATTAAGGGCTGGAAGTGTAGAACAATGAGTTGCGTTCCAACTCAGCCTGTACTTAGCTATCTCAAAGTAAAATATGATATCTTTTTATTGCACCAACATTAAAAATGATAAATTAATATTGTTAGAAATGAGATCACCTAGGTCTTGTGTCTAGCGAATATTCCGCTATGGACCAATGCTGTGATGATACATGACCACACCTTGGACTGAGGAGACCTCTACCACCAACCTCATTAGATTATCCAAATGGTCAGTCTTAAATACTACAGTATATTTCTAACTTATCTACTTTAATGTGAGCTGGACTGCTCTATTACATTATGCGGCATTATATTCTCTTTTATATGGATCCTCAAACACAAGTGCTCTCTAAAAACCTCCATATTATTATTATTCAGCGTTATTACTGATGTGTAAATAAATATGTATAATTATATATAGAGGGCTGCGCAAAATAGACTAGAACACCATGTACACTTTTATCACACTTTTTTTTAATTAATGATGAGTAGGATCAACTATTACACATAATACACAAACAAAAACATCAAGGAATAGATAAAAATAAATCACAGACAACCTATATGTCATTATTATTCCACTCTTCCAATTATTTCAGATGCTAATACCTTGACGGAAGGAGGCGGAGGGGGCAGGATCTAGAACGATCAGGGACACAAGCCCACAGGTATATATTTTGCCCCTACCTGAAATATAAACGATAGACAGCATAGCTATAAAAGATTAGCACAACTTGTAGAACATGACAGGCTTAAATACATCACGTTATCACTTTACTAGTAATAATTCCCTTAAGTGTCTCCCACTCAGTTGTAAATTCCCTAAATCCTTCTGATGTCTCCATTAGTTCACACCCCTCTTAGTAACAACGCCCCATTTAGTAATGATATCCCCTTACTGCCCCCACTTAGTAATATGCACTCCTTAAATTGCTCTCTTCTTTGTAATTTTGCTCCGAATATTATATACCCCTTAGAATTAATGCCCCCCTTAAAGAGGCTTTCCGATCAAAACTTACTTGTCCTCTATCTCCAAATCCGTCTCCTTTGTTTTAAATGGAGCCATTGGTTGGCACAATACCCGCAGCTCTATTCATTCTCTATGGAGCCGCTGGTCAGGGCCCAGTTCAGCACTCGTCTCTTTTCGGCAGCTTCATAGAAAATGAATAGAGTTGTGGGTCATGTGCCAACCCGCTGCTGAATACAAAACAAAGGAGCCGGATCTGGAGATCGCTGGCGGGTGGAGAGGTCGGACCCCCAGGATCTCTTACTTGTCTGTGGGTAGGGGACAAGTAAGTTTTAATTGTAAACCCCCTTTTAGTATACAAATATAGAAATGAAGTTCCGGCACTCGTATTTTCACACCAGTAGATCTTTTATCACGTGATCCGATGCAATGGATAGAATATTGACTGGACAAGCACAAATCTACTATTAGGCTTTGTTCACATTGCGTATAAGACTGGCCGTTTTGTGACTACTGTACAGAATGATCTTTAACGCTGCTTAGTTCTGATGCGGGCTCATCCATGCGCACCCGCATCAGAACTCCCCACAGCACACTATGGCCTGGATTCCCCCAGAAGGCAGCACTACGTGAGTTCCTTGGGAACGTTTTGTGAACATAGCCCTAGGTGTAAAACTTTTTTTTCTTTACCTAGGCCTCACTATCCCCTATATTTTACCACAACTGCAATAACAAATCTTAGGTTCTTCTATAGTCACTTTATAAAGACATAAATAAAAGAATTGACTTGAAATTTACAGTCTTACAATTTGAAAAACCACCTCTTAGAATACACTCTGTTCTGTTTCCACCAGTATCTAATGAACCTAAATTAATTTTTATAGCGTCCTGCTTTAAAATGTCATTAGTTCTATTTACTTACGCTTCTGATTAGCCAAGTTAATGCCGTCATTTATTAAGCAGCGACGGAGAAGTTCATTGAAGGTCAAAAAATAAAACATAAAATGAGATACTGAAAAACTCCATCCGGACTGATTTCATTTCAAAGTTTTCTACAACGGATCAGGATCACTAGATATTTAGACTAATATACTTATACGAAGACTGGGCGGTAAAAAGGACTCGCTGGCAAAAGTCCATGTGAAAATAACCAATGAAGGTTAAATATGGGGCCAGAGAATTCAATGGGCTAGGAAGACACTAATCCTAAAAGCGGAGTCTACAGAACACGTTAGGTTTTCCTTCGAAATCTTGCACTTTTGACGGCAAAATAAAGATTTTTTGGAGTACAACACCTGTATGGATGCTGTAGCCATCTCCATGACATCTCCATCCAATGATTTTTATGTTTCTACTTTTAATTTCTTTTATCACCTTTATGACTACGGCCATACATGTACGCCCCAACTTGCTGGGCCTTAGTGCAAATGGACGTACATTTACGCCCTGATGGGGTACCACATTATGAAGTGAGCTCAGGAGCTGAGCTTGCTTCATAGCAGGTGGGGACTGGCTGCAGCACCTGTCACTTACCGATCGGGACCCCAGCAGACACAATTACACTTAAACATCCTGATTGCATGGCCTGACTGCCGGGGGTCTCTTACCTTCCTCTGTGCAGTTAGATCTTCAGCCTTCTGATTGTTTGCCACAGGCAGGCTCTATCAGAAGATCGCAGATAACACTGATCCCTGCTATGCTATGGCATATCTCAGTGTGACAAATCTAATGTATGTACTAGGGATGGTCCAAACCGAGTTCGGTTCGTATGAACCCGAACGCTCGGCATCAGATACCCACTGTCTGCCCACTCCGTGGAACGGGTGGATACAGCGGGAGGACCACCTGGAAAACTGGGATACAGCCTATGGCTATGGCTGTATCCCAGTTTTCCAGGCGGTCCTTCCGCTGGATCCGACCACTCTGCGAAGCGGGCAGACAGCGGGAATCATTACCGAGAGTTCGGGTTCTTACGAACCCGAACCGAACTCGGTTCGGACCATCCCTAGTATGTATGTAATAGTCCCCTAGGGGGGAATAAAAAAGTGTAAAAAAATAAATAAATTTTTTAAAAATGTTCCATGGCCCCTCCCCCCAAAAAAGTCATAATCACCCCCCTTTTTACATTTTATAAAAAAAACCCCATAAAAATAATAAAATAAATAAACATATTATATGTTGTAATGTGCGTAATTGTCAGATCTACTAAAATAATCATATATATATTACATAATATTTCCGCTTGGTGAATGGCCTGATCAAAAATTCGTTTTTTATTACATTTTATTTATAAAAGATTTAATTAAAAGTGATCAATATATCCGATCTGTGATACTAATCACTAAAAACTAGACATCATTGTCACAATAGGGCCATTTCAAATATACCTGTTTGCAAAGAAAAAAAAGTATTACTGTTAATAACAATAGTAAAACATTAGAAAGGCTGTAAACCTGCATACAGCTGTATTCAGACTGACCTATAGAATAAAGATAACAGGTCAGTTTTACCGTGAAGTGCATTATGTAAACACAGAACTCCCCAAAATTTGAGGAATTGCATTATTATCCCAATTTCACCCCATAAATGATATTTTGGGGGTTCTGTCATTATTTTACGGTAGATTGAAAGATGCCATTAGGCTACGTTCACACAGAGCAAAAGGGGCGGATTACGCGAGGAAATATTTCCGCCTGAAACCAACTGACACTGAATTCCGAGCAGAATGTAAGCAGAATCCCTGCGTATTCCGTTAGGAAAGTGTTCAGCTTGTAATCAGCTCTTGAGGAATCCGCACTGATTCCGCATGCATTCAGCGCTTAATCAGCGCTGAAATTCAGTGAGTATTCGGTGAGTAATAGAGGGAGGTGCCAACAACAATTTTGCAGACTTTGTAGACTAGACTATATGGTACCTGAATTTTCTAGAACAGATCACCTCAGATCTGGCAAAGGAGAAGGAGCTGAGCTGAGAGAAGCTGACCAGAAATTGCAAAACATCAACGCTTTGCAATTGATGGAGATGCACTTATTTAAGAGGTATGTATGTTTTTTTGGGAAACTTTTGCTGTGGTCATATGCTGTGTGCATGCTGACATTGTTATTTCTTTCTTGTGGGCTCCTGGTATGACCTCCTTTGGGTTGTCTTGGGATTCCCTCAGCCTTTTTCCTCCCATTTCCGCACTGATTCAGTGCATAATTTCCGCTTGTATTACGCTTGTATTACGCGCTGAATACGCACGTATTCCGCGCTGAAACAGAAAATCAGAGCCCCATTGATTTGTATAGGCTTCCGCTAGCGGAAGAATGAACATGTTCATTCTTCTGGCGGAAAGCACATTGGCCGCGGAACGTTCAGCGCGGAAATTCCACCGTGTGAACTGCAGAGCAGAATTTCCATTCAACACAATGGAAATTAGCTCTGCACCAAACTTAATGGCTGAAATTTCAGTGCTGATTCAGCGCAGAAATTCAGCTGCTTTTGCTCTGTGTGAATGAGCCCTTACAAAGTACACTGAACTGAACACTGAAGTATACGGTTCCTGAAGACAACAAGCCCTCACCTGGCCCTGTAGATAGAAAAATAAAACAGTTATTGCTTTTAGAAGGCGAGGAGGAAAAAACGAAAATGCAAAAATGAAAATTGGCGCGGCCCTTAAGGGGTTAAATAAAAATAGTGCATGATAATATGCCAATAAAAAATTCTAGTGACTTATAATTGTTGGAAAATAAGTTCTGGAAACTAGTATTTCTTCTGCTTATAGGAAATGTATAGGATACCTCAGGCCAGTCAGAGGAACTAATATTGGTTATTAGGTATCAGGGGCCAGGGAAGGATAGTCACATGTATGCAGAGTCGGTATCTGGGGCCCACCAGAGGAAATGATCCTGGGGGCCCACCAATGAACACTCAGTGAGAACGGACATGTCAGTCAGTGTTTGTGCCGGTCCTAAAGCTGGGGGCCTACCGGAGGATTCTCCAGTTCTCTGGTGGGCCAATCCGGCACTGCATGTATGTACATATAAGAGAAATTGCCACCAATCCATGAAATCATTGTATATTACCCACACTTATTACTGTATTTATAAATTATCTGACCATTTTAGACCACTCTCATTACCTTCCTTCCAGACTAGACACAGTCTTGGTTCTTTTTCTACATGCAGATTTGAAAGCTAAGGAGTTTCTTTTTGTTGGTTATTATATAGTTCCATCTCTCCCATTGGGCTTTATTTTTATGTGATAAATGTAAAATGTAAAAATTAAAATGGAAATAAGTGATAGTTTTTAATTCTTTTGTTAATGCCACAAAGTGCCAGTAAGTAGTTTTTTTTAAATTGTGTCTTCTCCAAATGTTACCCGTATAATTTATGTATGTAAGCGGCAGGACAAGAAGCCCATTTGAGCCATTTTTTTTATTTTACTTTTTTTTTTACCCCACCCCTCCCTTTAGGGGCATTTGACATGGTGCTTTGTGCTGCCCCCTCTGTCCATGTCAGGAACTGTCCAGAGCAGGAGAGGTTTTCTATAGGGATTTGCTGCTGCTTTGGACAGTTCCTGACATGGACAGAGGTGGCAGCAGAGAGCATTGTGTCAGACTGGAACGAATACACCACTTCTTGCAGGACATACAGCAGCTGATAAGCACTGGAAGACTGGAGATTGTTTTTTAAATTTAAGCAATTTACAAATCTATATAACTTTCAGATATTTTTCTCCAGAGTTCCCCTTTAAAGGGAACCTTTTAGGAGTTCCATGCTGCCTGAACCATAGGCAGGAGGAAACAGGGAATGGGTCTGTTACACTCTGAACTGTTATTCATTATTCCAGAGAAATCATAGTTTTAAAGCCAACCAGGAATGAGCTTGGATTCCCTGGAGTGGTCCCAGCTGCTTTCCCCTGCTGGGCTTGATATGTGTATAGAGAGAAATCTATCAGGTGCGGTGGGCTGGGGAGACGGCAGCTGGGGCCGCCCTGGTGACTCGGTGCCCCATTCCCAGCTGGTTGTCAAACTCTAACTATCTCTGCAATGTGTTCCAGAGTAATCATGGTAATAAGGCCGCCGCCCGCCTGTCTCATGCTGGTTCCCATTACTTGGGTTTGTTTGTTTCCATCTTCTATAAATAATATTTATTACAGGATGGATTTATTCTGGGCTCCAATCAATCAGTTTGCTATGGGGCTGAGTCCTTTTTAGTTACGCCCCATTTTTGTGTAATATTACTTTTTATTAACCCATTCACATCCACACTCTCTATAAATACATCCCTTATGTTGATGCCCTGTAAAGTAGGAATGTATATATTGCAGTGAAATGATAGAATCCAGAGATTCCATCATTTCCCTAGGGATTTGATCAAATGCCTGACCCCTTTCAGGGAAATGACGGAATGAACGATCGAGGAGTCGCCCGGCTCTATGTTTGGTGGCGGAGGCGGACAGGGGAGCAGAGCGGCACACCTCCCTGGTAGGAATATGGCGGCGGGAAGCGGACAGTAGAGCAGAGCGGCACACCTCCCTGGCAGGGATATGGCGGTGGAACGGACGGGGGAGCAGAGCAGCACGCCTCCCCAGCAGTCATATGGCAGCAGGGTGGACGGGAACGGGGGTGGACGGGGAGCAAAGCGGCACACCTCCCTGGCAGGAATATGGCGGTGGAACGGACGGGGGAGCAGAGCAGCATGCCTCCCCAGCAGTCATATGGCAGCAGGGTGGACGGGACCGGGGGTGGACGGGGAGCAGAGCGGCACACCTCCTGGCAGGCACATGGCGTTGGGGTAGATGGGGAGCAGAGAGAATGGGCCGGGGGAGCAGGAGGCGTGTCGCAGGGCAGGGCTGACGGGGTGCAGAGCGGCACACCTCCCAGCAGGCGTACGGAATGGGGAGCAGAGAGGCGGCAGAGGCGGACGAGGAGCAGAGCGGACAGGCCAGGGGGAGCAGAGAGGCAATACGGTAAGCAAATTCTATGTTGTAGGGCGAAATGATAGAGTTCATTCCATCATTTCCCTGAAAGGGGTCAGTGATTTGATCAATTCCATAGGAAAATGATGGAACGGCGCAGTTATTTCATCATTTCCCTTGGTTTGATCAAATCCCTGATTCTATCATTTCACTGCAACATGTATATATATATATATGTTCCTGACTGTAAATAGGTATTAATGTGTGCCAGGCTGCTTCAGAGTTATCAGCCCCTCACACATTAATGTCCCAGGAGCCGGGGATAATGATAGTAAGTCGTGATTACAATGATGTCTATCATTAACCTCTTGAGCACTGCGATTTATAGTGATCACAGCGTTTAAGCGAGTCAGTGATAGGAGAAGTACCTGTGACTGATCAGGACCCCCGCAGTGTGACTGCAGGGGTACTGATCACTTTCCCTGACAGGCAGGGGGCATAATACTTACCTCCATCCTGTTAGATTGGCGATCCTCTTATTGAGTCTGCCTCAGGCTGACTGTATGTGCAGATAGTCAATAATAATGCTAATAGGTAATGGTATATCATTTATTAACCCCTTAACGTCAGCAATATGTATATATACGTTCCTGACAGTAAGGGGCTTTAGATGTGTGCGGGACCACTGCAGTGTGAGTGGCCCCGCACACATCAGTGTGTCCGGAGCCGCGGATAATGACAGGCAGCTGCAATCCGACAGTTATTAGGTGTATTACATTACCCAAATACTTACCACAATTATTCTATGTTCACAAAACTTCTGTTTTGCGACCGTTTTTTTGGACAGCTGTCATTTAATGCCAAAAGATTGCCAGCTTTTCATTACGGATAATGGTCATGAATATTATTTTCGACCGTGGAAATTGCAGAGACTTAGAATTTACACTGAGAATTTACCCTAAAAAGGAGAAAATATGGTTTTGGTTTATGCGTCATAAATATAATAAAGCATCGAGCTTCCCTGACCCTCCATTATGATTATTCCACTGAAAAAAGAACAATCAGAGAAATTATTTTGATGAAGATTTTGTAATGCTATTGTTATAGTTCTGGATCTTTCTGACTGAGGTTCATATATGCAGGGCTCCCAGCTTCTCTATGGAATCAAAGTCAAGTATACATCAGTGTACAGTCAGTGGGAGCTTGTTTAGTCCCTTGAATGTCTGATCAAAATATACAATAGACGCAGATTGAGGCCAAGGGCGAATTTATAAAGCAACAAAACTCCATGTTTTAGTTAGAAGTACCTATTATCTTTCCTCCATTTCCTCTTACAGCTAAATTGCTTTGTTACATTGATAATACTGGATATTTCTACCTGGAGTACTGCGAGCTTTCCTGTCTGAGTTAGCAATTCTCTTCTTATGTCTATAGCATGGGTTAGCTGTAGAGATGAACGAACCAAGAACCAAAATGTATACCTGTCCACGCTCCTCTGGTGTCCTCCTATGGGCGTCCAGTATCCTCCCGCTGGGGCATCACCATCTATGCTGAGTGCTTCCTCTCCCACCAGCTTGTTTTGTGTATATTTCCTCATTACAAGATGTTTTCATTCCAGTTTCCAGAACATTGTAACATTGTAACAAAGTATGCTGTTATAAGTAAATATACACAAAAAAATCTGGCAGGAGAGAAAGCAATCGGCATACAAAGCTTTACAAAGCTATCATACAAAAAAACTAACTGTATGAAACTGCTTAATCCCCTAAAATGATATAATTTGTATTATTTTAGTGTTGCACACAGTTAGTTTTCTGTATGATAGCTTTGCATAGACATGATCCCTGGTATGCAAGTTGCTTTCTCCCCCGCCAGCATCTTTTATGTATATTTACTTATAACAACGTGTTTTGTTCCAATGTTGCTGTTTTTCATTTCCAGGATCAACATTAGAACAAAAACATGCTGTTTTAGTACGCTTTGTTTAACCCCTAGATGACCAAGGACGTGCCGGTACACCCTCGAAGTCTGTGCCCAGATGACCCTGGGCGTATCGGTACGTCCTTTGCTATGAAGCACGCTCCTGAGGAGCTTCATAGGAGGTGAAGGCCGGCTACAGTGAGCAGCTGGCTCCTCATCATTAATGACAGGCCGCAGCGATCATGCTGCAGCATGTGATTAACCCCTTAAACACCGCGCGACCGCAGCGTTTTAGTGTAAGTGACAGGGGGGGTCCCCTGTCACTTTCCGATCGTCCGAGTGTGACTGTGGGGGTCCCGATTGTTGTAACGGACCGCCGGATGTCTCTCACCTGCCTCCGTGTGGTCCGATCGGCAATCTGCTCACTGAGCCTGCACAGGCAGGCTAAATGAGTAGATTGCCTATCACACTGATCAATGCTATGCCTATGGCATAGCAATGATCAGTGTATGAAATCAAAGTAATTTATGCAAAAGTCCGCCAGGGGGACTTAAAATGTTAATATCATTATTACACTACCCCAAAGCCCCTCCCCCAATAAAAGTTTAAATCACCCCCCTTTCCCATTATATAAATAAAACATGTAAACATAAATATATAAACATATAATATATCATGCGTAATTGTCCAAACTATTAAAATATAACAACTGTCATCGCGAATGGCGAACGGCGTAGATGAAAAGAGGGAAAAAAGTGCCAGGATTACAGATTTTATGTTACATTATATATATAAAAAAATTTAATAAAAAGTGATTAATACGTCCGATCTTCACAAATATGGTAATATTAAAAACTAGAGATCATGGTGGAAAAAATGACATCTCATACAGCCCCATAGGTGAAAAAATAAAACCGTTATAAGTGTCACAATAGGCCCATTTTATTAATAATTAATTGCAAAAAAAAGAATTTCAGTAAAAAAAAAATATACATAACATTAGAGAATCTGTGTAACCTGCATATGGTTGTGTTCGGGCTGACCTATAGAATAATGGTATTATGTCGTCATACATGTTATGGTAAAATGAAAGATGCCATTACACAATACAACTGTTCCTGTAACAAACAAGCCATTACATGGCCTGTAGATAGAAAACTGAGAGTGCTGGAGCTCATAGAAGGGGAGGAGGGAAAACGAAAACACAAAAATCTAAATGTATATTTCGGACCTGGTGTTATTCCTGCTTATAGTACAAGGAAAACATCTTGTATATAAAATAGTAGACGTTCTCTCTATTCCTGGCTCTGAGCTAGCTGGCTAATGACTGGAAAGGTACGCTGTCTGTTTAGTTGCCCACCGCTAGTATTTTATATAGTGTAAAATAATAAAGGTTACATTTACTGCTGCTTTCTGAGAAGCGTTACTAATGATAAGCAGGGGAGCGTTCTTCTGACACTGACGTCTCTCCTGTGGCTTTCTTCAGTGACAGCTTGTCAACAGTTTTGTTTCATTTTAGTAAACCATTAAACTAAGAGCACAGAGCATTCTATTTTTATCTGGTTTTAGTAAAACATAAATGGGATTTTTTTTTATCTGAATTTTTTTTTCTCAGCTCAAGTCTTCCAGTACTTATTAGCTGCTGTATGTCCTGCAGGAAGTGGTGTATTCTTTTCAGTCTGACACAAAGCTCTCTGCTGCCACCTCTATCCATGTCAGGAACTGTCCAGAGCAGAAGTTTTCTATAGGGATTTGTTACTGCTCTGGACAATGACACAATTCATGGTAGTGAGGAGCCCCCTGTCAGGCTGCATAGAATACCCCACTTTCTACTATATAATCTCAGAAACACCCCTTTAAATTAATCATAGCTGTTGCTCTGGGCCCCCCTCTATGAATTAGAGAAAAGAGCTGAAGTATTTAAAGGGGTACTCCACCAAAAACCTTTTTCTCAGTAACGGAAACACATTACATAGTTATATAACTTTGTAATATGCTTCAATCATCTATCTGCCCCTCTTCCCTATCTTTTCCCCCCTCCACCCCCCACTAGGAAGTGAAGTAAACTCATTCTTACCTAATGACTGTTGACCACAGGCTGCTCTGTGGCAGCCATTTTGTGACAATGACATCATCAAGAGGGAGGCGGGTCTAAGCCCTGTTAGGCCAGTCTCCCTTTGTCAGATGACTCAGGTTGCTCAGCTCTGATTGGCTGAGCAAGAGGTAAGCCATCTAACAGTTTTACAGAGTCAGTTAGACATCACAGGAGACAGAGTGCATCATGGGAAAGCCCAAACCAGGAAGTGAAAAAAAATAAAGACACCAACTGGAGCTTCAGTGACTTGCAAACAGCGGGAAATTCAAACGGAGACAGGAGGGATGGTAAATGTGAAAACTATGTTTATGATTGATTTTTTTTAATTTTTATTAGTGCTAGAGTACCCCTTTAAAGTTAACCTGTCAGCATATAGACCTGATCCTAGAATACTAGATACTAAAACCCTAGTATACATATTGGGGGAGATTTATTAAACATGGTGTAAAGTGAAACTGGCTCAGTTGCCCCTAGTAACCAATCAGATTTCACCTTTCATTCCTCACAGACTCTTTGGAAAATGAAAGGTGGAATCTGATTGGTTGCTAGGGGCAACTGAGCCAGTTTCACTTTACACCATGTTTGATAAATCCCCCCTTTGCCTCTAGTTTATCTGTCTATGCATCTATGTGCAATCCATGTGTTCTTCTTCTAATCAAGTAACAAAAAGGAGTTGCAGTTGTCCGTCAGTGCCACGGTCCGGCACACCTAATCCTTGGATCTTCCAAGCTCCTCCATAGTTTCATCTTGGCCTCCAGTTTCGCGTCGCTGATGCCGCACACGACCTGCGTCCTAAATAGTGATGAGCAACCATGTTCATAAACGTTTGTATGTTCATACGAATATGATGCTAATTGTTCCTGTTCGGTGATCGGAATGGTTATAATGATCATTTTCAAACATATTCGAACATGTGAACATTTATCTCGCGATGTAGCAACTGCGTAAGTTTCCTCCCACCAATTTGAAAGAGCCAATAAACGTGTAGGGAAGGAAGGCCACATCTGGTGATGTAGTAGCCATGTTAACTACTGGCAATACTGTGATTGGCTGTACCATTAGCGCCATTATCTACGTTATGTATGTACGTTATGTGATAAAAACGCTACGCTGAGGCAAATTTTCATGATTCTTGTGGCGTTCTGTAGGACGAGTGAAACAAGCAAATAAAAGATACGCTAATGCTACGCACCTTGTAATTGCTCCGCTATTATGTATTTTACGCTTTGCATCTGATAATCTGTACGCATGTGTATAACTCCAGACGGAAACGTATGCTTCTATTATACGTTTATTATCTGTTCATGAATGTTCGGTGAACACAAACAGATCACAATAATTTTTTTTATGTTCGTGTTCAGGATCCGTCGGGACTCGTCCTAAACCCATTCAAGCGCTGTAGTGAAGAAGAGCGGTGCCAGCACACTGACAAAAAAAAACATTGGCTGCTCAGTCCACATATTCTGATCTTCCTGGCCATGGCGCTTGAATGGGTTAAGGATGCAGGACATGCACAGCATCAGTGGTGTGTGGTCCAAACTACCACATAGTGGATTAATCCACCCCGCCACCAAAGCCCGCAGCCTTCAGGGGACTGGATGTGGATATAGTAAGTATAGCTGTTATATAGCTGCCTTCAGGAGACTGGACCTGGATACAGTAAGTATAGCTGTTATATAGCTGCCTTCAGGAGACTGGACCTGGATACAGTAAGTATAGCTATTATATAGCTGCCTTCAGGAGACTGGACCTGGATACAGTAAGTATAGCTATTATATAGCAGTCTTTAGGAGACTGGACCTGGATACAGTAAGTATAGCTATTATATAGCTGTCTTCAGGAGACTGGACCTGGATACAGTAAGTATAGCTGTTATATATCAGCCTTCAGGAGACTGGACCTGGATACAGTAAGTATAATTGTTATATAGCAGCCTTCAGAAGACTGGACCTGGATACAGTAAGTATAGCTGTTATATAGCAGCCTTCAGGAGACTGGACCTGGATACAGTAAGTATAGCTGTTATATAGCAGTCTTCAGGAGACTGGACCTGGATACAGTAAGTATAATTGTTATATAGCAGCCTTCAGAAGACTGGACCTGGATACAGTAAGTATAGCTGTTATATAGCTGCCTTCAGGAGACTGGACCTGGATACAGTAAGTATAGCTGTTATATAGCAGCCTTCAGGAGACTGGACCTGGATTCAGTAAGTATAGCTGTTATATAGCTGCCTTCAGGAGACTGGACCTGGATACAGTAAGTATAGCTGTTATATAGCTGCCTTCAGGAGACTGGACCTGGATACAGTAAGTATAGCTATTATATAGCTGCCTTCAGGAGACTGGACCTGGATACAGTAAGTATAGCTATTATATAGCAGTCTTTAGGAGACTGGACCTGGATACAGTAAGTATAGCTATTATATAGCTGTCTTCAGGAGACTGGACCTGGATACAGTAAGTATAGCTGTTATATATCAGCCTTCAGGAGACTGGACCTGGATACAGTAAGTATAATTGTTATATAGCAGCCTTCAGAAGACTGGACCTGGATACAGTAAGTATAGCTGTTATATAGCAGCCTTCAGGAGACTGGACCTGGATACAGTAAGTATAGCTGTTATATAGCAGTCTTCAGGAGACTGGACCTGGATACAGTAAGTATAATTGTTATATAGCAGCCTTCAGAAGACTGGACCTGGATACAGTAAGTATAGCTGTTATATAGCTGCCTTCAGGAGACTGGACCTGGATACAGTAAGTATAGCTGTTATATAGCTGCCTTCAGGAGACTGGACCTGGATACAGTAAGTATAGCTGTTATATAGCTGCCTTCGGGAGACTGGACCTGGATACAGTAAGTATAGCTGTTATATAGCTGCCTTCAGGAGACTGGACCTGGATACAGTAAGTATATCTATTTTACAGCTGCCTTCAGGAGATTGGAACTAGATACAGTAAGCATAACTTTACTATACAGCATTGATACATAAAAAATAATGAATGTAAATTGCAATCATGCTTTATATCACATCCCCTGCTGATTTAGATTTGAAAGTCATGGAAACGACGGGGTCACTTTCATTAGCCATGTGGCTGGGGCTTCATAAAATCTCTGCTGACTGGTAATTGCCTTTGTAAAAACGCTCACAGGTGGCCCAGGACTTGCAGCTGTGGTGGAGGTAAGTATACATTACTGATTAAGAAATTATCTCAGCCAAACCCCTTTAAGCACAACTCTTTGAATGTGAAAAAAAGTGAAATGGTTTGAAGTGAAATTAGTGCAGGAAAACTTGAGGACACTCGGAACTTAACTACTGGCAACCCGGAGAAGTTGGATCTAGCTCGACGGAGTCAAGACAAAAAATAGACACAGCCTATGGCTTATTGTATTCATGTTTTCCTGGACTACCTAGTAGGGATGAGCGAACGTTTGAAAACCTAAAACGAACCTTGCTATAATGGCTGAATAATTGCAGCTACAATAGTGGGTAAAGGGTATAGTTTCGTTTAGTTGCACTTGCTATTACAATGAAAAAAGTGGAAAAAGTCAAAGTGCAAAAATAGTGCAAAAAAAATTAGCCAAGGTGTAAGTGATTACACGGGACATAGGACACAAAGTTCCTTGGACCCAGTAGGGTGGAAAACAGACATTTGACAGAGAACCCGCAGCAGTAATAGTACTGTATTGGACCCAGTGTGGGGTCCCCGGAGGAGGCAGTAGCACTTGATTGGAAACAGCCCAGTATGGTTAAAAAGAGATTGGAGGAGGCGGCACCAATTGATTGCACTCAGCCCAGTATGATTGAGAACAGACTATTTGAGGAGGAGGAGGCAGTACCTGATTGCACCTAGGCCAGTATGATTGCGAACAGACTTTTCATGGAGGAGGATGGTAAGCCTTGGAGTGGTGGCCAGGGATTCCTCGCTGATCATGTTGGTTACCGCACTTTCCACAATACCGACGAGTGGGATGATGTCCTTGATGCCTGCTCACAGAGTCACGGCCTCAAAAGGAACAACAAATGGCAGGACATGTTAGAAGAAACCTGTGCACTATGAGGTTTATCACATGGGCCATACAAGGTATATGACTCAGCCCTCCCTGCTGCACTGCAGAGACAATGTTCCTCCCTTTGTGGGATACAACACTTCCCACCGTTAGTTGACCTTGTCTCAGCCATTCATATCTTCATATTCATCTCCTCCCTGATGGTCCAGAGGAGCTCCTGCCCACTGTGGCTTCGTTCACCCAGGCTCACAAAATGGAGGACAGCCTGAGAGCGCCGGGCCTGACATTGTTGGTAAGACACCGGGGCAGGTTGGACTGCAGTCAAAGCGGTGGATGGTTGCAAGCTGGTGGAGGCAGAACTTGTGCAGAACTGGCCCCCTAAAGCACCGGGGAGGTGACAGTGGAAAGAATGGGCTAACTTTCTGGTGGTCTTCTGGGGGAATGTTGACCCAATGGGCAGTAACAGACATGTACTGCCCTTGCCCATAATTAAAGGACCAGACACAGCACTGGGGTGCACGGTCCTGGACACCGAGAGTCCCAATGAGTCGCCAACATTTTTCTACACAACTGTGCAGTGATGGGACAGCCAAAGGGACAGCTGATGGTACTTTTTTTTTTAAACTGTTTTTGTTTCTGGGACAGTGACTTTTTGTTGTTGTTGCAGCTAAACGGGGTTCTTCTATTTTTTGAACCTGATTGTAAAGATATGAACTGATTTACCCTTAATAAATTGGATAAGCTTGAACACTGAAGTTGCTTTCATGTGTCTTGGTTGATACTCACAGACAGCTGTCACATTACATTTTTGATTAGGCAGCACCCAGGTATATCTGAGGAGACTAGTTTAAGGTCTCACACTAACAGGGGTGATGTCACACATCTTGATATTCACAGAAAACCAGGATACAAGGCATTATAGGAGTAATAATCCCTTGTGACCTGGTCTATTCTGTGACAAAAGTACAATTTTGCGTGGCCGTTGTTATTTTTACCAGATTCGTAACAAACTTTCTCAAAGTTTGGTTCGGTCCTTTTCCCAAAAGTTCGTAACGAAACTGGTTCGTAACGGTTCGGTTCGCTCATCCCTACTCCCTAGGGTTGCATGCAACTACAGCAGTCACTGCTAATCTAATGCTGCAAGATTGGGTTCGGACGAATTTTGACAAATTCTGACATTGGCTATGTTCACACAACGTCAAAAATAGAGAAAAGGCGTCCGCTTTTGCAATTTAAAATAACGTCTGTTATTGCCGCGATTTAACTGACTGCAATGGCAATGCATTGAAGTCAATGGAAAGACGGACGTCCAATGCACACAATGTATCGAATAACGGACGTTATCTGCGCAGACGTCAAAATGATCATGACAATTATTTTCGGAAGTCTTTTGCAAACAATGGACTTTTCAATTAGGAAACCCCCAAAGGGCAAATACTAACCGAACTAGAATAAAATGGAAGGCTAGACAGCTAAATGACGTCCGTTATTTTAGACTCATTTTAAACGGAGCAGAAAAAAAATGTTGTGTAAATGTTTAACTTTAGTCTTTATATAATGAATAACCAATTCAGGTCTAAACCTTATTACGGCGGTTTTGGGGATCCCCTTTTCTGTCCATTCACCCTAATAGAGCACATGGGTTGGATTGTCTTTGTAATTATATCAGTTTAGTACTAGAGTGAATGGTTTATCCACCTAAGAGCGAAAAAATTCAATGCTAGCTGCTCTTACTCACCAAGTCCCCCTGAGTATTTTGAGTCATCTCCTGTCTATTTACTGCCGTTCCTGAGTAAGGGTACAGTATGTGCTCACTCATTCTTCGGGTGGAATCTGGCAAACATAATCATTCTGACGGCGGAATCTGGCAAACCATAGAATGAAGCTCATGGGACTAGCGGAGATGCTAGCGGCCGGCTGCGTCCGGATGCAGCAGGTGATACGCCCGGATTCCATAGTGTACATATGCCCTTACAAGTTTTTCTAAACCCAATCTATATCCAAGACAGTAAACTACATTTCCCATCATGCATCCCCCTGATTGGTCTTTTTGTGTACCCCCTTTCTTTCCTGCCCGCTGTGGTCATTATTATTGCACAGTAACCCCAGGACTGTTTCTTTCAATGATTCTGCATCACATCACCCCAATATGTATTCCATACTAGCTGATGTAGCAGAGCTGATGCGTGCATGGTGTAGCAAAGCTGACGCACGCATGGTGTAGCTATGTTCTGCATAAAGCGCATCTATTTACCGGGGGTGGGGGGTGTAGTGTTGGTTTAGATTTCTGCTTGCTGTCTGTGAATGAAAACATTCTAGTTCCATCCAGACTCTAAGAACATCTATACCACTTACAGAGCTGAGACACAAAGATAGGTACATATGCCTGCATTCACTGACAGCAAGCAGATAGAACTATGAATTTTCATATTACTATAACCTAGGCTCAGTAACACATATAAGTCTATGGAAGGAGCACAGGTGCATGGAGATGATGCAGGTAATGTCTCCTGGGGGTCGGGTTACCAAGTAAATAGACAGCTAACCCAGCCCCCAGAGAGAAGATCACATGTTCTGGAGAAGAGGGAGCTGATGTGGTCAGAGTGGACCAAGAGAAGAGGATTTTAGACATTCAGAGCAAATAAGAACGAGAAAAAACAGGAAATGGGTGCAAGATAGGTTATACATGTATATTAGACATAGTGTGGTATTAGGAAGGGGGATTGTTTAGAATACTGTTTTTGTTACCTGGATAACCCCTTTATGCTTTTGAGTAAATGTTTTTGGGAGTTGCCATTATATTTTTTTTTACATTCTTGTTAAATTTGTGGCATTTTCTTCCTTATTGTATTCGCTTTATCTATACAGGTCTTCTATTCTCACTCTAGTTCAGTAAATGATAATGTGAAGCTCTCGGAGATGGTCGTGAGAGCTTCTGCCTTTATTGGTGCATCTAGTTCAAACAACAATGATCTGAATGATTTAATAGAAGATGTCTCTCTCCCCAGGTCCTGAAATCTCCCAATGTCAATGAGTTCTCATCATGGTGCACTGCAAAGTGAGTAGGAAAGGATGTAATTAGGCGCTTCTGTAGCATTAACCAGTGAGCATTACTGACTCTTTGAGGAGCTGGCAATGGAGCCATCCACCTGCAAAGAACATGCCTTAGAGGGAATAGATTCATTGCAATGAATGACACATCTTTAATTAAAATGAAGGAAATATATATATATCTGAATATGTGCATCACTTGCACAGCCTGCGGTCCTTGATCTTTCATCTGTTGTGCCTTCTGCTTTGTAACGTTCTGCATGTGGGAAATATTCTCGGCTTGTCTGCACTTGGCTTCAGTTTTTGTATCTCCAGCCAGATAAGATGTTTTCAGGGTCACTGCCCCCTAATATTTTCAGTGCTATAGTAGAGGCAAATGTACATTTCATTTACCTCTGAGCGGCCACATTCATATTGGCATTTGGCAATATATACGTCTATATAATTAGAAACAAATTACATAGAATTTCAACCAATTTCATCCATGGTGGCACAAACAGACTGTGCCGAGGTCCGGACTCCTCATGCAATGAATCAAAGCAGAGTTAGAAACCTGCACGGGGGGAGAACAAATGGAAACAGTATTGACAATGTATTTGTGATCACTGAATACTTTTGAATTGGATTCAGTGAGCGCACATATAGTCTGAAATCAATAATCTATGTCTATTGTTTTGTCCAGCACGAATATAATGAACAACTGGAGCTTGAACTACGACAACTTCTTCATTTTTACATAAAAATCTTCTATTTTCCTATTTTTTTCTTTTTAGCGGCATAAATTATAGATTGAACGTAAATGTAAGGTTGTGGTACAGTAAAACTTAACAGAATCTTTAATATTTTATGACTGTAAGCTAAGCTGTTTATATAAAGCAGGGGCGTAGGGAGGGGGCAGCTACCCTGGATGCAAGGCAGAGGGGGGCGCCATCCTCCTCCCCTGACACGCACAGGAGTATCAGCTGTCCTGTACTCTGAGGCTCCTGGCCGGTCACTGGCAGCTGCCTGCAGCTTCTATCACAGAGGCTGCAGGGTGTTGCAGGAGCCACCTTAATAGCATTCTACCTACACCCCCCCCCCCATCTAGCTCTTCTTACTATACAGATCTGATCTCCCTCATTCTGTACTCTGAGGCTCCTGGCCGGTCACTGCCTGCAGCATCTTGGAGTGAGCTTTGCTACTAGCTGAGACTTATATCACAGAGGCTGCAGGGTGTTGCAGGAGCCACCTTAATAGCATTCTACCTACACCCCCCCCCCATCTAGCTCTTCTTACTATACAGATCTGATCTCCCTCATTCTGTACTCTGTGGCTCCTGGCCGGTCACTGGCAGCTGCCTGCAGCTACTATCACAGAGGCTGCAGGGTGTTGCTGGAGCCACCTTAATAGCATTCTGCCTACACCCCCCCCCCCATCTAGCTAGCTCTTCTTACTATACAGATCTGATCTCCCTCATTCTGTACTCTGAGGCTCCTGGCCGGTCACTGCCTGCAGCATCTTGGAGTGAGCTTTGCTACTAGCTGAGACTTATATCACAGAGGCTGCAGGGTGTTGCTGGAGCCACCTTAACAGCATTTTACCTTACCCCCGCCCCCCACCACTTCTCACTATACGGATCTTACCTCCATCGTCCTGCTTTGACTGATGTACTATTACAGGATGTAGCAAATTGGTGACAGTTCCTATCAACCAGCCAGTGACCTATGACCGTGCGATGCTCTGGCCCCTAGGGGCCACTCCACAGTATAGATGGTGCTAACAGGCAGGAACCGGGGCAGCTGTAGGGTATAGGGTTGTCACAGTGTAGGCACGAGGGTGATACAGCTGGAAACCGGACTCCTGACTATGCGGGAATACTGGGCATGCGATTCTTCGTTGTCCTTAGTCAGGGCACAAATTATCACACCAATGCCAAGGTTCAGAAACAACGGTAGTTGTATATTTATTGTAACGGTGGTAACTAGTAGCAACAGTCTTTCCGGATGCAACCGGGAATAAGGCAAACTTGAATAAAGCAGAGTAATGGGTGATGCTGCAATAGGCTGTGAGAGTAGCGTGCTGAATGATGGGAGTAGTAGTGAAACTGAAGTTGAGATGCTGGGTGGAATGAGACTTGAATGAAATACTTGCTGTTGATGATTAGAGAAGATGATGATGAGAGGAACTGGAGAATGACTGAAGAATCGACACCCAGATGAGAATCTTGAGACTTGAGACAGGAACACAGCCAGTGGACTGGAGCAGCAGAGCACACGCAGGCCTCTCTCTTAGCAGGGAGAGAGAACAGACACAGAACTTGTCTCCTGAAGGTGGAGGACAAGACTAGACTGAACAGGAACAGCAGAGCAACACACCCTATCCCCTCTGGGGCAGGAGATAGACTGAGGTAGAACAGGAAGTCACATGGTAACCCCAGCCAAAGCTCGATGACCATTGGAGTTACCATGGAAGCAGGGCACAGTCACGTGACATCCAGCCATTGCATCATCACACCATTAAGCATACACAGAGAAATATACATGAGAAGTACCATAGTTGAACACTGGGAGGCGACATAATACCATTAGGCACTCATGACTGAATAGATATACAATAAATGAAAGGAATAGCAGACCTGAATACTGAGAAGGGTAACACAATACACGCAGTTTGCAGTGGGCCATAGCTTTCCAGAACAGAACTGGTTATAATAAAAGTGTGACCATAAGAATGGCTGTTCTGGGACACTGCAACCGCTCACCTCAGCCAGGACTCACTGTGATTATTTCGTCAGTACAGACAGAGCAATTGCAGTGTGAAATGACAGCAGGGCCGGGGGAGGACCCTGTTTTTATTCAGAACCAGTAGGGTGGTAATATATGGTCATGATATGGTGGTATTATTTGTTTTTTATATGATGGTGGTTGGTGTACAGTGTTTTCTCTTCAGTAACAGTAAGGTGGTAATATATGATCATGTTATGGCAGTATTATTTGTTTTTTTTTTGTAATCTACCTCTCACTACAGTAAGTTTTGTTTAGTAACAGTGTGTGTGTGTGTGTGTGTGTGTGTGTGGGGGGTATAATGGTATTTGGAAACAATCTGGCTATTATATAGTCATAAACAAACATGTTCGTAAATGTTGGTATGTTCATTTGAACATGACGCTAATTGTTCATGTTTCCGATCACGAACAATTTGTTCAATAATCGGAATGATTATAACAGTCATTTTTAAACAAATTCGAACACCACTGCGTAATTTACAATTTTCATCTGAAAATCTGTATGCATGTGCCTAGACTAAAACGTACGTTCGTTATTTGTTTGTGAATGTTTGTTGAACACGAACACAAGCCGAACACGATTTTTTTAATCGTCATGTTCAGGATCTGAACCGACCATCAGGATGTTTGCTCATCTCTACTATTATATAAAGATAAAAAGTACAGTATTATACCTCATTTGGAGGGGGGGGGGGGCACGGTGATTTATATGTCATTAGAAGGGTGCACAATGCATTAGAGAGGCACAGTTTATTGAGGGGGAGAGGGAGTGCATTATACCTTATTGGGGGGAAAAATATAAGACTAGTCTGTATATAAATATTACCCCTCAATTCCCCCTTGTTCTTTACTAAAATTATTCAGATAATAACACAGAACAGTATTCTGATTGTCAGGGCTCATAGTTTTAAATTGACAGCTCAGACCTTGAAGCAGTGATACCTGTAAGAACATAAACTTGGAATATAGAGATATTCTATGGAATTACAGTTAAAAATGTAAAATCCGTTTCCGTTAGAGATCGGTTCGCCTGGTATGGGAACCGGTTCGCCTGGTATGGGATCCGGTTCGGATTTTTCCAAAAATCTGAGTCTGATCGGATTCGGATTTTTGGAAATCCACTCCGATTTTTTTTTTTCTTGCTTTCTAAAATGACAGCCGCCCTTCTAGAAAGCAGGAAGTGTTCCAGGTGGGAAAAGCGCTTTCACATGATGCCCGGAACACATCCAATCAGCAGGGATCTTGCACTAGCCCACCCCCTGTGTGACGTTGGTATAGCTTTAAGAGGAGCGGTCACATGACTGCACCACGCAGTGTGGAGAGAGAGAGAGAGAGAGAGAGGAAGCAAGCTGCTGTTGTGTACTACAGACTACTGAGAAGATATTGTGGGAAAGGAAAGGAAAGATTAGGAAAGCGGAGAGGAGAAACATCTAGTGATTGAGAGAGAAATATAGAGAGGGCAAAAAATAGATAGATTAGGCATAGGACAGCAAAGGGTGCACGGAACCAAAACGTGCTGTGCAGATATTCAACTTCTATACTTCTGATGTGTGTATATCACATCCGTCTTATCCTGAGAGACAAAAATACCTGGTACAGGTGTATAGCATAAAAGTCTTTAAAAAAGTGCTATACATATAGACAATTTCTATACTTTGAATACTGTTGCTCCTGTCCTTGGCTCCATGTTGACTACTGCTGCTCCTGTACTAGCCTCTGTGTTGGCTACTGCTGCTCCTGCCTGGCCTCCATGTTGGCTACTGCTGCTCCTGCCTGGCCTCCATGTTGGCTACTGCTGCCCCTTCCTGGCCTACATATTGACTACTGTTGCTGATGCCTGTCCTCCATGTTGACTACTGCTGCTCCTGCCTGGCCTCCATGTTGACTACTGCTGCTGATGCCTGTCCTCCATGTTGACTACTGCTGCTCCTGTACTGGCCTCAAATGACTATTGCTGGACCTCCAGTGGCCTCCAATGACTACTGCTGCTTCTTTACTGCATTTGTGACCTTTTTCCTGCATAGACCCTGTAATGGTGAGTTTCTTGCATAGACCCTGTAATGGTGAGTTTCCTGCATAGACCCTGTAATGGTGAGTTTCCTGCATAGACCCTGTAATGGGGAGTTTCCTGCATAGACCCTGTAATGGAGAATTTCCTGCATAGACCCTGTAATGGTGAGTTTCCTGCATAGACCCTGTAATGGGGAGTTTCCTGCATAGACCCTGTAATGGAGAATTTCCTGCATAGACCCTGTAATGGTGAGTTTCCTGCATAGACCCTGTAATGGTGAGTTTCCTGCATAGACCCTGTACTGGTGAATTTCCTGCATAGACCCTGTAATGGTGAGTTTCCTGCATAGACCCTGTAATGGTGAGTTTCCTGCATAGACCCTGTAATGGTGAATATTGAAGTCTAAACAAAAAAGTTGACTTTGAGATATCGAAAAGATAATGATGTTACTGACATAAAGAGACCTAAATTCAACCGAATACACTACCCCCGTATCATATAGATGCTTTACACTATGAAATCCGAAGAAATCCGAAATTCGGTCGAACTGAACTTTTTCAAAAAAATCCGAAAGTCCGGTCGGAACAAACCTTTGAAAAGTTTGCTCATCTCTAGTTTCCATCTATCGCATCTTCTGGTCCCCGCTGTCCTCTTGCTCAGGAAGCTTCCAGTGATGTCCTGCTCCCCGCTCAGCCAACCACAGAGGCTGCCAGAATGGGCGGCACCACCAGGACCGGAGCTGTCACAGAGAACACATGAATGTTCAGAATATTTCTGTTTCTTAAAAAAAGAATCTGTCCTGCTGATTTATTGTATAAAAGTAGTGATATCTGTATAAAAACGATGATTCCTAATAAAATCTCTGAATGTACGAGCGACCATGTCTGCTAATTGATAGTACAATATAGTCAGTATCCGCCTTTTGTTGCAGAGAACACATAATTATTCATAACTCTGACGTCCCATTATTCTCTGATTTCTGTAAATGTTTAATGACTGTTAATGAGGCCGAGAATTGCTGGCAGGGAAGACAATGTGCAATCCCCGTCTATGGAGTCATACATCCCCGGTAAGAATAACAGATGAGTAGCACACAGCTATAAGAAGATGTGGTCTAGAATTGTTATATGATGGGACATACACGGACTCACTAACACAGACTTGTCAGGAGAGTTGTCAGATACTCCTTAATGAAAGTTCATCTCCTATCTATCTATCTATCTATCTATCTATCTATCTATCTATCTATCTATCTATCTATCTCCTATCTATCTATCTATCTCCTATCTATCTATCTATCTCCTATCTATCTATCTATCTATCTATCTATCTATCTATCTATCTCCTATCTATCTATCTATCTATCTATCTATCTATCTATCTATCTATCTATCCATCTATCTCCTATCTATCTATCTATCTATCTATCTCCTATCTATCTATCTATCTATCTATCTATCTATCTATCTGTCTATCTATCTCCTATCTATCTATCTATCTCCTATCTATCTATCTATCTATCTATCTATCCATCTATCTATCTCCTATCTATCTATCTATCTATCTATCTATCTATCTATCTCTCTCCTATCTATCTCCTATCTATCTATCTATCTATCTATCTATCTATCTATCTATCTATCTCCTATCTATCTATCTATCTCCTATCTATCTCCTATCTATCTATCTATCTATCTATCTATCTATCTATCTATCTATCTATCTATCTATCTATCTCCTATCTATCTATCTATTATCTATCTATCTATCTATCTCCTATCTATCTATCTATTATCTATCTATCTATCTATCTCCTATCTATCTATCTATCTATCTATCTATCTATCTATCTATCTCCTATCTATCTATCTATCTATCTATCTCCTATCTATCTATCTATCTATCTATCCATCTATCTCCTATCTATCTATCTATCTATCTATCTATCTCCTATCTATCTATCTATCTATCTATCTATCTATCTATCTCCTATCTATCTATCTATCTATCTATCTATCTATCCATCTATCTATCTCCTATCTATCTATCTATCTATCTATCTATTTATCTATCTATCTCTCTCCTATCTATCTCCTATCTATCTATCTATCTATCTATCTCCTATCTATCTATCTATCTATCTATCTATCTATCTCCTATCTATCTATCTATCTATCTATCTATCTATCTATCTATCTCCTATCTATCTATCTATCTATCTATTTATCTATCTATCTATCTATCTATCTATCTATCTATCTATCTCCTATCTATCTATCTATCTATCTATCTATCTATCTATCTCCTATCTATCTATCTATCTATCTATCTATCTATTATCTATCTATCTATCTATCTATCTATCTATCTATCTATCTATCTATCATCTATCTATCTATCTCCTATCTATTTATCTATCATCTATCTATCTATCTATCTATCTATCTATCTATCTATCTATCTATATATCATCTATCTGTCTATCTATCTATCTATCTCCTATCTATTTATCTATCATCTATCTATCTATCTATCTATCTATCTATCTATATATCATCTATCTGTCTATCTATCTCTCTATCTATCTATCTATCTGTCTTTTTTTGGTCGTTTTGTGGCCATTTTTTGGTCAGCCACCATTTTGGTGCTAATACATGGCTGTTTTATGCAAATTACCAATGTCATTTGCATAAAACGGAAGCATTTTGGCACCAAAATGACATCCGTCCAAAAATAAAAAAACGGCTGTGAAATGATCTAACAAAGACGTTGTAGGAACCTATCTCATATCTATCTGTCTTTGATTTATTGTGTATAAAACGTATATGTTTATACCTTAAGTTCATAGATCCTTCTCTTTTACGTTCCATTATGATATACTGTTTGTTCCCTTGTGTTTTACTGTGAGATTTTCAGGAAAATGCTCTGATTTATTATAATTACTTTATACACTTGCTGACTTAATCTGCCTTGGGAGCGGCTACATAGAAGGCGATGATGTGCCAGAAAACGTTAAACAACAATAATTGAATTTTTGAAATACGAGTGATGGATATATCTGAAAATAAGTAACATTTTATTGTGTGGTAATGAACTGTGTTCATGCAATTTTATATTTCTGAAAGTCTGTCTGTAAATATTAATCTTCCATTGTAATGTATAGTCACTTCTAAAATCTGCGCCTTATTGGCGATAGAAGTTTTTGCATTCTATTATTGGCCTGTGCCTAATGATGGCCGTTCATTAACTATCCTTTCTGTACTATTTCCTGAACCATTGCATGAAGATAAAGGCAAAGTGCTTAAAGAAGTAGTCCGCTGTAAGTGGCAGGACCGTCCTTGGGACCCCCTCCGGAAGGCATTTCCCCCCCAGTTGTGATGACGTCACGACTTGGAGGAAAAATGCCTGATCCCGGCTGATGGACTGGAGTGGTGTCCTGCTCCCTGACTGGCTGAGTGGCCAGTCCATTAGCTGGATCATGACGTGACAGCAATGGAGATCCCAGAGCCCAGCAGGGGTCTCGAGGACGGTCCCGCCACTCACCGCAGGCACCGGGACAGGGAAGTTCCTACTCCTGATCAAATTCCCCGGTCCCTGCTAGCTGCCAGATTTTAAAAATGGCCGGACTTGTAGTCTAAGTTAGTAGTGGCAAACAAAGCTGCCCTTGGGGCTTTTTTCTATAATTTGACCCCCTAACTAAACCCCCTGTCACCATGTCCCATGTCTAGATATAGCATCATCTTTCTGTCCAGGGAACTCTACCTTATAGGGGGAGTACCTAACTATTGATAGCATCTACCCAGTTGGGGAATACTGTACTACCGGGAACAGCGACCTGATGGGGGATTACTAACCTACTGGGGGTGTTTTTCCAACCTAATTGGGAAGCAGGGGGAGGTTGTGTATCCAAAGTGGGCTTCTATCTAATTGTGGCATAACCTACACTTAGGAGGCATTTACCTAATTGGTGGACTACATACCTCAGGCCATTCACCTGATTGGGAGAGGGAATTGTCTACCTACAGTGCATTTTACCTAATGGGATTATCTGCCTACTCAGGGCATCCCCCTAATTGGTGGGTGGTCAGTGGTAATATCTACCTACAGGGCGTTTCTACTCATTGGTGAGATTGCCAACCTTCTAGGCTTCTACCTAATGAGTGGATTACCTATCTACTGGGGGCTTCTACCTAATGAGTGGATTACCTATCTACTGGGGGCTTCTACCTAATGAGTGGATTACCTATCTACTGGGGGCTTCTACCTAATGAGTGGATTACCTATCTACTGGGGGCTTCTACCTAATGAGTGGATTACCTATCTACTGGGGGCTTCTATTTATTGGGGGCATCTATTCACGTACTGGAAGGGGGGGGGATGTTACTTAATGAGGGAGATTACCTAACAGGGGCTTACCTATAGAGGATTTCTTCCTACTGGAGGAATCTACTAACAGGGAGGAACTATCTACCCTCTGGAGCCTTGGGAATTCTCAGAAGAAAGATGGGCAGAGCAGCCCTCAGATGCCACCTTTTGAAGGTGCATAGGTGACCTCTCCAGCACTCTGCTCTGTCACAAGTGATGTCTTCTCTCATTCTAGATGTTTTCTTTCTCCTAATGACTAGAGATTTTGCTGCTAGAATATCTTGGATCCCTAGCGTCTGCAGTCATCTCCAGCCCTTATAGCTAAACAAGTACTTTAAGATCCAAACCAGACCCCTGTTTTTACACCCACGTTGAAAAAAGAAAACATTTTTAGAACCCAGATCCCAGGAAGTTGTAGTTAGATAACCCCTATGAGACAGGTACCCCAAGTATGTAGACAATCTCCTGACCTTCCATTAGGTAGAAGCCCCCAGTAGATAGGTAATCCACTCAGTAGGTAGAAGCCCCCAGTAAATAGGTAATCCACCCAGTAGGTAGAAGCCCCCAGTAGATAGGTAATCCACTCAGTAGGTAGAAGCCCCCAGTAGATCGGTAATTTACCCAGTATTTAGAGCCCCCAGTAGATAGGTAATCCACCCAGTAGGTAGAAGCCCCCAGTAAATTGGTAATCCACTCAGTAGGTAGAAGCCCCGAGTAGATAGGTAATCCACCCAGTAGATAGAAGCCCCCAGTAGATAGGTAATCCACTCAGTAGGTAGAAGCCCCCAGTAGATCGGTAATTCACCCAGTATGTAGAGCCCCCAGTAGATAGGTAATCCACCCAGTAGGTAGAAGCCCCCCAGTAGATAGGTAATCACGGGTACGCATCCGGACATCCACACAGGTGCTTGGTGAGCTGAGTTTCTTCTTTTGTCTCTTAAAGGGGTTTTTCAACAAATTATTATTATTTTTTTCTTTCAAATCAACTGGTGCCAGAAAGTGACAGAGATTTGTAATTTATTTCCAGTACTTATCAGCTGCTGTATGTCCCACAGCTGCAGTCCACAATGTTGCATACAACTCAATCTATTGCTGTAGAAGACAATACGTTATAGGTCATATAACAAAACGTTTTCTAAAGCAGACCTATAAGAACTAGAATCTATGAGAGATCTATATGTGTAGCGTCTTTTATCAGATAGATTTATGAAGGACTAGAGAGCTGAGTGTGTGATCTGAAAGTTGTAACATATTTGCTGCTTTCAAGTATAAAGTAAAAGTTCTAACAACTGCCCCCCCCACTTACTTTATTGACTTTAGACTTCTGTTCCCATATAAATCCATCATTTCTATTTAATCTTCCCGCAGGCTTCATCTATTGATCCGAGCAAACAATAATTACAGTCGTTTTAATCAAGGGACAGATGCAGTTCTGATTGCGTAAGTCTATTAATATATTGAGTGATGGTTCCAGCGTTTTTAACGCTTTTGCATTGGCAGAAGCATCTTAATAACTCAATGCTGAATGTGATATCGACAAATAAATAATTTTTCTCTAAGTCCACTATGTGTGTTGGGAAATGATGTTCTGTACACTCATTAGGAGGTTGGAAACTGACTCCTGTTCACATTCTGGGAAGATGGAAACAATGGGCCAGTGTCCTGTGCATAGAAATGACTTAAAATTATTACAATGATGCTATAGCTTTATACTTATACAATACAATATACCCATAATACAAAAGATTTTATTAGAATAAATCTCAATGACAAATACATTGATTCACAGCATGCTATGGGATCAGTATATTACCAGTACATCTCTATTGTCTCCTGCGTATCAGGAAGTATGTCTATGCTACAAAATAATAAGACAGGTTCATATAGGACACTAAATGCACTGTGTGGTTCAGATATTTTTGGGACTGTATTATTTTTACTGTGTAATTCTAGAGATATTGTATGAAATTTACCCCAAATATTGTGTTGGGACTAGTCCCTTTGAAAGTAGGAAAAGGACACAGTGAGCCTTAGCTGAAGCCCCGCCCACAGTTCTTGTCTACTTGCTGCCATCTGCCCTAAACGTCAGTGAGCAACTGGGCAACAGCCCCTACACTGGCTAGATGGGACACAAAACAAGACAAGCAAACATAATAAGGAGAGTCGGCAGTCCAGGTCACAACAAGTTTTGTTTGCAGGTTTGGTGCACAAGCAGATTTGGCATAAAATTTGCTAAACTTGCAAACCAAACTTTAACAAACAGCACCAAAACAGCTACACAATTGCAGGTGTTTAGCTGTTTTGGATTGGTTCATTTCTACTTACCTGTCTGCACCCCCCGGTGTCCTTGGTCTCTGGTGTCCCTTGAAGCCAAAATCGCACTTAGCCAATCACTGACTGGGGAAAGCGCTGCGGCCAATGATTGGATGAGCGGGGTGTCACTCCAGAGATGAGAGTGACAGCCTGCTCAGCCAATCAGTGAGCAATCAGGGAGCGCAAACAGGTAAGTATACTATTTTTTTTTTATTGTGCAGCCACCATCTTCAACAAATTCATAAATGAAGCTTGCAAAAATCTGTTTTGTTAACTAAGTGATTTTTTGCAAACTTTATTCGCTCATCCATTATTTTCCATGTATTTATCAGCTATACAAACAGTCAGGCTGTACAGGAGAAAATGAGGATCTTAAACAGTCATTATATTAAAACTGTCATATAAAAACCACAACATTTCCATTAGTAACATACACCTCATGCCGAACCTTTCCTCATTCTTGTCCATCTTTCCTACTTTAATTAACTTAGCATTCCCGAGCCTTTAAACATTTGGTTTTGTAGTGGTTTATATCACTGTTTTGTTTTTTTTTTATCAGAGATTTTAAAAATTACGGCCACAGTTGTGCCATAAGTATAAAAAAAACCACAAAAACACAATGACATTCTACAATGTTAATAATCAATTTTAGAGTCTTTCTTTCTTTCTCCCTGTCTGCTAGTATAGACCTTCACATGTTATTTGAGCATAATGGGGGACATTTATTAAGTCCTAAATAAAGCCCCATCCCCATTTACCTGGCCGGATTCACCACGAGGCACATGCCTTATAATAAAGTTGGTGGGACCTGGACCTGTTGCAGGAGCAGGCACACCTCTGGAGCAGGTGTAGATTTCTGCATGGTTTACTCCTGTTTTCATGCCTCCCCCCCCAACCTGCAGGGGTTACGGCTTGCATATCCCCTGAAAACTTTAGAGTCAGCACCTTTTTCTATGGCGTACGGCAGGGGTGCATCGCATCATCTAAAGTATATGCCAGCCTCACGACTCATGACACAGACAGATGACATTGGGGGAGAAAAGGGTTGGGCATGATGATTTCTACTGCCCAACCCTACTTTTAGCCGCTGTTGCAACAAAGAGCAAGGCCACCATCCAGCACCATCAATGCTTTCACATGTTAGAATGCCCTCAAATAATGCCAGATCTAGGTGGGACATAACAGTGCATGGCTCAGGATGCAAGAGTTGTGCTGTCTCTGGAAGAAAGTGGCCATGCTTTTTCTAACATTGGATAATCCAACTTTTTCCTTGTCTATAAACTCCATATGACACCCTGGTTACTTGGTCAATTTACTGTTGTTAAAGTCACATGACCTGTGTACGAACAGAATCGATGGCTCTTTCCAACTAGTCCAAAAGTTAGTGGAATCATGAAAGTGAAGAAACAATTACTTTTTACAAGTTGTCAAAAAAGGATCCCACTTTGAAGAATAGCGACAGATTTGGCGTTCTAGAATATGTAAAAGTGACACAAAATCCTCTGTGTACTGCTATTCCACAACAATTACTAATTAATGGTGGCACACTTACATTTGTGATTTACCAGACAGTGCGCAAAAGTGACACAAACCCCTCTATATGCTGCTTTTTTTACAATAGTCAGACTACCACATAATGTGCAATGAAACAGATTTTACACTGACACAACAGATGCCCAATGCTCTCTGTTTGCTGCTTTAACTACAATTATAGTAACACAGTTAATAAGGTTGAACAAAGACAAGAGTGCATCAAGTTCAACCTACAGAAACCCTAATGTGTTGATCCAGAGGAAAGCAAGAACCCTTATGATTTTCTGCATCACAGGGAGAAAAATCCTTTCCCGACTCCAAAATGGCAACCAGAATAATCCCTGGATCAGCGTCCTATCAGATGTAATCTAGCTCCCATAGCTTGTAATGTTATATTTTTTAAGAAAAGCATCCAGGCCTCCCTTGATTTAATATAATAAATCAGTCATGATAACACCATGTGGAAGAGAGTTCCATAGTCTCACCGCTCTTACAGTAAAGAATCTGCGTCTGTGCTAATGGTGAAACCTTCTTTCCTCTAGACGTAGAAGATGCCCCCTTGTGATGATTACAGACATAGAAGTAAATAGATCACTACAAAGACCTCTGTACTGTCCATTCATATATTTGTACATTGTGATCAGATCGCCCCTAAGACGTCTTTTTTCTAAACTAAATAGTCCCAAGATTCGTAATCTGTCTTGTTACAGTAACCCACCCATTCCCTAATGAGTTGGTCGCCCTCCTCTGCACCCACTTCAGTTCAGCCGTATTCGCCTTATATACAGGTGTCTAAAACTTTACACAGTATTCCATGTGTGGTCTGACCAGTAATTTATAAGGAGGCAAAACTATATTCTCATCTTTAGCATCTCGGCCACTTTTGATGCCTCCCATGATTTTATTAGCCTTGGCAGCTGCTGCCTGGCACTAATCACTAAAGTTGAGTTTACTGTCCACCAATACCACCAGGTCCTTTTCGGAAGTAGTTTTACCCAGTGTTTTATTAATTAGCACATAACTGTACTTATTATTTCTCTGGCCCAAATGCATAACCCTACATTTATCCACATTAAACTTCATTTAAATATGTCTGCCCAAGCCTCTAGCTTCTCCAAATCCCTCTGTAATATATTATCCTCCCATGTAGTGTGGTGATTACCCAGTTCAGTGTCATCTACAAAAATGGAGATTCTACTCTGTGGCTCCTCTACAAGGTCATTAATAAATATGCTAAAAGGAAGTGGTCCCAATAATGAGCCCTGTGGTACCCCACTAGTAACTAAAACTCAATCTGAGTTGTTGTTCCATCAATAATAATTCTGTTTCCTATCACTCAGCCAGTTACTTAACCATTTGCATACGTTTCCCCTAGTACCAGCATTCTAATTTTATGGACCAACCTTTCATGCAGCACAGTTTGAAATGCCTTTGAAAAGTCCAGATACACAATGTCCACAGCCTCCCCCAGGTCCAGTCTATAACTGACCTCCTCATAGAAGCCGATCAGATTAGTCTGACAGGACCGATCCCTCATAAACAAATTGCTTGTGCTTGTGATTGTTTTCATTAAGATAGTCCAGTAAAGCATCTCTTACAAAACGCTCGAATACGTTACCTGCGATAGATGTTAGACTTACAGGCCTATAGCTTCCAGGATCAATTTTTGACTCCTTGTGTTTGTATGTTCTTACTCTGTGTTGTTTATTGACCCCATTTCTCCTTGCTATCCTTACAATGGCTGAAACTACGTGCACAGGCTTTTATAGCATCTCTGACATCACCCCTTTACTACCTCATGATTGACCAGAAAAGCTGTTTGCAAGGCATAATGGGTAAAGATGAGCAAACTTTTAAAAATTCAGTTTGGCAAGGCTCAACAAACCTTTAAGAAAAGATCAGGTTAATCCAAACTGAAGCTTAAATGAACCAAACTAAAACAACTTAACGGTTGCTATCCCATCCAGTCAGTCAGTGATTGACTGAGCGGGATGTCACTCTTGTCTTGGGAGTGACAGCTCACTCAGCCAATCACTGGCTATGGCCATTATGTGTCTCAGTAAGTGATTGGTAGAGCGGGCTGGAGACAACCGTGATCAGCAGTGGACACCAGAGACCCACAGGAGGACACCAGGAGAAAGCGGACAGTTAAGCTTAGGCTCTTTTAATAAAAAAATTTCATGACAAGCAGTTTATTGAAAATTTTTCCATTTTACAAGAAAATGTAACAGGGTCAGCAAAGAACTAACCAAACAGTGATGAAATAAAAGAAAACATAATACAACATAAATAAACATCAAATGGTTCCTCTATTGCCCGCAATATATATAGTGTAATAATAAGGTCACTTAGTGCGAAATAGATTTCTCACACTTTTCTTGAGTAGGTAACGGTTGGTCACATACAGAATCCTAATTCACAAAGACTCCTGATAGCTCCTCCACTTGTGCCAGAGTTTTTTAACTGAACTGGCCTTGTCCTATCTAATAGCAATAGAGAGTTCCATTTGGTAATGAAAGTTTACCGCAGCTAGAATTTCTTTTAGAGCAGGGACCTCTACTGATTTCCACCTCCTTGCTATGGCAGTTCTATTGTCATTAAAATATGAAGTAAGACTGTCACATCCGAGAAGTGGAAATCATCGGTGTCCAATGCTAATAGAGCCATGCTAGGCCCCCCAATTAAGTGGGAACATCAGTATCTTTTCTATAAGCTTACAAATCTTGTGCCAAAAGGGGATTAACACTGGGCACTCCCACCATATATGTAGGAGCGTGCCTACATTTGCTTTACAACGCCAACATAGAGGGTCAGAACCTGGGTATATTTTGGATAACCGGTTGGGTGTCAGGTACCATCTATACAATAGCTTTCTGGAAGCCTCTAAAGGGCCTATGCAATGAGATACCTTATTAGCTAAAGTGAACATATGGTACCAATGCTCCTCAGTGAAGGACCTCCCCAGTTCCTGTTCCCATTTCACTACAAATGGTAGAGAGGTCAGTCGGGTTTGCATGGCTTTGTAAGCAGTAGAGAGGCCCTTAATTGGTTTTCTAGGATTATTAAAATATTTTTCATATGTAGTCATGGGGGGTGAGGCCTGCACATCAATATCTTTCAAACAGTGTCGCACTTGTAAAAATTTATAGAAGTCCCTATGGGGTATATTGTATGTGGAGACAAGGTGAGAGAAGGGAACTAAATTTCCATTTTCATACAGGAGAGAAAGAGATGTTATCCCTTTATCAGCCCATGATTTGAAATCAGAATCAGGGATAAGATATTCCATTACCATAATTGGTAAAGCCATAGGCCTTAAAGAAACCAAACCTGACTTAACAATATCTTTATTCCAAATTTTAAGGCCTGCGAACATGGTGGGCGAGATCCACTGTGGACGAGGAATGCCTATTCTAGAGGCCCACAGGAAGGCTAAGAGATTTCTATTAGGGAGTATGGCTGCCTCTATCTCCATCCATAGATTAGGAGCCTCATCAACACACCAATATTTTAGTTGATCCATTATTGCTGCTTGGTAATGTAAAAGTATATTGGGACAGCCCAAACCCCCTCGAGCTACAGGTTGGTATAATATTTTAGCAGAGACCCTAGCTCGCTGACCCAGCCATACAAACTTATTGATTGTCTGTTGAATACGTTTCAGCAGAGAAACAGTAATTGGGACGGGGAGATTCCTGAAATAATACAACATTTTGGGAAGTAGCATCATCTTAACCGTTGAAATCCTACCAATCCAAGATATGGGTAGTTTAGAGAATTTGGTAATGTCCTTATCCAGGGTGGAGAGTAATGCATTGTAATTGGTAAGTGATAACTTATTTACAGGGTATGTAAGCGTAATCCCTAAGTAGGGGATAGCCCCCTCTGACCAGCCATATGGGTACATGGAGTCCATGGAGACAGGACTTCATTGCTGAGGGCATGCCCATAGCTAATATCAAGGATTTGGAGGGGTTCACTTTATAGTAGCTCATCTCTCCAAAATCTGATAGGATCCTGCTAGCATGCTGTAAGGATATATCTGGCGCAGTCAGCGATAAAATAATGTCTTCCGCAAACAACCCAATGCTTTTTAAATTTTTTTTAGGTGCATTAAAATGTGCGGCCGCCATCTTTACAAACTCGTTATAAGTTCTGTAATGGATCAAACTTTTTGCAAAGTTTATAACAAATTTCAGTTCGCTCATCTCTAATTTTGGTTTTCATCTCAAAGTTTGGTTCGCTCATCTCTAATTATGGGCTACCCTGAGGTCCTTCTTTTTTCTCTTTTCTGCCATGTGGCTGATGGTATTTTGGCAGCCAATGGCCATGTAGGCAGCTACTACCATCTGATTATTTAGACCAAAACAAACTGCCCACGTTTGGCGTTAGCATCAAACCAAATATTTAACAAAGTACAGACCGAAACCACTTTCAGCAGGTTTTATTTGCTCATCTTTAGTTCTAACATTGAATTAATTTATAAAATCATAAAACAAGTTCTGTTTAAGGGTTCAACTTGACTCTCACAAAGCCATTCAACCTAGTTTCTTTAGCAGAATTTCATTTTTACATAAATATCGCAAGCTAATTTACCAAGAGGAGTATATAATGGAAAACCATTTGCATCAAGTGGATGCTTTGTGGCGATAGAGACTGAATTGGTTAGTAGGGTAAAACCAGATTTTTTTTTCTGACATTTTATCAGGTAAACATTTTCTTTTACTTTTGTACAATAGTATGAAGAGCTACCTAATAGCTGTAAATTGTCGCCCACAGTTCTGCATCTTTAGTAACCACACAAAAGTAACTATGGAAATTAATGGAAACATTTCATGTAATGCAAAAAAAAAAAGAATGATAGCATTAAAATATAGTCATATTATTAGGTAGATAAATATTTAACACTAAAGTCAAACTCTACAATTCGCAGTGTAAATGCCATCTCCACGCTCTCCTTTTTCTGTTTTAAAAACTATGATGTACAACAATTTTCACCAGCAAGAGAAACATAGTTCCTTAGTCTTAGCTAAAGCCCTGTCCCCTTTTCCCAGGGGACAGGGTGGCACACGCGGGATCCATACCTGCCGCATCAGACTGCTGAGACCCCAGCAACCCATCTGCCCAATTAAGAACAAAGCATGCACACTCCATGTTGGGTGAAGGCTGGTCATATTCTTATCTAAGGATAATTTCATCATATTGCCTAAGACTAATGTCCTAGACTAGTGACTATTGCAGGAAGTCTCGGCACAGTTTCATGCCTAGTGGCCAAAATGAGAACTGCAAGATTTAAGGATTATTTATAGAGATGAACGAGCACCAAAATACTCGAATGCTTGTTACCCAAGTAGAGTATTGGACTGGACTGGACCAAAGGAAGATAAACTTTTGCCTGATCTCAAGCACAAATTTTGTAAGAAGTGCTGCAAAGCATGGGCACAGATGAAGGGGTGGTAGGGGGAGTTCAGCAGTCAAGGGGTCGTGAGATTAGAAATAAATAATATTAAGGTATACTGTCATCATAGAGGTCAGAGGAATCATGCTTTGGATTTCTTCATTTCATCATTCACAGTGGAAGACTGTCAGGATAAGGAGGTGCCTACCTAATCTCCACCTGCACCCCGTTCTCTGCCTACTTGGATGATCCGCCTTAAATGGTCCCTTCCTATCTAGATAGTCCATGGTCAGCTAAACATGGTCAGTGCAAGAATGTCTTGTCAAGGACCGAATCAGCAGACAGAGTGATGGTCTGAAGCAGATCTGAGGTCAAGGTCCAGCCGCGTTCGTATAAATTCTAATTGCAAAAAAGGTTAATCTAGGTAACAATTAAGAAGCAGTCACAGCTGTCTGTGGTTACCAGTCACCTGTTTTTAACTGAGCACTCAGTAGGCAGAGGGCATTGGCGCTGAATACTATTGGGTCAGTTCATAGCTCCCCGATTTGTTGGTCAACAAGGCTAGTAACTGAGAGATGATGCTGATGCTGCAGAAGACGGGGAGCCATGATGAGAAAGTATCTTATAGACCCTTAGTTGATACAATTTGTGCTACATTTTTAAAGCGGATTATATGGATGGGTCTGCAAGCTTTGCCAACAAAAATAATTAGTTCTCCCAAAATCATTGTTGGGTGAACAGCTGTTCGAAACAAACAAACAAACAAAAAGTCAATGTTAAAGATGGAGAATTCCTTTAAATTTTAACCAAATTAGTTCAAACTTGAACAGTATGTGAAAAAAAAGTATACTACTAATAATACTATACTACTACTACTACAACTACAACTACGATTATAATAATAGAGGTAATAGAACATTAGCTGTTCTGTTTATTAATATACAATCTTGTGTACAGATGGGCTTTACCTCCATAAGTCAATAAGTTCTATGTACTGGAGCTCAAAAGCCCTTTGATAGTCGGAGTACAGGCACAACATTTCCTTAAGATACATTTAATCCAAGATCGAACTGGGAATAGGGTTAATGGGGAAGCAATTCCCGTAATTATCCCCCCACTCAGCAATTATTGGATAACCAGTCTGCACTAATTTCACCTTGCGGGGCTGACTAACTAATGGCTCACCTAGCTGCATCACTGATCAGGTAGCCTGGGGTTTGTAGCTAAACTCTTGCTTTTGCTGAGAATTGATTTCAGAAAGTCCAGACATTGCAGAATACGTTCAATTGCTTGTTCTGGCTCGTGAATAATGGAGCGAGGATGCAACATTTTGGCGAGTGATGCCGCCCGATCAATGTTTTTTTTTTTTGTATTTTTCAATGTATAATTCTATAGCATAATTTTTAGCTCTCACTTATATAAGATCCTCATCTGCAAATACTGACGTAACATCCACATTTTAATGTCAGGAGGGATTTCTACTATATTGCATAGCTGAACAGTCAGCATTTAGGGGATTGGTCACTATGGCAACAAAGACGTGCGCTACCGTTGTGGCTGATGGCCTAATTAGATGCTCCCAAAGGTTTTATTGAGAAATGGCAGGGGATAAACAAAAGGGAGCTATCATATACATCACTTGGAGTGTGTACGTGTCAAAGTATTCAACATCCATCATATTCAGTAGTCACCAAGACACGCTATGGGCAGGGGACAGTGAGAGGTTGTTGACTTGGTTTTTCCTCGGTAAATTTCACAGTGGACGGTTATGGAAAATATCCGGCAAATCCCCAATGTATTTTACAAGCAGAAACGTGTCATGAGAAGTGATAAGATTAATACAATCAATCATTGAAAAGAGGAAAACAGTCAACATCTGTCTACAAAAAGATTTTATCCCAGCTAGCCAAAGTATGGTAAAAATACCTGCGATGCGTTAAAGAACTCCTGCAGATATGCGGTCCTCTTCTGATGAGGGCGAGTGGAGGGCTGAAACTTCTGGAAGTGTCCTACATTGTATTGTAATACACTTACAATGCTGTCTACGGTGCTTCCGAGGGTTCCAGAGGACCGCGTACCTGCAGGAGTTCTTCAACGTATCCTGCCGTGCAGTCCAAGTGATAGGTACACTTTAAGGGGCTTGTCTAACCTCCCTCTAGATCAAACAGTCATAGAAAGCTAGAAGGAAATGGACAAAATACAATATGTGTTCTTCTCAGAAGGTCTGAGTCTTCTAAACATTTAAATAGGCACAGTTATAAAAAAAAAATTACTTTTGACATGTGAAATGTCCCGACCAATCAGGAGTCGGGAGATTCATGCAATAGCACAGCCAGGGGCCCTACTAAAAGTCATGGAGGTTGCCTGGGGGAGATGATTGATGCGCCCTGCTTGTTCTCCTTATTGGCGAGACCAATGGAGGTCCCAGCAGCACAGAGGATGTCAGGAGAGGAGGGTGCTAATCCTATAGGAGATGGTCCCCCTTTATAGATGGTCTCCCTCTTTCCCCCTCTATAGATTGTCTCCCTCTTTCCCCCTCTATAGATGGTCCCCCTCTTTCCCCCCTTATAGATGGTCCCCCTCTTTCCCCCCTTATAGATGGTCCCCCTCTTTCCCCCCTTATAGATGGTCTCCCTCTTTCCCCCTCTATAGATGGTCCCCCTCTTTCCCCCCTTATAGATGGTCCCCCTCTTTCCCCCTTTATAGATGGTCCCCCTCTTTCCCCCTCTATAGATGGTCCCCCTCTTTCCCTCTTTAGATGGTCCCCCTCTTTCCCCCTTTATACATGGTCCCCCTCTTTCCCCCCTTATAGATGGTCCCCCTCTTTCCCCCTTTATAGATGGTCCCCTCTCCCCTCTTTATAGATGGTCCCCCTCTCCCCCCTCCCTTACTGATGGTCCCCCTCTGTCTCCCCTTATAGATGGTCCCCCTCTCCCCCTCCCTTATTGATGGTCCCCCTTTGCCCCCCTTATAGATGGTCCCCCTCTCCCCCCTCCCTTTATAGATGATCCCCCTCTTTCCCCCCTTTATAGATGGTCCCCCTCTTTCCCCCCTTTATAGATGGTCCCCCTCTCCCCCCCTCCCTTATTGATGGTCCCCCTCTGCCCCCCCTTATAGATGGTCCCCCTCTCCCCCCTCCCTTATTGATGGTCCCCCTCTGCCCCCCCTTATAGATGGTCCCCCTCTCCCCCCTCCCTTATTGATGGTCCCCCTCTGCCCCCCCTTATAGATGGTCCCCCTCCCTTATTGATGGTCCCCCTCTGCCCCCCTTATAGATGGTCCCCCTCTCCCCCCTCCCTTATTGATGGTCCCCCTCTGCCCCCCTTATAGATGGTCCCCCTCTCCCCCCTTCCTTTATAGATGATCCCCCTCTTTCCCCCCTTTTTAGATGGTCCCCCTCTTTCCCCCCTTTATAGATGGTCCCCCTCTCCCCCCTCCCTTATTGATGGTCCCCCTCTGCCCCCCCTTTATAGATTGTCCCCCTCTTTCCCCCTCTATACATGGTCCCCCTCTTTCCCCCCTTATAGCTGGTCCCCCTCTTCCCCCCTTATAGATGGTCCCCCTCTTTCACCCTCTATAGATGGTCCCCCTCTTTCCCCCTTTATAGATGGTCCCCTCTCCCCTCTTTATAGATGGTCCCCCTCTCCCCCCTCCCTTATTGATGGTCCCCCTCTGTCTCCCCTTATAGATGGTCCCCCTCTCCCCCTCCCTTATTGATGGTCCCCCTTTGCCCCCCTTATAGATGGTCCCCCTCTCCCCCCTCCCTTTATAGATGATCCCCCTCTTTCCCCCCTTTATAGATGGTCCCCCTCTTTCCCCCCTTTATAGATGGTCCCCCTCTCCCCCCTCCCTTATTGATGGTCCCCCTCTGCCCCCCCTTATAGATGGTCCCCCTCTCCCCCCTCCCTTATTGATGGTCCCACTCTGCCCCCCCTTATAGATGGTCCCCCTCTCCCCCCTCCCTTATTGATGGTCCCCCTCTGCCCCCCCTTATAGATGGTCCCCCTCCCTTATTGATGGTCCCCCTCTGCCCCCCCCCTTATAGATGGTCCCCCTCTCCCCCCTCCCTTATTGATGGTCCCCCTCTGCCCCCCTTATAGATGGTCCCCCTCTCCCCCCTTCCTTTATAGATGATCCCCCTCTTTCCCCCTTTTTAGATGGTCCCCCTCTTTCCCCCCTTTATAGATGGTCCCCCTCTCCCCCCTCCCTTATTGATGGTCCCCCTCTGCCCCCCCTTTATAGATTGTCCCCCTCTTTCCCCCCGTATAGATGGTCCCCCTCTTTCCCCCCTTATAGATGGTCCCCCTCTTTCCCCCTCTATACATGGTCCCCCTCTTTCCCCCCTTATAGCTGGTCCCCCTCTTCCCCCCTTATAGATGGTCCCCCTCTTTCACCCTCTATAGATGGTCCCCCTCTTTCCCCCTTTATAGATGGTCCCCTCTCCCCTCTTTATAGATGGTCCCCCTCTCCCCCCTCCCTTATTGATGGTCCCCCTCTGTCTCCCCTTATAGATGGTCCCCCTCTCCCCCTCCCTTATTGATGGTCCCCCTTTGCCCCCCTTATAGATGGTCCCCCTCTCCCCCCTCCCTTTATAGATGATCCCCCTCTTTCCCCCCTTTATAGATGGTCCCCCTCTTTCCCCCCTTTATAGATGGTCCCCCTCTCCCCCCTCCCTTATTGATGGTCCCCCTCTGCCCCCCCTTATAGATGGTCCCCCTCTCCCCCCTCCCTTATTGATGGTCCCCCTCTGCCCCCCCTTATAGATGGTCCCCCTCTCCCCCCTCCCTTATTGATGGTCCCCCTCTGCCCCCCCTTATAGATGGTCCCCCTCCCTTATTGATGGTCCCCCTCTGCCCCCCCCTTATAGATGGTCCCCCTCTCCCCCCTCCCTTATTGATGGTCCCCCTCTGCCCCCCTTATAGATGGTCCCCCTCTCCCCCCTTCCTTTATAGATGATCCCCCTCTTTCCCCCCTTTTTAGATGGTCCCCCTCTTTCCCCCCTTTATAGATGGTCCCCCTCTCCCCCCTCCCTTATTGATGGTCCCCCTCTGCCCCCCCTTATAGATGATCCCCCTCTCCCCCCTCCCTTAATGATGGTCCCCCTCTCCCCCCTCCCTTAATGATGGTCCCCCTCTCCCCCCTCCCTTATTGATGGTCCCCCTCTGCCCCCCCCTTATAGATGGTCCCCCTCTCCCCCCTCCCTTATTGATGGTCCCCCTCTCCCCCTCCCTTATAGATGGTCCCCCTCTCCCCCTCCCTTATAGATGGTCCCCCTCTTTCCCCCCTTTATAGATGGTCCCCCCCTCTTCTCCCCTTTATAGATGCCCCGCAGTCAGTAAATAACACAAAAATAACAAAATACAACTCACCTACCCTGCGTTCCCCCGTCGATCCTCTCTCCTTCTGCAGTCTCCGGCAGCGCGCGCATCACACAGCTCCTAGTGCCGCCTGGGCCCTGACTTTCGGTACGTGTGCTCCCAGTACCGGAAGTCAGGGCCCCAGGCGGCACTAGGAGCTGTGTGATGCGCGCGCTGCCGGGGAGAGGACGGGACACCCCCGGCAGCCGCGCATCAGCCGGAGGAAGCCGGAGACTCTTGTGACCACAAGCGAAACAATGCTTGCGGTCACAAGAGTGCAGTGGCGAGGGGAAGGGGGCCTCCCGGGCGGCATTATAATGTGGGCGGCGTGGCATGGGCCCCCCCGGAGCCTCGGGCCCCGGGCGGCCGTCCAAACTGCCCACATTATAATCCGCCACTGTTGAAAAGACAGGGGCCACCAGAGGTGATACTAGAGTTCAGTTTGACCAATATCGGGGACTCTGGATGGAGTATACGACCAACCCAGGTCTCCAGAGGGCACTGGCTGTCTCTCCATGAGTGAGACCAAAACTTGACTTCATGAGCATGTCTTCATGAGCGCACCCAACTTCTTGAACCAAGATTCATTCTGAACTTTGCAAAAAGTTTTCATCGGTACCAAATCAAACTTTTTGCAAAGGTCAAAACAAGTTCAGAAATATGGCAGCTGCACTTCTAAAAAAAAAGAAAAGAAAAAGAAATCTACCCCACCTTTCTACACTCCCTTGCTGTTCTTTGGGTCTCCAGTGTCTCCAGCCGCCTCCAACCTGTTCAAACAATCACTGACTAAGATAGGACACAACCGCGGCCAGTGATTAACAGTTACTTAGTCAATCACTGTCTGTTGCTCTCTCTCATCTCAGTGTGTAATTGGCTGAAGGGCATTATAGCGGCTATGGGGGACACCGGGCTTAAAGAAGGAGAACATCCAGGTAGTGTGGGCGGGTACGTTTTAATGAGCAAATTGTTTTCTGTTTTAGAGCGGTTCATTTAAGGTTTGATTTAAGCAAACCCAAACTTTATGTTAACGTTCAGCCGAACATTTTAAAATTTCACTCATATCTAATCTCAGGTTATATACCTAGCTAACACCATTAATGTATTTTACCTTTTTCTTTCCTGCTCTCTGCTAAATACATCTTTTACTTTACAGACTCCACTGAAGTCCACTATCTCTGCACACTGTCCGATGACCCTCACGCCTGGCACTAGATATACTGGCCATATTGTTGATATTGTTTAGCATTTTCTTGTCATAATTTATAGCCAAGAAAATAATGGAAAGTGACATGGGGTAATCCGGAAGGTTCAATGTTATAACAAATTCACCAACAAAATCACAGCCCACAGGGTTACCCACCTCCATGAAGAATAAACAAGAGGGTAGGGACCAAATCACTCTACTAATGCTTCAAAGTATTAAATCCAGTTTTTAAACTTTTTGAAGTTTATACTTCTATATTGAAAGCCATCCTATTCCTTATGTGAGAAATAACGTCTTACCACATCCAGCTGGCGGCAAGCATGGTGCATATTAGGTAAAGCTCAGACCACATTGACTATACAGTTGGTAGCTTATGTTTTATATATATTAATAGTAAAGGAATGCAAATGTAAGAAACTCGATCTGCTACCGTTACTTCCATCTGTCATTGACTTCCATTAGAAAAGTATACCTTAAAGGGGTTATCTAGGGTTAGAAAAGCATATTTGTTGCATACTTGTAAATTTAAACATGCCAAGGAGAAACATACATAAAAAAAAGAAAAAGTAAAACTATAAGGGAATTTTAAATGGACCATGTGTCTATATAGATCTTTGAGGTCCATTCCCGAAGCCTCTAGCAAATAATGTGTTACATGATGGGCCGATCTAACCCTGGAACCTAGAAGCTAGAGGATATCCGGACAGCAGGAAAGGTCCTACCCTTTCTGCTCTCCCATACTCCGCATCCTCCGTCTGCTCATCCGTGCTTATACTTCCACTAACAAGAGAGGGCAGGAACAGATTGCAGGCAGCGATCAATAGCTGCACAATGTTGTGATATTGCGGTGACGTCATGCAGCCATTGGACATTGCCCACAGTGCCACCAACATGCTCTGCCCCCCCCCCTTCTCTGCCGAAGTATCAGCACGCATGGGCAGCCAGAGGCAGCGGAGCGCTGGAGAGCAGAAGGGGTTGGACCATTCCTTCTTTCCTGATATCCACCCCACAGTGTTAACCATGTAACCAGAGCTTTCCAGCTGATCTGCAACTAGAGTCCATTAAAGAACACAGTGCATATGTTCTCTTTAGAGTACTATATAGTCTTCATGATGCTGTAAAAAGAGCAAGAGTCTTGAGAAGGGTTTTTATGAACATGATAATGTCATATGCAGACATATTGTTACCGAAATTATAGAAGATGCTTGGAACAAACCTTTTTGTAAATTTTTGTGAATTTTCCAGAGAGCAATGTTTGGTTTATAAGGCCTAAAGTTTAAAATGCCCGGAACATTTATACATCTATTTCATCTACATACATACATACATCTATTCATACATCTACAGACAAACATTCATACATACATACATACATACATACATCTATTACATCTATTCATACATCTGCAGACACACATTCATACATACATACATACATACATCTATTTCATCTACATATATACATCTATTCATACATCTACAGACATACATACATACATCTATTACATCTATTCATACATCTACAGTCATACATCTACATACATACATACATACATCTAGAAAGAATAATATAATATATTGGTGCAGCTCACAATTATCGCTGTATAGGTCGAGGTTAAACTAAAAAATGCCCTTACCTAGAAAGGAGCGAGTGAGGAAATCGGAAGTACATAAAGTTTTTTTAGTCCTCTAAACCACAACAGTCCTATCTTACCAGTTGAAATGGTTACCTGTACAGGTCGTAAACATATACTAATCTGGCCAAGATTTGGACAGTAATAAATTAATTTAATATAATCATAAATAGCGCATGATATAAATATTCATCAACAGAAGATAAAAACATATATACGCATTCCTATAGTTATCAAAAATGAGGATTAATACATGGAACATTAAATAAATGCACATAAAGGTTCAATACACAGATAAATAAATAAATACAAATAAAAAATAAAAAATAAACAATAGAAAAATGAGTCAAAAAAAAATGAGTCAAAAAAAAATGAGTCAAAAAAAAATGAGTCAAAAAAAAAAAAAATAAATAAAAAATAAACAATAGAAAAATGAGTCAAAAAAAAAAAAAAAAAAAAAAAAAAAAAAAGGTCTCTTTAAAATGAGCGGTACCGCTGGGTGCCGGCCGGTTGCGAAGTAATATTACTTATACCTTTAATTGTAAGCTACTAATTCCACTCTAGTTGCAGTTCAGTTTAGAGGGTGGTCTTGGACTTGTAGTCCTTCCAGGTACATATCAAGACTCGGACTGATAGTCTTTTTTAACGTGTTTTACAGACACCCTTTTTAGACTAATAGTCCTCCCGAGTCATCAAAGTATGGTCTGCTTTGTTAGATCAGTAATGATATTTTACGCAAACAGTGATATCAGACACAAACTTATGGCGTTTGTAGCGCCTCTCACCCGTCCCGAGGTGGCTGGTGGTATCGCTTCTTTCCTCTCTGCTATCAGCTCGCAACGGCCGAATGAGGTTAGCGGCTAGTGTAGCGATCCCGCAGCGCGTCCTCGTGGTTCTGAGGATACCTTCGCGCGCGATGGTACAGCCTCGATCTCGTCACAGATGACTCCGTCCGGGACAGGGTGGTAAAGATGGTTGTGGTATTCCAAATGGCAAGTGTCCAGATGGTACAATACAATCGGGGGGCCCCCCAGAGGGACAATGGGTCAAGAGTAAATCCCAAAAAAAGGGAAAAGAAAAGAAAAATAAAAAATAATAATAATAATAATAAAAAAAAAAAAATAAATAAAAAAAAAAAAAAAGAAAATGAGAAAAAATAATGTTCGGTTTAAAATCACAATAACTAATCTGATGTAGCATTAGTCTGTATAATTGCCATACGCGTTTCAAGGTTCTCAATGTTTAACCTCTTCGTCAGTGGCGATGATGATACATACATCTATTACATCTATTCATACATCTCCAGTTATACATTTACAGACATACATACATACATACATTACATCTATTCATACATCTACATACATACATCTATTACATCTACATACATACATACATACATCTATTACATCTATTCATACATCTCCAGTTATACATTTACAGACATACATACACACATTACATCTATTCATACATCTACATACATACATCTATAGATACATCTACATACATACATCTATTACATCTACATACATACATACATTACATCTATTCATACATCTACATACATACATCTATAGATACATCTACATACATACATCTATTACATCTACATACATACATACATACATCTACATACATGCATACATACATCTATTACATCTACATACATACATACATCTATTACATCTACATACATACATACATACATCTATTACATCTACATACATACATACATCTACATACATGCATACATACATCTATTACATCTACATACATACATACATCTATTACATCTACATACATACATACATCTATTACATCTACATACATACATACATCTATTACATCTACATACATACATACATACATCTATTACATCTACATACATACATCTTTTACATGTATCCTACAAGAAAAATAAATAGGACGATTAGAATGGACCATGCTTTTTTTCTGTAGTTAATCTTCTCTGTTTCTAAATGTGATTGTGATGATGTAATACATAAATGTTTTAAATAGCCATTCATTGTTTCCATGTATTCTTACTAGGTTTATACACTTTCCCATTTTTCACAATACTGGATGTGCAGTGTCAGCAAAACCTATGCGCTATGCTGTCAGCTGTAAATTGCATAGGGAATGTAATTATGTTTGTCATAATATAGTGCAAATTTTCAACTAAATAAAATTGTGAACTGAGAAATATAACGTAAGCTGGGATTTTTTTGCTTAAATTACCAGACCTATGGTTATTGTTGTAGACTCTCAATCCCTTGGCATTGTAGACAGCTTTGGAAGTTTTTTAATATACCTAATGTATTTAAACATTTTAAAGTCTTTTTTGTTGAGTGAAACCTATAGAAAAAAAACAAACAAAAAAATGTAATACTTAAAGGGGTCGTCCAGCAAAAATCTTTTTCTTTCAAATCAACATATATCAGAAAGTTATATAGATTTGTAATTTACTTCTATTAAAAAATCTCATGTCTTCCCATACTTATTAGCTTCTATATGTCATGCAGGAAATGTTGTTTTATTTTCTGTCTGACACAGTGCCCTCTGCTGACATCTCTGGCCGAGACTGCATCTGTTTTCTATGAATCCCCATAGAAAACCTCTCCTGCTCTGGACAGTACCTGTCTCGGCCAGAGATGTCAGCAGAGAGCACTGCGTCAGCATTGTGTACAACAGCTAATAAGTATGGGAAGACTTGAGATTTTTTTAATAGAAGTAAATTACAAATCTATATAACTTTCTGACACCAGTTGATTTGAAAGAAAATGATTTTCGCTGGATGCCCCTAGTAATGTACTTACTAGGGTGTTGAGCTATGCACACTACACCATTATCGCTTGTATATGTCCTAAATACAGTTTTGCAACCAAGCTGTGACATCAGGGTTGAAGCTCCCTGTCCTTATATACTTGATGTGATGCCCTAGGTGGCAGACCCCAACTGTACAATGGACCCTACACTACTAAGTGTTGGGGCCATCAAGTCCAAACAAACAAACAAACCGGGTACGGATAGTTGACACAACCCCCTATTTAAATAACCCCCAGTGAGAGCTGGGGATCCCGAATCATTGGTAGGCTGGCTGGCGCCCACATCGCTGGGGTTGGCTGATATCACCCGCCCCTGGCCACTGATTGGCTGCCTAACCCCAACATCAGCAGCAGGCCAGGCGGGCACAGAGAGGCCACCCCACCTCCATTGCAGCCACTGGAGCGCAGAGAGGTAAGTTACTGTCATAGCCGTATAACAACAATAAGCCAAAAATCTTTAACGTCATGGAATTGCATATAAGATTCAGGACCATTGGGTAATAATCAAGAGGTGCTTCCTTCCTATTAAATTCAACAGGGCTCTATACTACATGATTTAGAGAGTCATCCTTGGATTTCTGTCAGAGATTCTTTTAATACCAAAAAATTCCCATACAAAAAAATTCACTATGTCTGTCCTGTACGTAGGGGAACAGTCCTATCCGAATGCAGGCCAATGTCCCTGACTACTTGGATGTACTGCACCGGGCGATAGACCCTAGCTGGGCCCCAGTCCCTATGCTGCTAAGTGCAGGGCCAGTCAGTAACTAGACGCGGCGCCCACATAGTGTATTTATCATTATTTTTTCCCTTTTGTTTAGCTGAAAGAAAGAAAAACCTATACTAAATGAAAGTGCAGGCATAGAGATTGACTGTAATTTACGTAGATGACTAAATGACCGTTATAACATATGCAATCTACACGAAGCAGTCTAATGCCAAACATAATTAACCCTGGATCATCTTCATTTACAACGCAGCGTAGATCTTCTAGTATCTTCCTTTTTAGGAACAAATAAGCATACGGGAGCTGTTTTATGCTAGACATATTGTCAGAATGATTTAGCTCCATTAGATAAGTGGTCACAACTATGGAAACTGCAGTTCAGTGCTTTCAAATGTAAAATAATGCACTTGGGGAGAAGAAATCCTCTATCTGAGTATTAAGTTGGCAGTTCCATGTTAGTGAAGACTTCAGAAGAGAAGGATTTAGGGGTAGTGATTTCTGACAGCCCTGAAATGAGTCACCAGTGCAACCAGATGGGGAGGAAAGCTAATGGTATGGGGAAGGGGACACAAGGAGGTTATGTTCACATCCAAAGTCCAACTAGTAACCAAACTATAATAATATGAAAACACCAGTCATTGCACTAAGGGGAGGCCAGGCTGCTAAATGGCGTCTGCTATTTTAGACTCAAAAGGACGGACGTAATTTTAAACTAAGTTGAAAAAACCTTGTGAACATAGCCCATAATGGGACCCAACTAAAATATAACTTCTAATCTTACATACGAAAGTTTAATGTTCTACTTTAGTTGGGTCCTATTATAGGGGGCGTTTAGCCTCAGGGATTGGGAGTATATTGTATTTGTAACTTGTGGCAGTGACTGGAGGGTTGAATATTTTTTTTTTATAGAAAATGCCACAAAACATCATATAAAACAACATGGGATGTAAACAATAAAAGCAAAAACAATAAAAATAGCTGCGGTTGTAGAAAGGATGAAACACAGTCTCTTGCGGATATGGTCATGCAATAAGTCATTATGTTGTATACTGATGGTGTTCATCTAGTCCAGGGGAAAGTAATGCTGTTTGAGTGCCATCCTCACATCTCACCAGCCCCGGCATTTGGCGCAATCCTCCCCTGGCTCCCTTCTGTAGCCTGACTCCCTCCAACTGACAGGGAAGAACATTGGGCGGGTAGCCTCTTTCTGGAGTAACTGCAAACTGTAGCTTGTGGAAATGGTGCTGGTGGACAGCACAAACAACATATTTCTTAGGAGCGGAGATCAATAGAATGCTCTTGCCGATGGGGCCCCATTTGGTGCGATAGTCTCGATAGAAGTAACTTGTTAAGTGTCAAATGTTTCATTTGTTTAAGTCAAATGTGTTTTGTGGTTTGTGAGTGCACCCCTTCTTTAGTGGTAGTTAAAATGTAATGGTGGTTGCCCTTTTAAATCTGGATCCAATTGTCTTGTTACCAAATGCTTTTATCTTGCGCACATTTATAATTCTCATAGGGTTACCTATAGGACTAATACTACTTTATCTAATGTTACATATTTTCTTGACCCTTGAAATTGGGTCAAATTAGTTAACCTCAGAGCCACACTGTGAGCTGCACCATACTGTTGCCTTTTTTGTACCTAGTGCTTAACCCCACAAGCTGCCCCTACCTACTTGTTTCAGCTATTCTAAGCATTAGCCCCTCCTGATAGTGTGTAAGCTCATGCATGCGAGCAGGGACCTCACTCCTCATGTATGGATAATTATATGTATCTCTGTAATGTCGATTTTTTGTCTATGTATGTACCCCCAGAATTGTAAAGTGCTGCGGAATCTGTTGGCGCTATATAAATAAAAATTATTATTATTATATATTATTATTAGCAGACAACCTAGTAACATCACCTACCTATGTAAAAGGTCACTGTACAAAATGCAGACAAGACAAACAAACAAACAAGTAGTCAAAAAGCAAAGGGTCAGAACCAGTCGGGCAGCGAAGTACAGAATCAGAAAGCAGAATAAACAAGATATGAGATACAGAGGAAACACTAGCATGCTCAATAATAACGATCGAATTCGCACGATAATCGTACGTGTAAACGCAGCGAATGATCAAACGACGAGCGAGAAATCGTTTATTTTGATCTTTCAACAAGTTCTCAAATCGTCGTTGATAGTTCGCAAAAAATTTGCAGATCGTTCCATGTGAACAGTCGTTAGCCGATTTAACCAATGTGTGACATAAACAAAACTAAGGTTAACTATTAGAGGACTAGAGAGAACTCGGCAGGGTAAGAGAAGGGTGTGGTGGAGAATCAATTACCAGAGCAGAGGGAATAGAGCTGGGTTCAGATAATCTATAACAAGAGACCACACAGCAAGTACTAAAATTAGAAAAAGTTCAGATTGGTGCAAATGAAACTTAAGGCCCTATTCCACGGAACGATTATCGTTCATAACCTTGTTCCAACGACTGCTCGTTAACGATTACAAAACGATTTTTTTTACCGAACAATATCTCATAACTCACGTGGGAACGTGAACGATATAGGTAGTGTAACGATTATTTTGCGGTCGTTACATGTTCGTTTAAAACGTTTGCCGGGGTGATCATGACCATACGACACACCTACTTTTTTTAAACCTGTTTACAAACGACTGAAAGATTTCTAATTTTAGGAACTGATTAGCGAATTATCTCTTAAAGACCAACAATTTTTTTTCGACATGCTGAAAAACAATTCTGAACGACAATATAAGGATTTCGCCTTTGTTGTTCGCTCGTTTACACCAATTTCACGAAGCGATTATCGTTAACGAGCGGTCGTTGTTGCGAGTTTATGAACGATAATCGTTTCGTGGAATAGGGCCTTTAGAAAGCAAGCACTATTTATGGCCAAAAGCACAGCCTCAGCCATATTTTACAAACAGAGGACCGCTCTCATGTCTGAATAGGCACAGACAAGAAAAATCAAATGTAAACCTGCTTAGAATAAACGTATATCTACCCTAAGATAATAGGAATGGAAATAATATAAGAGCAGACAAGATGGAGCAGGAGGTCTCTTTCTGTTGACATCTTCTATGTTTCGATTGCTAAACTTTATATATGTAGTTAATTTAATACAAATGCATCTAAAGTAAAATCTATTTACTCCTGGTGTTCTAATATCCTGAAAATGCCGAGGACATCTGTCATGCTAAAAAGGTCCGAAGTAAATGTAGATATTCAATGAGAGAATGCCAAACAGAATGTATATTATTTACTGGAACAAATTAGGATGCAGCTTCCCCTAATTTCTCGGCTAAGTGCTCCTTAAATGTTCAGCGCTAACTGAATTATGAGATGAAAGTGCTTTTAAATAGGATTTACTGAAAATCGCTGCCATTTTTTTGGTTCCAATTTCTGACGTGTTCCTTGAGATTTTGACACAGGGTTAACCCCATTAAATAGCATAAGGTGTGCCCACCGAGATGGATTAGATTGGGGGACAATACACTGTGTTTATCTCCATTATTATACAGTCACAACCAACACAATAGTCTCTAGGATAGCCGACACATGCTGTACTAGATAGTACTGTACTATAACTGGGTGCGTATATTAGTACAATGACTATAATGAATTACAAAAGATTCATCATATACCTCTAGTATACCTTTTATAACAATGGCAATGTGGTGACGGTTTAGATCTTTGTAAAAAATAATTGATTTGTATGATACAGCCTTTATATAGCATTAATGGGATAATCAAGGGTAAGAAAAAGCATAGCTACTTTATTGCAAAAACAGTACCAGCCCTGTCCTCAGATTGTGTGTGGTATGACAAATCCATTCACTTCAATGGAACTGAAAAGCTAAACCCACATCCAACCTGAGGACAGGGGTAATGCTGTTTTATTAAGCCTGGATAACCCCTTTGAATGAAATGGTATTTACTATAGAACAAAAATGCATTTAATGGCTGACGGACATTTGTATATAGTGTGAACATAGCCAAAAAGTGAGCAACCGGGTGCATCAAAGAAGCCTACACATGATGACAAGATAGAGACTACCTCTGGAGGCATGGAATTATAGATTCTGGCTATGTTCATACATTGATTTTTGGTCAGCATTTCGGTCAGTATTTTGGTCGGTATTTGTAACCGGAATCAGAAATGGAACCGACAGAGAAGAGCTATAATGGAAAGATTTGCAGTCTTGGTGTTTTCAACCCACTTCTGGTTTTGGTTGAAAAAATGGTGGCCAAAATACTGAGTAAAATACTGTGTGTGAACATAGTCATGAACTTATACAGATTACGATTTTGTTAGCTTGGACATACTGTATACCACTATACGAAAGAAATCCATATAGTTGCTGATAGAGCTGTGAGTTATCAAAGATTGGAACAGAAAGCTGGTCACTTTGGTTGTGGGTTTGCAGCTTAGTTCCATTATAGTGAATGGATCTGAGTTGTAATAACTCGGTCCTGGTACCTGTATACCAGCTACTTATAATGGTGTCATGTGGCTCCTTCCTTCTCCCTTCTAAAACGGTGGATGTAAACAAGTATCTGACTGACTGTATCTGCAACATTGTAGCTTCTTTGTAATGCATTCTGAGTTGCTGATGAACTAACTGTGATTAATCCTCCCAGCATTACACAGAAGCTACAATGTTGCAGCCTGCCAGGAAATTATTTACATCAGCTGTCACAGAAAGGAGAAAGCTGAAGGCAGCTATATAACATCTATTCTTACTTGTATCCAGGTCCAGTCTCCTGAAGGCAGCTATATAACATCTATTCTTACTTGTATCCAGGTCCAGTCTCCTGAAGGCAGCTATATAACAGCTATACTTACTGTATCCAGGTCCAGTCTCCTGAAGGCTGCTATATAACACCTATACTTACTGTATACAGGTCCAGTCTCCTGAAGGCAGCTATATAACAGCTATACTTATTGTATCCAGGTCCAGTCTCCTGAAGGCAGCTATATAACAGATATACTTACTGTATCCAGGTCCAGTCTTCTAAAGGCAGCTATATAACAGCTATACTTACTTGTATCCAGGTCCAGTCTCCTGAAGGCAGCTATATAACAGCTATACTTACTGTATCCAGGTCCAGTCTCCTGAAGGCTGCTATATAACACCTATACTTACTGTATACAGGTCCAGTCTCCTGAAGGCAGCTATATAACAGCTATACTTATTGTATCCAGGTCCAGTCTCCTGAAGGCAGCTATATAACAGATATACTTACTGTATCCAGGTCCAGTCTCCTGAAGGCAGCTATATAACAGCTATAAAACACGAACTGGAGAGAATGGAACCGCTGCACATCCCATCTATGGCTGATACTAATGCCGCTAGGCCTATATTAAAAATCAACACCAGAGTGTCTGTATATGAATTGATCAAGCCATATTGCCCCGTGTACCACCGCGCAGGTCCTCTGGTCCACACGGGTCCCTACGCTAACTCCACACCGTGTCGGTCAGCGACCGCCAACCCCGCAAAGCGTGCACGTGCAGGGAAGGGAGGCCACGGAATGGCCCTGCAACCCCAATGTCACAGGACCAGACCCAAAAAGCCCCACCAAAACCCAGCCAGCACCACCGGCGGGGAAGGCTGCCCCCAAACGACACAAGTATGGATATGGTATTACACTTACCATTGCTGCTCTCACAGAATGGGGAAGACATAAGGTCCAGACATGTGAGCACAGGCATATCCTGCTAATTTTGGTCATGTGGGGGTACACGGGGCAATATGGCTTGATCAATTCATATACAGACACTCTGGTGTTGATTTTTAATATAGGCCTAGCGGCATTAGTATCAGCCATAGATGGGATGTGCAGCCATTCCATTCTCTCCAGTTCGTATATAACAGCTATACTTACTGTATCCAGGTCCAGTCTCCTGAAGGCATCTATATAACATCTATTCTTACTTGTATCCAGATCCAGTCTCCTGAAGGCAGCTATATAACAGCTATACTTACTGTATCCAGGTCCAGTCTCCTGAAGGCAGCTATATAACAGCTATACTTATTGTATCCAGGTCCAGTCTCCTGAAGGCAGCTATATAACAGCTATACTTACTGTATCCAGGTCCAGTCTCCTGAAGGCAGCTATATAACAGCTATACTTACTGTATCCAGGTCCAGTCTCCTGGAGGCTGCTATATAACATCTATTCTTACTTGTATCCAGGTCCAGTTTCCTGAAGGCAGCCATATAACAGCTATACTTACTGTATCCTGGTCCAGTGTCCTGAAGGCAGCTATATTACAGCTATACTTACTGTATCCAGGTCCAGTCTCCTAAAGGCAGCTATATAACAGCTATACTTACTGTATCCAGGTCCAGTCTCCTGAAGGCAGCTATATAACAGCTATACTTACTGTATCCAGGTCCAGTCTCCTGAAGGCAGCTATATAACAGCTACACTTACTGTATCAGGTCCAGTCTCCTGAAGGCTGCTATATAACAGCTATACTTACTGTATCCAGGTCCAGTCTCCTGAAGGCAGCTATATAACAGCTATACTTACTGTATCCAGGTTTAGTCTCCTTAAGCTTTTTAGTCTTGTGCTGGTTGAAATATATATATAGACTAAATATATGATGTCCTGGCCAGTACAGAGAGTCACGGCTCAATGTGTCCATCAATCTCTGTGAACACAGATGACCTGGGAAACATGAGACTTCCTGTGTTTAGATTTTTTTTTAAAGAAAGTGCAGTGTTTTCCATGATAATTAAATAAAAATAATGAGTGTAAATTGCCAACTTGCTTTACATCACATCTACTGCTGATTTAGGTTTTGAAGGTTATAATGACATTACTGTCATTTCAAATGTTTTACTTTACATCCTGTATCATATCAGAGGTTTTTCCTGAATTGTTTCACAGAAGCTTCCAGTTAAGAGTTAAAATCTATTTCAAAAAATCCTAGTCTCATTTCTGCACTTTGCATCACTAAAATAGCCATCAAGACAAATGGTTACACAGGGAACATTGGGTTAGCAACACTACCCTGTCATGTCACATTGTAGAGTAACTACTGTACAACACCCAGCCAGTCTGCAATATACCACCACTGTGTATATATATATATATATATATATATATATATATACAGTATATATATATATATATATATATATATATATATATATACACACACACTACCGTTCAAAAGTTTGGGGTCACATTGAAATGTCCTTATTTTTGAAGGAAAAGCACTGTACTTTTTAATGAAGATAACTTTAAACTAGTCCTAACTTTAAACAAATACACTCTATACATTGCTAATGTGGTAAATGACTATTCTAGCTGCAAATGTCTGTACCTATCTACATAGGTGTATAGAGGCCCATTTCCAGCAACTATCACTCCAGTGTTCTAATGGTACAATGTGTTTGCTCATTGGCTCAGAAGGCTAATTGATGATTAGAAAACCCTTGTGCAATCATGTTCACACATCTGAAAACAGTCTAGCTCGTTACAGAAGCTACAAAACTGACCTTCCTTTGAGCAGATTGTGTTCCTGGAGCATCACATTTGTGGGGTCAATTAAACGCTCAAAATGGCCAGAAAAAGAGAACTTTCATCTGAAACTCGACAGTCTATTCTTGTTCTTAGAAATGAAGGCTATTCCATGCAAGAAATTGCTAAGAAATTGAGGATTTCCTACAACGGTGTGTACTACTCCCTTCAGAGGACAGCACAAACAGGCTCTAACCAGAGTAGAAAAAGAAGTGGAAGGCCGCGTTGCACAACTAAGCAAGAAGATAAGCACATAAGAGTCTCTAGTTTGAGAAACAGACGCCTCACAGGTCCCCAACTGGCATCTTCATTAAATAGTACCCGCAAAACACCAGTGTCACCATCTACAGTGAAGAGGCGGCTGCGGCATTTTGGGCTTCAGGGCAGAGTGGCAAAGAAAAAGCCATATCTGAGACTGGCCAATAAAAGAAAAAGATTAAGATGGGCAAAAACACAGACATTGGACAGAGGAAGACTGGAAAAAAGTGTTGTGGACGGATGAATCCAAGTTTGAGGTGTTTGGATCACAAAGAAGAACGTTTGTGAGACGCAGAAGAAATAAAAAGATGCTGGAAAAATGCCTGACGCCATCTGTAAGCATGGTGGAGGTCATGTGATGGTCTGGGGTTGGTGCTGGTAAGGTGAGAGATTTGTACAGGGTAAAAGGGATTCTGAATAAGGAAGGCTATCACTCTGCACCGCCATGCCATACCCAGTGGGCAGCGCTTGGTTGGAGCCAATTTCATCCTACAACAGGACAATGACCCTAAACACACCTCCAAATTGTGCAAGAACTATATACAGCAGAAGCAGCAGCTGGTATTCTATGATAGGTAATGGAGTGGCCAGCGCAGTCACCAGATCACCACCCCATTGAGCTGTTGTGGGAGCAGCTGGACCGTATGGTACGCCAGAAGTGCCTATCCAACCAATCCAACTTGTGGGAGCTGCTTCTAGAAGCGTGGGGGGCAATTTCTCCAGCTTACCTCAACAGATTAATAGCTAGAATGCCAAAGGTGTGCAATGCTGGAATTGCTGCAAAAGGAGGATTCTATGACGAAAGCAAAGTGTGATGTAAGAACAATGTTATTTCCCATACAAATCATTATTTCTAACCTTGTCAATGTCTTGTCTCTATTTTCTATTTATTTCACAACGTATGGTGGTGAAGAAGTGTGACTTTTCATGGAAAACACTAAATTGTTTGGGTGACCCCAAACTTTTGAACGGTAGTGTATATATAAAATCTTGCCTGATAATTCTGTATAAAATTTAATTTATTTAGTTTTATACCATCCCAGGGAACTGGTGAAGGTCATAGGACAAGATAAGGAGGTCCATGCTAGAAGATGGGTTTATTGCTTTAGACAATATAATTCTTGAAAAATTGATTATATGTTATACGAGCAAATTCAATAAAGTTGCTATGTCAATTGTAAGGAGACTCTCGCCTATGGCAAATAGCCAGAAATTTGCTTTATTAACCCACGCTTTTGGGCAAAGGGCCAGACTTTTCTGTTTTCTTTACGGCAAGAATCTTCATTCAGTTTTTAATTTATCTTATTTCCTTTTAAATCTTTTTACTTGTGAACATTCCTTGTAAATAACAACTTTAGTCTACTATAGGATAAGGCCCATTTGGCTTCTATTATTAAAAGAAGACCCCCTAAGTCTATGATTAAAGTTCCCTTTCTGTTCAGTTCTGATAGTTGCTCCACATCACGTGACATCAATCTAAACTTATTATAGGACCAATTGAGCCATTTCTATATGGTAGAGCGTTGGGAAAAGAAGGGAAGATGGTACCGATCCCAGTGCAGGAAATGGTTTGGAGCATCTGGCCAACAAGCTGACCACAAGCCATATCCTTTACCCACATCGGCACCATCTACCCTTATCTTCCCTACCATCTACCATGTAGACATTGTTGATAAAGGTTTGAGCACTGAAACGTCCTGTGGTGGTATACTAACAAACTGGATATATTTACTAAAACTGTCATGTGAAAATTGCTGTTTCTCGTGTTACGGAACTGGTTTTAATAAGTGCAGTTGATAATTTTTTCTATTTGATTACGGGCTTATGAACTTGCACCATTGTATGAGGAGTTCCCAACCATAATTGATGTATAACTATCTTTGTATACAGACTGAATAGTAATACGGCAAACAGATCACTGATCTCAGGGAGGCCATCCAAAGAAAACACTGTGGGCTGCTGGGTAAAGTGCTCAACACAGTGAAATCCTAGGTGCATTGCGGACCTTTTTGCATATCGTTATTTCCTAGGGGGCAATGCACCTAGGATTTCACGAGCCCTTTAACCAGCAGCCCACAGTGTATTCTTTGGATGGTCTATCTGAGGTCAGTGATCTGTTTACCGTATTGGTCTATTAGGCATTGCCTCCACCTAGACAGAACCCTGCTCCACACCGATGAGGGGCAACGTCCAGAAACACCTGTCTGTGGATGAATACCTGGCTCATATTCTCAAAGTTGTAACTAAGTTGGATATTGACTGAAGGGGCCACTTAATATGGTGGTATTGGTGGTCTCTGTACAGGAGCCACCCCTTGGCTAGGACCTTCCCTGCAGGGATATCTGCCTAGTCCCGTGTTTTGAGATGCGTAACTGAGGTTTCGTGGATCTTTTTCAATTACATAGTAGGATCACTTACTTGAACACGAAGTTCAGTATGAGAAGAGATTTACAAGAATAAGTGTGCTATCCTGGAACTTTTCCCACAAAACTCTGTCTCAGTCTATTCACCTCCTACTGCCCCCCTACAGGTCCCTCTTAAGCTAGAGTGAAAACACCAGAACTGTTGGCAGTAAGCTGACCAAATGGAGCAACCACTCATAACCACTTGTAACTCTTATGTTTTCACCCTTATTGTCTAAATCAATAACAACTTAAAATTCATTGTCAGATGGTTGTCAATGGCAAGTGTACACAGCAAATCAGAAAAATCAAAATCTAACATAGTATATAAATTATACTCAAAAATAAAGAAAAAATATTTTTTTTCCCTCAATATATTTGTACTTTTTTGATGCACCTTAATTTCTCTGTATGAAGCTGAAGCTATTACCACATACCACATTACCACCTTTCCCCAGTTCTGAGCCTGCGGCTTTATGCTGAAGACACAGAAAACTGTGTGTGAGCTGTTAACTCCATTTCCCCCATTACGGCCAGGGAGCTGTTCACATAAGGATTGGAGGGAGGAGATCAGAGCTGAGATGGAGTGAACGGCTCACACACAGGGGGACATTTACTAAGGAGTCTAATGTGTGTTAGTCTTATAATCAGGATTGGTGGATATTTTGTTCCAGTATCTTGTGACTGATTTATTCAAATGTAGCACTGCTATAGTGACTGCATCTAAGTAAAAAATAATTGCAAAAAGTAAAAAATTGTGGAAACATGTTCCCCTGGTACTGACCAGACGTCGGCCTGCACCAGCTTGTGTGACTTTTTAAAAAATGTCACAAATGATAAATTGGGCGCTAATGTGGATTATGGGAACTTTTGGGTGAATAAAAAAAAATAGGCAGATGAGAAAAAAAAAAGTTGCATTTAAAAAAATATTTGTCTGTCGAATACTGATTCATAAATAGAAATTAGCCCAAAAATGGCCAAAAAATCCAATTATTCACCTAAAAATAGGCACAAAGCCCTTGATAAATTTCCCCCATAACTTTCTGTGTTTTCAGTAGAAAGCAGCAGCTCAGAACTGAGGGAAAGAGACTGAAAAGATGATATGGAATGAATTGTTAGTCTCCAGGAGATGATTCAACCTGTATTTTACTTGAACAGAATACTCCTTTAACCATATTAAATTGGCTGTGTCCCTAAGGGGTTAATGATTAGGATTAGGTTCCATATTTTTGTCAATATCGTGTTGCTTTGATCTATAACACGAGGCTCATACCAGACTATGGACCTCCACCCCTTGTGCTGGTAATTTTCCATGAGTTCTTTGTCCTTTTGCCTGTCACAGTACAGAACTGTAAGGATGTACATGTGGCGCGGTACGTCTTCCGTGTCCGTAGCTCGCAGTGTGTGAAGGCCGCGGTAATTGATAGAATGGAAGTAACAGAAGGCTGGTAGCCGCTTTATCAGTTATTAGCTGACGGAAAACATCTCCATTACCGCTCTAGTTTCTCTCGGAGTCGCACAGTTCTCGAATCATCTGACTAATAAAGACAAATCTTTCTTCATGTTAAAGGACTCTGCCCGTTGTAAGGAAAAGTGTGTTTTCAATTCTGTCAAAACAGCCGCGTGTAATTTAATCTGGGTGTAGAAGATGGGAGCGGGAATGTTAAGTAAGTGTCGTTCAAGTGTAAACAGGTTTGCCGGGCTCCATCGCTTGTGCTGGGGCGTCGGGAAGATGACAAGACATCTTTTTGTGATGAATTTCAGAGAGCGTCTCAGACCCTCCAACATGAAAATAAGTATGTATTAGTTTCTTCTGTCAGCCAGAGATACATGATCCTGCAAACAAGTTAACAGCTTCGAGGAAGTCGGCTTTCTGCCATTTGTTATGTGCAGCCATCGCCTTCCCCATCAGAGGCTGACGGGATTTATTATGTTTGACGATTTAAATTTAATGTAGAAACAAAGAACGGGCCCTGAAAGTTAATTTTTATATAACACTCCGCTGCTAGTTATGGAGAACTAAATAATACCAATGACATACAGTATAATGTATACTGTATATACAAAATAATAAATAATAAATAATACTATGCTATAATATATATATATATATATATATATATATATATATATATATATATATATATAGTTATATATATACACATATATATACAGTGGTGCCTTGGATTAGGAGCATAATTCGTTTCGAGGTGGTGCTTGTAATCCAAATCCACTCTTAAACCAAACCAAATTTTCCCATAAGAAATCACTAATCTACAGACGATTTGTTCCACACCCCAAAAATAATGATTTATTATTCGGAATAACATGTAGACCAGATGAAGCAAAGATTCAGAAACAGCAGAATCTGTGATATTATAAGGTACTGTCCAGTAATGGAGAGGATGGGAAACACAAGGGCGGACAGAGACTGCAGGGAGCATGAAGGAATGAGCAGGACAGATGTGGGAACATACATGCAGCGCTCTCTGTCCGGGGAGAGAGGGGTTACATCTATGGAGAGAGCCCCAGCCTGAAGTGGATCTGCTGTGATTTGGAAGGTGAGGGAGACTTCCTGAGTCGGAGTACCACCGGCTTTGCAGACCATGCCCCTCCTCCACTCCCCCTCCCACCCAGCATAGGGAGCTCTTACACCAAGACACAATTTTGAAAAACTGTGAGCTCTTAAACCAAAATGCAGTGTCCCAGTACAGAAGGTCCTTCTCCATATATATGTGTATATCTGTATTCCATTTGTTCTTGTACTGCAAAGGGTTGTGTTATAGTGCCCCCGGTGTTCAAGTCTGGTATTTCTCATATTTTCCTATGTATATTCATTTGTATGTAACCTTATGGTGTGATGATGCAACCGGCCTAGTGTCACGTGACTTCCCCGGCTGCCATAGTAACCCCAATAGCCGTCGAGCTTCTGGGTGGGGTCAGTTAGTCACTTCCCTTTTACCTGAGTAATCTTCTCTCTACCCTCAAGGGAGAAGGTCGTGTTGTTCCCCCCTCTACCTTCAAGAGGGAGGACGTGTGCTCTGCTGCTCTGCAAGCAAGGCCGCAACTCGGTGTGATCCTCTCAGCTACTACAGAGACAGAATCTGGTCCAGTTTTGACCAGTCTCGTCTTCAAGATTCTCTATTCTATTCAAAGATCTGGGTGCTGTTCTCAAGTAGCTATTTTCTCCTCATCAACAGCAAGTATTCTGTTTAGTGTTATTCCACCCAGGATCATTCTCAGGGAACTACTACCCTCATTCTCCGTTAAGATTCCTCTCACTCAAAGTAACGTTATCACACTACAGCCTATTGCAGGATCACCCATCTGCTCAGTTGTACTCAAGTTTGCCTATCACTGGTTGCATCCAGAGAGACTGTTGCTATTGACAACCATCGTGTTAATAAACGCACAACCACCGTTGTTTCTGAACCCTGGCATTGGTCTAGTTATTGGTGTCTTGACTAAGGGCAACAAAGAATTGCTCGGGCCCTGCATGGTCAGGATCCAGTGGGTTAGTCACCTCCCCTCGTGCCATAACCGTGACCTAACATCTGGCAAGTGGCTACCCGGTTCTACCTACCACTACAAACTACTAATACTACTACCCCAAAAATGCTCTTAAACCAAGTTACTCTTAAACCAAGGTACCACTGTGTACATATATATATATATATATATATATATATATATATAGATATATATATATATATATAAAATAATACTAATAACATACTATGTATATATACAAAAATACTAATAACAATATATATATATATATATATATATATATATACTAATAACATACTATTAGACAAGAGTAAATCGAATTTGTTGAATCAAAATTTGATGTGAATAGGCCTGTTTGTTTGCTTTGTTCTGCGAAGCAAATTCCCACCCATTCGGTAAGAAAATTCTAAACCAAAATGGCGGCCGCACATGCTGCCTGTGGGCGGGAGAAATGGATTAACCAGAATCCCTAGCGCCCGTCCAATCAGCTGCAGGCCCCTTTGCGATGTCAGCCCCTCCCCCTCTATATAAGGAGGTTCGGTTAGGTAGGTGGCCAGTCGGCTGTGTGTGGAGGAGTGTGCTCCTTACATTATCAGTGCTCGCACTCCACTCCAAGGGCTCATGCACACTGAGCAAAAGGGGAGGAATTGAAGAGGAATCCGCTCCTAAATTCTGCTTGAAATTCCTCCTGGAAAAGAATGAACAGGGCAATGTCTCATTGTGTTCAATGGGATTTCCGTTCTGTTGTTCACACTGCAGAATTTCCAAGCAGAGTTTTTTTCTGCCGCAGATCAGCTTTCCTCCCAAAGAAGTAACATGTCACTTCTTTTGGCAGACTCTGCTAGAGGAATCCTATAGAAGTCATTGAGGCTTGAATTCTGCTTGAATTCTGCTTAAATTCAGCTCCTATTCTGCTTGGAGCAGAAGAGAAGAGGAATTTCAAGCAGAAATTCCTCGCCTTATGCTCAGTGTGCATGAGCCCCTACAGTGTTAGGCTGGGTTCACACTACCTATATTTCAGTCAGTATTTGTGGTCCTCATATTGCAACCAAAACCAGGAGTGGATTGAAAACACAGAAAGGATCTGTCCACACAATGGTGAAATTGAGTGGATGGCCGCCATATAACAGTAAATACCGGCCATTATTTCAATACAACAGCCGTTGTTTTAAAATAACACCAAATATTTGCCATTAAATGGCGGCCATCCACTCAATTTCAACATTGTGTGAACAGATCCTTTCTGTGTTTTCAATCCACTCCTGGTTTTGGTTGCAATATGAGGACCACAATACTGACTGAAATATACGTAGTGTGAACCCAGTCTTAAAGAAGTTTAGTTTCATGAGTGATCTTATTGTGCATCTAACATAATCAGTGCACTCCACTCCTACTGTGTTCTAAAAATTGATGTTACTGCGCAGTTCCACTGCCAAAAAAGGCATGGACAATTATTAACGTCCGCTGTTCATGCACAGCGGCCGTTTTTAACTGACATGTCAATACGTTTCACGGCTGCAGCAAATAGGAGTTGTTCAATGCAGTGTGAGAACAGAGCGGGCGGCACTGCATTGATTTCAATGCAATGCCGTTCAGACTGAAAAAAATGGTTGCTGTTTTCATTAAAAAAAGCGGCGATTCTTAAAGTGCGGTAAATGTGAAACATTCAGCTCTTCACTCACAACACTTACACACAACAAAAAAAGGAGAAGGCTGTAATCTTTATATTCTGGGAGTTCCCAGTCACATGGAGGCGAGCAGCCGGCCACAGGTTGTTAGAATTCCTCAAAGAGTTGGAGCGAGCGCATGCTAATACTGCACAATGATAGAGAAGAGACTGACCGATAAAATATTAAAGGTATCAGCCGGGGGCTATAAATTATTTACCACCCTGGACATAGAAGGGACGTTGTGGCTCCCAGAACAGCAAAGGTAAAATGTGTGAAGGTCGGTGGAGAAATTAGCGCATTTCAGGATGAATTCTGCTCTGCACTATTTCTGTACATATGAAAGGTAAAATGACTTTATATATATATGTAAAACGTTGACTTTGCTTCTAAAACTCTTCTTACGGTCGCAGTAATATCAGGCTCGGATTTGTGCATTAAAGGTCACGGACGTCTGAGACCAGGCGGCTTTTCATATGAATAATTTTTGGCTGTATATAAATAATTTGTAGGCTTTGGGGAGTTGATAGTGTTGTCTGCCAATGTAACAACATGTCACACAAGCTTCCACCCACTGGCTTCATATGAGACATCACCAGGATAAGTCACTGGAGAGGAGAGACAGAAAGAACCCCCTCGATTTGGGGGCTAGAGAAAACACTGTGTGTCTATGTGTCTGTGGGTCTGGTTGATTGTGTTATGACTTCCTTATTTTAACTATTTGTGTGCCACTGTTCTATTGGTTTATTGCATGCTCTCCCCCTCTTGCACTTTGTCCTGGGGGACATCCATGGTTGGGAGTACAGTGGCATCACCCCTATCACCAGCCATTGTGTTGTTGGTCTCCTGATGATCCCAAGCAGGGAGAAACACGTAGAGACCATGGTAACAGATTTGTGTCCCCATTTTGAGTAAATTGTTCTGATCGTTTCAATTAAGGGGTCGATTCTACCGCCTTGTGCGGAATATTTTAGTGTTGGTACTATATGTACTGCAAACTGGGTGTTCAAGTGTCACTGTTGTATATTTGTTTGCAGAAATCAATAGTCCAGGCGATTTTAAGAAACTTTGTTATGGGGTTTATTAGTCAAATATCCCATTATCTGCATTTAAAAAGACTTTCCCCAGGCCCCCGCCCCTCCCTCTGATTCACTGCTCATTATCAGGAAATCTTGACTCTTTTACATCAGTCGGCCCTGTCTGTTCTATGGAGAGGGGAGGGGGGAGGAGGGAGATTAGTCGCTAGCAGAGAGCAGAGAACAAAAGATTACACAGTGGGAGCTGTGTGAAAGCCAGTATTCAGGAGTCAGAGAGGTAAGTGCTGATTTCAGAGGAGAGAGCCTGGTGGTGTAGCTGTATATTAACTCTTAACTGTCCTGTTCTAGTGCCTCATCTCCCTGAACCCTGGCCTTGGTTTTCCCCTTGTCATTACATTGACTTATAGGGCCACTTAATATGGTGGTTTCCTTACAGGAGCCGCCCCTTGGCTGGTTCCTTCCCGGAGAGATATCTGGCTAGTTCTGTGTTTTAAGACTCTTTAATGAAGCTCCACGGGCTCTTCTTCTGCATACAGTTTTCATGTTTCCCAGGGGGCAATGCACCTGGGACTTCACTGCATTGAGCGCTTTCACTAGCAGCCGGCAGTGTTGTTGTTTGGCTGTTCTCCCTGAGATCAGCGATCTGTTTTAAAACTTCCAGTGAGAAGGTTTTCTAGGTGCTTGTAATACGTCTGATTATGTATTTTGACTATGCAGTGGTTTTTGTCTTAATAAATGTCCCCCAAAGTGGACAAATGTTTTTGGAAACCTACTTCAGCATTTTTTTTTATTTCAAACCAACTGGTGTCAGAAAGTGCCAGAGATTTGTAATTTACTTCTATTTAAAAATCCAGTACTTATCAGCTGCTGTTTGTCCTGCAGGAAGTGGTGTATTCTCTCCCGGCTGACACAGTGCTCTCTGCTGCCACCTCTGTCCATGTCAGGAACTCTCCAGAGCAGGAGAGGTTTTCTATAGGGATTTGCGGCTGCTCTGGACAGTTCCTGACATGGACAGAGGTGGCAGCAGAGAGCACTGTGTCAGAATATCCCACTCCCTGTAGGACATACAGCAGCTGATAAGTATGGGAAGACTTGAGATTTTTAAATAGAAGCAAATTACATATCTATATAACTGAAACCAGTTGATTTGAAAGAAATTACTTTACCCCAGAGTTCCTGTTGTTATGGGAATCCCTTTTCATTTTTTTGCACCAGGGCAGAAGTATATGCATACACACACCAGTCAGCTATAACAAATAGACCACTGGCACGTGAAGTGAATTATATTGATTATCTCATTACAACTGCTGCTGTCAAGGCGTAGAAAATATACGACAGCAAATGAAATGTCAGTTCTGTGACTATTGATGTGTTAAATCAGGAAAAACAGGCACAAGCATAAGATCTAAGTGACGACTGTTCTTAATTCCACCGGAGAGTTACTGATGGGAGAGGCAGATACAGTGAACGCTGCTATAACACACAGCGGGCCGGACTGCTTTTCAGAATCAGCAGAGTTTTAGTTTCCCATCTTGCTAGATGTATTATCTGTCTGACTGACGCTTGTAGCGTGTTTGGCGGGTTATTTTTGTGGGTCTTTGCCACAATTTGTGCTATTTTGTAGCAAACTGGGCCAATCCGTAATGTGAACACATATCTATTTAGGCTATGTTCACACTACGTAAAACAACGGCTGTAGACCTCACTGCAAAACTACGGCCGTTGTTTCGAGGTTCCCTATTATGAATGCTATGCAATGTAACTACGGCCGTTGAATGCACACTACGTATTAGATACCGGCCGTTGTATATACGTCCCCGTGAAAAATGAACATGTCAATTATTTCCGTCTGGTAATACTGCAACAATGGCCGTGGATTTCAATGCGGTCGCGAACGTAAAACTTATATCTGCCGAATTAAACTTGATTTTGATGTAAAAAAACTTTTTGAGTGGTTTCTCGGGCTGGGCGCAGTATTTAAAGTAAATGACCTGTTTCAGCCCGTTTAAAAACATGCTAGGAAGCTAAATTAAACAACGGCCGTAGTTTTACAACTAGCCCGTACGCTCGTAATTCCACAGCCATAGTTTCAGTCGCAAAAGTCCGGCCGTTGAAAACAACGGCCATTATTTTACGTAGTGTGAACATAGCCTTAATGTGCAACATAGAATGTTCACCGACACAGCAAACAGACCCTCCTAGGATGGCATATCTCACTGGCATGTGAAGGTGCGCAGGTCAGGGGGGTTGTTATTGCCCGTGGTGTGCTTAGCATAAATGATACAAAACCATAATTGTCCAATCTAATATAAATAATTTGTGGCATGCACCACTTTGATGTGCTTGAAAACGTGATGCTTTATTTGCAAGTATCCATGTTGATACAGCATTAAAGCTATGGTTAAGATGCCAGGATAACAGAAACCTTACAGGTAACAGCTGTTTCACGCTTTATGCGCTTCTTCCAGATCTTGCGAAGAAGCGCATTAAGCATGAAACTGCTGTTGCTTGTAAAGTTGCTGTTATCCTGGGGTAGAGTTACTCGTAGCTATAACATTGTATCGATATGGAGACTTGCAAATTAAGCGTGATGTTTTCAAGGACATCAAAGTGGTGAGTGCCGCAGCTTCTTTATATTGGAGTCACAGTCACATAAATGGGCATGTCGGGCAAAGTGGTGCTAAAAAATCTGGGCATTTTTCCCGACGTATGCCAGGAGCACCATTCATTCTGCCTATGTGCCAAAAGCTGTAAGGAGACCTTCAGTCAATGCACCTGGAAAGCAGGAAATTCCAAGGTCATGCCAGGTCTTTGGGTTACTGGGCAGGATAGTCTAGGGAGGTGCAAAATCAAGCAAAACAGAAAGAAATGTTAAATCTGCTGATCCCGTCATTAAGCTGGAAGTTCTTACAACGGCAAGATCGGATCCGAGTGGCCTGGGTGGGTGAAGAGATGGCACCAGGATGCAGGAAAGCTAGCTGACTGAGGCAGGCACGGTTTGGATTCTGATATTCATGAGAATGTTACTTTGACACGTAACACCTACTTCACACTTACACTACTTGTTCACCAATTTTTTTTTCTTTTAAATCAACTTTGGCCAGATAGTGGCAGAGATTTGTAATTTACTTCAAGTAAAAAAATCTTAAAGGGGTTGTCCAGTTAAAATCTTTTTCTTTCAAATCAACTGGTGTCAGAAAGTTATATAGATTTGTGATTTATTTCTGTAAATAAAATCTCAAGTCTTCCCATATGTATCAGCTGCTGTATGTCCTGCAGGAAACGTTGTTTTATTTTCAGGCTGACACAGTGCTCTCTGCTGACATCTCTGGCCGAGACAGGAACTCTTCAGGAGCAGGAGAGGTTTTATATGGGGATTCATAGAAAACCGAGACAGAGTTCCTGTCTCGGCCAGAGATGTCAGCAGAGAGCACTGTGTCAGACTGAAAATAAAATATTTCCTGCAAGACATACAGCAGCTAATAAGTATGGGAAGACTTGAGATTTTTAAGCAGAAGTAAATTACAAATCTGTGTAACTTTCTGATATCAATTGATTAAAAAAAAAAAAAAAAAAAAAAAAAGATTTTAGCTGGACAACTGCTTTAAGTCTTCCAGTATTTATCATCTACTGTATGTTCTGCAGGAAGCAGTGAATTGTCTCCAGTCTGGAGAGCAGGAGAGCTTTTCTATGGAAATTTGCTGCTCCCCTGACAGTTCCTGACATGGGCAGAGTTTTTTTTTTTAAATAGAAGTAAATTACAATTCAATATAACTTTCTGAAACCAGTCGATTTGAAAGAAAAGTGCGAACCCGTTAATTTTTCTCATTTTACCAACATAAAAAAGTGAAAGGCTTTCTGAATGTTTTCTATACATACTTTCTATGTACCAATATCCGCAGTCAAATTATTTCCAACCATTTGAACACGTAATTTAAATGTAAAGAAAAAATTACCCGCTATCGCTGAGATGGTAGAATGATGGTAGAGAGAATACTATTACATTACAGTCTTTCCAGGCACACAAGTTCGGCAATACTTTTAATACACACTTTTGCTTCCCTCAGATTCAGCCAATTTAATGGCGGCATAATAAGTCTAACAACATGATCACTGCTTTTATGGAAGCCATTGTTGATTAAGCCACAGGAGACTCCAAAGCATCCTTCTTATATAGCACTTAGTTTCTTATTTTTCTGAATAAAATCCTCATTATTTTTTTTTCTTTTAAATAAAGTATAATAAGGTTTTTTTCTTAAGGAAAAAAAAAAACAAAAAAACAAAACTCTTTTAGCATTTGTTCAGGAAGGATCCCCAGAGAGAGAACGTTTCCGTAAGTCTGGGGTTGGAAGCTGAAGCGAGCAATGATTATGGTCTTTAGTTTAATAGTTGTTATTCTAAATCCCACCATACTGGATCATGAAAAAAAAAACAAAAAAAACGAGTCTCGTACGATATAAACCACTAGTGGGAATCAGGCTGCAATTTGGACTCTTACTTTTAACCCTTTAATGGCCGGGAAGCCGCTGCCTGAGAGGCGCTAATGGACGGCTCGGAGCGTTTTTATACAAAGAGAGATGGATAATGAGTCTCTTGGTCAATCGATAATGATTTTTTTAGGACATGTGATTCTCAGGAGCGCGAGGAGATGGCGGAGCTCGGAGGATGCTGACATGATTTTCTTCAGGTTATTGAAGCTGCATATTGCCAAAACAAATTTCTGAGCCATTGCTTCTGAAAATGATTCCAGCTCTTTGCTGACATTGGTAGTTTGTATCCCGCTCGCTCTCGTTTTCTATCTATATCGGGATATTGCTGTAAGAGAACTATACTGGAGAAGGCGCACTGCCTGTCTAGGTGTCTGTAGGAGGAAAAGTTTTACAACTGGGTAAAAGTTAAAGGGTTCTTAAAGGGAAAGTGCCACAAACAGTAAAAAATGGCAGAGAAAATAACAAACAAATAAACTCCCCCATCCCCTGTGCCTCGTAGCCCCGCTCCGGGGTCCCGTTCAAATCGGCCGGGGTCTTACAGCTCTGCTAGCTGCAACTTGACAACCCTGATTGAGTGATTAGCTGCCCAGCCAATCAGGGACAGGGCAGGACACCGCCCCAGTCACTGACTGGCTGATCGGGCAATCACTTAGCCAGGCCGTGGCGTTGTTGCTGCAGTGACGTACTCTGCAGAAGATGACAACCGGCAGCAATGAACGGGACAACGGAGGCACGGGGACGGGTGAGTTCACTTGTTTTTTTTTTCTCACCCACCCCCGCCTGCTTGCTGTTTTTACCATTGGTAAGACTTCCTCTTTAACCTTCTTGACCAAAGGTCATTGATGCACGGATGTCTCAGCGTTCCTCTTCGCCTTCTAAGAGCCATAACATTTTTATTTTTCCACCTACAGATTATGGCTTCATTTTAGTGCCATTTATTGGTGACATATTGGTGTAAATGGGAATTTTTAATCATTCTTTGTTTTAAATTTTTTCTCTGATATACATAAAAATCATCAATCCTGGTGTTTTGTTAAATTTTAATAGATTGGACAATTCCACACGCTACAATACAAAATATTTTTTTTTGTTTTTCTTCTGTGTGGGGTGTTTTGATATTTTTTAAAACTTTTTTTTACACTTTATGGGGGAGATTTATCAAAGGGTGTAAAATTTAGACTGGTGCAATGGTTGCCGTGATTGGTTGCTGTGGGTAGCTTGCACCAGTCTAAATTTTACACCCTTTGATAAATCTCCCCCTATAAGTCCATCTAGGGGGCTATTACATGCAGTCATTTAACATTAAAAACCCTTTAACATTAAAAACGTTTATACATTTTCCTACCGCGTGGGGCATCGGCAGTACATATAGCCCTATGATGTATATGGGTTAATGACTTGTTATTGCCTTATAAATGTACTTTGGAAATGTCGCACAGACAGGCCAAGAGTAAAGACTGATCAGGGTATTAGTACTGAGACCCTCCGTATTGTTAGTGAGAGCCATTAGTGAATAGGTATGAGCGTGTAGTAAAATATTTGAAATCTTACAATTCGATTAGAATAGACCGTGATGCTCAAAAATTTGATCAAATATCAAAACCCATTGGAGTCAATGGGAGATAAAAACTTGTTTCTTGGAAACCTAAATTCGACCACTTGGAGGTCACCAAGTCCACAATGACATCGCAGACATTGATGCAAACACCTCTGTAATGCAACTAGGACAGCAGGGGAAGCGTGCCTAAGTCTATCTAACACGCCCAAGTCGCAGTGTTACACCATTATCACAGGCTCTCAACATCACACTCCAAACACAATATAACCTCAATGTAAAGTGAAAAAAACACCAGGAAACCTTCTTTCCTCTACATTAGCATGGACAGAAAGCCACAAAATTTTCCTGCACCTCTTTGAATCAAGTAGCCACATATGGCATAGGCAAGGGGGAAATCAAACAGCACCCACGGCTAACGCTCATTGTGTGTGTGATGTGGTTAGATACGTCCTACACATAAAGGGGTGTGGGTCTCCTGAAAACCATGTAAAAATTTATTTGAGACCTTGAGGTGAGCCCTCCAAAAACTGTGTTTTAAGTATGGCGGCAGGTGATAAGTAAAAGATTTTTATTTTTTTAAACCTTGCGTAGAGCGCTATAGGGGGTCCTGCAACATTTCATATGGGACATGAAATAGACCAACGCAGGTGTACACAGGAGAATTATACACAGCCTGTCTGTCTAAGAAGATAATGTCCTGGTAGTCTATATACTGTATGGACGGAGCTAAATGCTGTGCTGTGTAGTAGCCCTAAGAAGGACTTTTGGAGTCTTGTCTGCCTAAAATCTTTGAAAATCCTTACTGTCCCTACTCTAAGATCTATCCCTCAAATTGTCCTGCAACAATTAGAAGCAAATAGATTAAGTAAAGCCTATTCCCAATAAATAGCAGCTGCCTGTCTGTCTGTGAGAATAAGCAGTTGATGTGCTGGTAGCCAGCATAGTAACCGTCTATTAAGAGCTATATGCTGTTCTGTGTATTGGTGTATTGTAGTAGCCCTAAGGGCTTTTTGGCTTTTGCTTACAATTAGCTAAATCCTAAATGTCCCTACTCCAGGATCTCTCCCTCACTAGGTTCAAGATGGCATCTGATGGCAGCAGAAGCTAAGCTCTTATGCTTACGCTCGATTGAAAACGCATATATATCGAATAGTGCGATCGAATACTCGATCAAATACTACTCGCTCATCTCTATTAGTGATTTAGAGCTATTCATTAGGATTCCAATCCAATAAATATCTGTTTGGACAGGGAGACACATTGTACCTCTTAAATACTTATAATTTTATGTATTTCCAGAATTTCCCGGCTCATGCTGAGATTTTTGTGTCTTCAGCAGTAAGCAGCAGCTCAGAACTGGTGGAAAAAGACTGAATAGATAATAACAATCCTCACAATGGTTACCAACATATCCAAAGTTCTGTCTGAGTGGAATACCCCTTTAATCTACAGGATGCAGCACTATTATACCTTGGCCGTGGAATATGGGGCCTGTAGCATGGTTTCCTGGCATTCATAGACTTCATTTTCTTATGTTCTCATACAGGAAAGTAGCTGAATGATGAGACTGTACCTCCGGCAGAATGTTACAGACTGTTTATGGCAGGTGAAGCAGGACTCGGACTCTGACCCAGTACTTTACAGCCTCCGGAGTTTGCTTCTCTGGCATTGTATCGGCTCCAGCTCACCGCTCGCCCCGCCATGCTCTGAGACCTTTGATTAAACAGCATTGATTTGGTTGGGAAAGACTTTTCCTGGACTGCATGTGGCATTTCACAGAAAGGCCTCCACATTTAGAGCGCATTAAGATGTCAGTAATAGCTTTTTCTGGAGAATAAACTTATTGATCTTGTACATTGTAACTTTCTGCAGATTTGGAGTCTCATTTTAAAGCATTGATTACTTGTGATCCCATGAAACCACAAGACTTTTTTCCCCTGTTGGCAAGTGTAATACAGATGTACTTTTCATCTGTAACGTCCCCACGGGGTTTTTATTAAAGCTGCGGTTATTTGCTGATAAACTATTAGCGCTATCATGATCCTATTAATTACCACAGCAACGGCAGCATTGTTTTACCCGGGATATAAATATACATTATCACTGTCTATTATTAAGGCCCCTACGGCTTTTCGAAAGCATGTTATGAATTATGTTTGGTGTATACCCGTACCAATTGTTCAAAAATATCTAAAAATCTAAATCTTGTATACAATATTCATTGTCAATAGAAGAAATTGTACCATAGTAATAAATTCAAACCGTTTATGCCTCACTATGGTTCTCCTGAAGTTTGCTCTATGTCTCCTCTGCTTGTTCTGTAAATATCTGAGGTTATGATTAACAAATCAAGATATATCCTGTCAATGGCCGCTAATGAGGGCGCTAAGGAGGGGGCATTGGACATTGTTGGTGTATGTGGAGTTGCCCTTTTGTGAATTGGGTAGGTAGTGTACCACAACCCAGTGGAATGGGAGTCCTTTAGGGTATCTGGACTCTGGGTTTTGGATCCCAGAATATACTAAGGTTATGTGGAGGAGTTGGCCCTCACTGTGATACCTTGATGAGTAAGTAGATTAGGCTCTCTTGGTAAGTTCATCTGTAAAATAAGCTCCTTGGCTCAACAACCCCCATGGGTCACACTATTTTCTTTAATTGTTATGCTGACTCCAGTGAATCTCCTCATAGGCTGTAGTCCCCTCAGTGGATGTGACTCCTGCACCAGCTGCACTCAACTCACTAACTCACTTCCTGCCACAACTGTCAATATAATATATGATCCATTTTCTGCTCAACCTTAGGGAAACCCCCAAGTCCTGTATACTACATATGGATGCTCATAGGGGTCCAAAAGGGTCCTACGAGTTTCAGCAAGTATGACCGCCTTTGTCAGGGATTGCAGGTATACACCAAACATAATTCTTTGCAACCTTGAATACATCTCTATTGCATTTTTTCTTTACATTTTATTTTATAGAAGCACAGGGCTTCTATTTGTATTAAGCAGCAGGCAAATCATTGCCGTACATCGCTTTGTCTGTGGGTTTCTTGGCTGAGACGTTACATTGTTTTTAATTAATAGAACCATTTGTATTTACCTGTGGCAAAGCAGTAGGGGGTGCCGTTGGCCAGGGTAGCTCTTGCGGTGTTGTGGCTGCTAGGGGTGCGTGGGTCACTTGGGCACTTGTCACAGTAGCCAGGAGTGGTGTTGGTACCCACCCCCGTTCAGACAGGCACAGCTTCCGCAGGTTTGGATAACCCAAGTGTAACCTAGTGTGTAAGTGCAGAAAGACACAATGTCCAGTAGCTTAACCAGAATAAAGAAAAACAGAGGATAAGTGTGAGATCAACTGCAAATTAGATGCCTAACAAGGTTAACCTGGAAGAAACTCCTATACCCTAGGAGAAATGTATACAGACAAAGAAAGAAGGGTCAGGTCCTCAATGTAGCTGTGTACTCTGCCGGGTTAGTGCAGTGATGAGAAGAAGAAGACGAAACTCATACTCATGTTTCTGACCGCCCAATTCCCTACAGGGGTAGTATGAGGCCCCAGGTACCTGTGCTGAGTGAAGCAGACTTCCTGAAACTTTTCAGAATAGCCGTGCGTTACAGCAGAATACGTAGGCAAGTGGCAGCTTTGTCCTGCCTGGGTCAGTACCATACTCAGGTATACTGCCCTGTATCTTGTAGAGGGTATCCCTGACGTGGACAAGGTGATTCTCAGAGGACGTCCTTTCATCTTTAGGGTTCTAGTACTGCATGCTAGTGGTGGTTGCAATATTTAATTTTCTATTTCATTTTTCAGCATGTCACATAGCCTTTACAGTGGTAGAATTACTCTTGGTTTTTCACATTATTATTATTATTTTAGTTGTTTTGTGAATTCATATATGTCAGATCAGTGTGTTGTGTGGTTGGCAATGACAGCTTCAATGGTTCAAACCTGACTTTATTCCAGAAAACTCTGAGCATTAATAGAGCCCTAAGACATCCAATCCTGATAGTTAAGCCTATAAATGCTGTGGTCAGTTTGACTGCAATATGTATAGGGATAACAGGGGGAGAAATCTCCCTCTGTTCATCATTGGGGCTCTGCAAAGAGGTCACAGAGCTATGAGAACTGGAGAGGTCTCCGATGTCATAACTATAAGCCCCAAGGCAGAGTATGAGTCTGATCTGCTATGCATAATACAGGAACCTAACACTGCAGAGGCTCTGCAATGTAAAAGTATAAAAATAAAACAAAAACAATCCCCCAATGCAAAAAATAAAATGTAGAAAAAAAAAATGTTATTTGGTATTGTGTAACAACTCTGTAAATAAAATGATCACATAACATAACCTGCACGGTGAGTGCAGAAAATTCAGAGTTCCAAAAATACTACCACAGAGCTATAACTAGACAAAGTAAGACAGGACAGATTTGAAAAATGTGCTCTGTTGAGGCCAAAATTAGCCCGATCCTGAGGGGATTAAATAATTACTGTCATTATGCCATGGCCCGGGACGCTGGATAGTGGTGTTGAACCAGCTGGTGAGCTCTGGTGTGATACTGTGTCCGGTACGACTGCAACGTCTATAGGGCTTCAGACAGAAAATCCCTCTCCAAAGGGAGAATTCTCTGTCTGATAACCATTGGGGCTCTGCGTTGTGATCTCAGAGCCCCGATGGAAGCTATGGACACCGGAAGCCAGCGGGGAAGGGAGAGAGAAAAGACCGGCACACCGCCATGAGCTCTGCCCCCTCCCTTCTCTCCCCTGCCGCTGTTACAGGCTTCTAACAGTGGCAGGGGACAGAGGGAAGGGGGTAGAGCTACGGACTTCAGCTCATCCAAAAACAACCTGGCCATTGATGCATCAATGTCCCTTGGTCGTGAAAGGGTTAAATAATGATTAAACTTTACTTGAAAAATATCTTCAGTACAATACAAAAATATAACAGTGCTTTGGTACTTTGGTGCAATAAACAGTAGGTATCTCAGTAGGTAAATTGAAGTGAAGGTAAAGTACAAATAAAGTTGAAGCAGTAGACAGGGACCAGATAGGCGCCCTTGTCTAATTAGTACAGTACTCTGCCAGGATGTGTGTGAAGTGTATATCTTGAAGAAACTCCTTGTACTCACGTTTAGATAAATCTTTGTTATCTGTCCGCCTTCTGCCTCCAAAGTATCAGTGACAGCCCTAACACGTAGAATGAATTCCAGGCCTTTGTCTCTGGGGAAGCTAACTAGTGAAAGTTTTCCCACTTAGTCAAGCATTGTCAGTAGAGACTAATTTGCATCCGTGCTCTACTGTGGATCAATCCCTCTTCCCCTCTTTCCTAGGGAGTGACTGTTCTGAAGTGAAAAATCCACAGCATAGGCAAGGGGTGTTCCTATTTGTCTGGTTACCCCAAGTTTAACTACAACAGTGCATAGCTACTATAGTCTCTCTCTCTAGAACTTGTTCTGACTCCTCTGTCCTCTGGCAGTAACTAACTCCTAACTGGAGCTACTTTGCTCCCCAACTCTGTTCACTGAACTCTGATCGCTCCACCTAAACTGAGCTGAACAGGAAGCCCCTATCTTATATAGGGCCGTGTGATGGAAACTGTGTGTGCAAGAGAGAAAACAGGCTAACCTTCCTGCCTATACTTCAGCTGTGCACAGGGGAAGTGAGACACCTAGTGGCTGTAGCCGGGCACAGCAACTAACTATACTAGCTGTGGCACCTAAGTGAACTAATTTTACCTTGGTGTGTGTAAGACAAGGAAACCACCCGTAGTGGGACACTACAATTATACATGACTTGTTATCATGCATGTCAAAAGATATTGCTAAGATCCTCTGTGATATAAAGATACAGTGCAGCAGCAGTGTGATCCACCAGTGACTAATTCCAACACTTTAGCCCTATTATAGTCAATGAGGCTAATATGTAAGAATTAGCAAGCGGCTGGGAAGTGGATCACATTGCCACCGCAGCCACCATCTTTGTAACACAGCGGGTCACTTTTGACAATTCAGCAGCTTTTTGTTATCGTGCGCCCGAGCATCACGCAGAGCTCGCTAGAGTATGGAGTACTTTCCAGTAGCCTGATATTTGAGCCAGTGTATTGTAATACTGTACATAGATATATTGTGAATGTGATGATAAAATGAGCTGTAGTTTGTAAGTAAAAAAAAAATCAGCATTGGACAAAATCTTAAATTGGGCCTTAACCTAGGGGGGGCATTTCCGTTCCTATAAAACATGTCTATTTTCCTGCTATATTCCAGACTAAAAGCTAACTAGCTTCATTGTGCAGCTCGCATCTTTCCACCAGACCTATGTTTTTTGTAATTGGTGCATATGGGAATAGTACATTGGGTTTTTACACAGAAACACATTGCAATTTTACAAATGTCATCCTTAGGGATTATTGGCACATACTTATTATGGCCTGTTAGCCACATTCTGAGGACAATATGTGAATAAACTCGTACGGCTTATTGTCTTATTACTATAGTCCAGGGAAACGACATTGGAAATGCCATGTGGAACTGTCAATTTTATATCAATTTATAAGATTTCTTTTCATTAGCTTGCATGACTGCAGGCTCAGTAAAAAATACAAGAGAAAGAAAAACATTTTAAAGATGATATCTCAATTTTTGTTTTCTCTTAAATATAAATTCTTGAGCCTCTTTTTTAGGCTATGTGTGGTGTCCTACCACAGGTGTTACGTATATATACATCCCCTTTGCAAAAGTCTGTACTTATTTTACTATTGTGGAGAGCAGTACTAAGTTTCGCCACTAGTTGTCGCTATATTGTGTATGTATATTTGTATAAAGGGTTTCTTCATGTGTCACCTGAATCTGTAGACCAGTAGGAGTCTTGTTTGTTTCTGTCTTATCACCTCTCTCCTTATTTCTTCTGTTGCACTCTTCACCCACTCACAGCGCACCTTACATGCTGGGATATAGGATACGTGGGAGACAGGAAGAGTAAGTCAGTCTTAGTCAGAACCCCATATGGGAAGGACGCAAAACAGTACACCTCTAACAACTTTCCTATAAGTAACGCTACACAGCACTATGGACTGTTAAAACCCTCTTAGGAGAGGACAAGCCAGAGACAACCTCAACCCACACCGCCTCGCCGTGCAGGCGCAGTACAGCAGCGTCTTCTCCTGCTGTACTGCGCATGTGCAGCACAGTAAAGACGACGACCCCCGGTGACGTCAGCATGCAACACTCCCAGAGGGGTGTGATTACAGCACCGGAACCCCCCCAGGACCGTGACTACCTGACCCAGGTACATGCCCGGATGACTACTTAGCTGGTAATTTAAATATAGCGTGGGAGATTATTAAACACAGTTTGCGGTTTATATGTACATGGGAACCAGGCTACATGGGTATCTTTGGGAAGCCAGCTGGGTGATGTACCAGCACGTTTCCTTAGATTTATGGCTGTTTATAGCGTGATCGGTTCCCTTTAAGTGCGGGCACGGGCAGTCCACCCCCTTACACTTCCATGGTTACAGTCACTGCTCGGTGTACCTCAACAACCAATTAGATCTTTGTTCTTAAATTAAGAAAAGTAATAGAAAACGGCAGACGGCAGTAACTTTATTTCTTCCGCTGGGTGATAGCACTTCCTTTTACACATTACACTGATTTACTTCTATAAAGTTCCAATGATTTGAAACTTAAGAACACTCTCCTGAACTCTCTTACATCCATAAAAGACGACTCCATCAGATGTGGTTGTAAAGAAACAATCCACATTTTATTACATAGAAGCAGCAATGGAGTCGGAGTGGATTGAACGGCCCTTCAGAGCATCTTAGGGAAATGAGAGCGACTCAATAGAGCAGATGTTCTTTACCTGCACTTAATTATAAAGCTTTAATCCGTTCATCTAAGTTTATCACCATCAATCGCCAGCCTGTGCCCGCCGAGGTAAGAGGGTGCTGGAGCTGAGCAGTCGGTCCGCTCATAGCCAACCCGCTCCCTCTCCTTGGACGGCAGATAAATGAGCCGCTTTACAGACTTTATTAGGATTTTTATTACAGCATGAGGCAGTCCAGAACTAATGTTCTTTTGTTTTCCTGAGACAATAGTTCATTTTAGTCTGATTAAGTGCTCAAGGATGGCGAGAGACTGGCAGAGAACCCGGGGGACAAATGTGTCTTGTTTAGATACAGTTAGAGCTCGGTATGGCGGCTTAATGCGATGGACGTTGCCCTTCACTGCATGATCACAGTCACTCCGGCCGCAGCATAGGGAACACATAGAGGGGAAATTATCAAGGGCTTTGCTCCTATTTTTAGGTGAATAATTGGATTTTTCACCCATTTTTCATCTAAGGTCTATTTATGAACCAGTACTCAACGGGCGAATTTTTTTTAGATGTGACATTTTTCACCCAAAAGTTTGCATAATTTGGGATTTGCGCCCAATTTATAATTCATAAACTGGTGCAGGCCGAGTGAATATGCTTGCACAATTATTCTTTTTCTGCATTGGAAACAAAATATTCCCCGATCTCACACATTACATCTCCTAAATAAATGTCCCCCATAGTGATCCAGTTGTAAGACCAAAACGATCATTGCTAAGCAGCTGGGTTCATTGTCTCTGGGTGCCACTCAGATATAAATAAACTCTAGCTATACTGTGCAGAGAAAACATAGGTGCTATGCAATGACAGTGACTTAAAGGGATACTCCGAAAACAAATGGTGTCAGGAAGTTATATAAATTTGTAATTTCCTTCTAATAAAAAAATCTACAATCTTCCAGTACTTATAAGCTGCTGTATGTCCTGCAGGAAGTGGTGTATTCTCTCCAGTCTGACACAGTGCTCTCCGCTGCCACCTCTGTCCATGTCAGGACCTGTCCAGAGCAGCAGCAAATCCCCATAGAAAACCTTTCCTGCTCTGGAGAGAGGTGGCAGCAGAGAGCACTGTGCCAGACTGGAGAGAATACACCAATGCCTGCAGGACACACAGCAGCTGATGAGTACTGGAAGATTGGAGTTTTTTTTTTTTAAAGAAGGAAATTACAAATCTATATAACTTGCTGACACCAGTTGATTTGGGGAAAAAAATCCCCCGGAGTTCCCCTTTAAATGACAAAAATACTGCTTGTATTACTAGATTTTACATAAATCTTTCTACTTTATTGAGAACTATACACTAACCACTATTGTACATCACTGTGTTTTATTATGAGTGGTGCTGTGTGTCCTTGTAGAATCTGTACATTAAGTTCTTTGCACTTTATTTTATTCTTTTTCTTATTCTTAGTCTGCGGCCGTCCTATAGACTATGGACGCAATGTTAAACCAGAAAAACTTCTATTGACTCTTGACGGCTGCAGCAGCAGGATTTGTCCCCAGCTCGATGAAGAGACAGTGAAGTGTTGTTCCTCTTAAGATTGCGGCTCTTCAGCTTTTCCATAAGAGCTCATTTTATCCTAAGAGAAGGAGGACTGTGAGTGTTCTTCCTCTGTGCGACTGATGAGGCCGGGAGAGAGACGGAACCGGCGTGAATTGTAGAATTAGCAGCTGTCATGGTAACACTTACTTAGGAACACCAAGGTCTCCATCAGGAAAAGGAAAACACAAGGTTCTTCCAGTGGAACTGATATGCCGCTCTCTTATTATTCTATGGAACAGTCATGAGGTCAGTGCTAGGCAATAAGTATTACTGCTAACAGTGCAAGGAAATCTACAGAGGGCAGAACTGGAGGAACTTGTGGATGAACTCAGGTCACAGGCAAGACAACATCAACTCAACTACTGTATATTGCAGCTTAAAACTTTCTACAAAGACATGGTCTTAAAACTTTCTAAAGACGCTTCATTTCCAACAAACCTTGCGTAAATGAATAGTAAAGACAAATGTAAGAAACTTGCTGATTACTTAACCCTTAGGGGACACGGACAGTTTTCTTTTTTGCGCTTTCGTTTTTTCCTCCTTGTGTATATAATGTATAGCGCTTGCATTTTTCCACCTAGAGACCCATATAAGCCCTTATTTTTTGCGCCACTAATTGTTATTTGCAATAGCAGATGTGACTTTTGCCTAAAATATGCTGTGAAACCAGAAAATAATTATATGTGTGGTGAAATGGAGGGGGGGGGGGGGGGGGGGCGGGGGGAGTCTTTACACCGTTCGCCCTAGGGTAAAACTGTTACGTTAAAGTTGTTACGATTACAATGATATGTAACTTGTAAAACTTTTATTTTATTTGATGGCTATTAAAAAATTAAAACCTTTTTAAAAAAATATATATTTTTTTTTAAATATATTAAAATCGCTCTTTTCACATGCTTTTAGCGCTTTTATCCTTTGGTCTATGGGGCTGTGTGAGGTGTAATTTTTTGCGCCATGATGTTTACTTTCTATCGATACCTTGATTGCGCAAATACGACTTTTTGATCACTTTTTGTTACAATATTTCTAGATTTGATGGGACCAAAAATGTGCAATTTTGCACTTTGGAATTTGTTTTACACTTACGCCGTTTACCGTGCGAGATCAGGAATGTGACAATTTAATAGTTCAGGTGATATTTATATTTATATTTATAAAATGTGGAAAGGGGGGTGATTCTGACTTTTATTACACACATACAAGTCCTTCTAGTATAACTGCTTTGATCTCTCATTGAGATCTATGCAGTATAGATTTACTGCATAGATCCATGAGATAGGCACTCTATTGCTCTTGGCTGCTGCAGCCGAAAGCAATTAATTGACAAGCCGGGATCAGCGCCATTACGGAGTAGACCCCGGCCAGGTGAGGATGAGGGGATCACCCCTCAGCGATCGCGTTGCGTTGGGTGTTCCCCCCACTAGACCACCAATTTTGACAGCTGCATATAAATACTTTAGCGGGACCATGCCTGCTAACAGCCGTGGTCCCGGACTGCATATAGCACCCGGGATCGCGGCAGTTCAGAGCGGGGTTGCCGCGCGAACCCCCTCTGAACTCCCCTAGTGGCACCAGGACATTCAGTTAAGTCCTGGTGCAGCTAGGCGTTAAAGGGACAGCAACATCAGAAAATTATTATACAATAATACTAATATCTTGTTGTTATCTTTCTCACCACTGGGGCTAAAACTAAGCTGAGACTTCCTGTTGTGTCTGTGGTGATAAGAGGAGGCTGCTGTACAGTATTGCAGCGTCATGTGACACCAGTAGATAGAGGCAACAATAGCAGATCCCTGTGGAATGACCTCTTCACAGGTCACAGAGCGCCTGAGTAATGCTTCATATTCATCTCAAGGGGACAGAGTTTGTCTATTGAAGTCTATGTCTTTGAGTCTTGCATTAAAGCATCTGTTAAGAACAGCCCAGTCATCGCTACTTGGCCTTTTGGCTAAGATTAAGCGTTGTATCTGCTCTTATCAGTTTAAAATATGATACGTCCCCTATTTGGGGGCCATGAAATTAATGGAATTTTAAAACATGGAGATTGAAAAGAAGCTTTCTCTGCCCTCTTACCCGCTTATTCCCTGCTCTTCTTCCTCGTATACTTGAAATCCGTTCACCCTGGTTATTATATTTGCTAGTGCCCACCTCTTGTGTTATGTGGGGGCCTTGTGCATCTAAGTATTACACAGACAACTCATTGATGTGACAGGAAAAAAGAATACATAGTAACCTTTCCTGCACGATAATAAACACTTGGAGGGATTGTACTGTATCATGTGCACAATTTTTTGAAGCAGTTGTTACTTTTTATAGGCTGCGCAAAATTTTACAGTTGTTGTGCAAAAATCATCATTGATAATTCTTGAGCAATTTTTTGACAAATTTTTGCTTAAAACAGCTTGACTGAAAAATATGACAAATCAGCCCAAAAGGTAGCTAATGTGAAACCACGTTACCTCCTGGCGCAGAAACTGAGAAATGGTGAACATGGTCCATATTAGAGAAATTTGCCTTGATAAATGTTGTGTAAAAAAAAAATACACCGTGCACATAAAACTTGTTAGTACATTTGCCCCATGGAGCCTTGGCATGACCAGAACCTCTTTACGGACACATTCACACGTACAGGATCTACAGAAGATTTGAAGCTGCAGAAACCTAAACATACTGAGGCGCTATCCTCAGGAGCCAAGTGCGTCTGGCCCTCTAAGCCGGGTGGTGCAGGTGCTGAACAGCTGGTCAGCGGGGTGGGGGTGGGGTATGGGGGTGACTAGTTTTGTAGGAAGTTGCCAAAAGTTTGGGTTCTGCAGCCCTCGTCCAAACCTGACTGCAATCGTCTAAAGTTAGAAGCCACCCTAAGGAGTCCTTAAATACATGGATACAGCCATAGGCTGTGCATTAGGGTTTAAACGAACGTTGCCAAACCAGAACAAGTTCACTCAATACTATGAGTGAAGGCTGACCTGTTCTATGCATCCCTAGTCTATGGTCTATTTTGCCTGGAAAACCCCTTTAAGCTAAAGTAGAACTTAAGTAACAGAGTAACCAGGGCCGTTTCTGTGGTCTCTGCCGCCTGAGGCAAACCTCAGGCGGCCGCCCCACACTAGCGACCCCCCCTGCCTCCCCCCACCACCACCACCACCACTCATTCACCACTGTACCCCGCCGGGCTCCCGTCAGCCAGCATCTCCCTTTGCCCTTCAGCCTGTGGTGAGTGTCGGCGAGGGCTGCAGTCGGATCGGTGCGCGCGGGAGCGCCGGGGGGGAGGGGGGTATTCCTATAAGGGTTGCATTCCCATGTCGAGGAATGCCTGTAACCGGAGTCTCCCCCGCCCATACAGCATCTGATAAGATGCTGAGAGCGGGGGAGAACTCTATTGATATGTGCCGCGCTGTAATGACAGCACCACGTGCGGCTGATTCATTACAGCATCGCACGTATCAGTACAGTTCTCCCCCGCTCTCAGCATCTTATCAGATGCTGTCCGGGCGGGGGAGACTCCGGTTACAGGCATTCCTCGACATGGGAATGCAGCCCTTATAGGAATACCCCCCGCGCGCTCCGATCCGACTGCAGCCCTCGCCGACACTCACCACAGGCTGAAGGGCAAAGGGAGATGCTGGCTGACGGCGCGAGAGCCCGGCGGGGTACAGTGGTGAGCGCTGATGACAGGACAGGCAAGCGGCTGCAGGGCTGCTGTCTGCCGCCCCCTGCAGGAGCGCAGAATCTGCCGCCTGAGGCGGAATACTCATTCCGCCTCATGGCAGAAGCGGGCCTGAGAGTAACTAAATATTGGTAGAAAACCAATAATAACCAGTTGCTATAAACAACTTCTCTTACTTGGTAGATCCCGGCCTGTTTCAGCTTTACATTGACAATCTCATGAATTCAGTGGGCGTCATGCAATTGTGCATTACTCCTGTGGTGCCAGGATTACAGCTGATATCAGGTTGTTGCGGCAGCCGGGCTGGCTTTATGGGGAAGTACAATACAAGAGCCCTCATGTGGCTCTGAGGATACAAAAATAAAGAGATATGGCTCTTAGAAAAGAGGGAGAAAACAGCAAACCCCCTAAATTTAAATCATTAAAGGGTTAAAGGGAATGGCTAGCTTTATAGCTGCTGGGCAACAATCCCCACATCTCCCACTTGTTTGGCACCCACAGTGCTGGGAACTTAAAGAGGTTTTCCAAGATCGATAACATACTGTATTCCCCCAAACATCCAGCTGTATTATCAATACCTAGACCGACCTCCCCATAGACTTGCTTCTCTTCTGTCAGCGAGACCATGATTACACTTTTGGACTTCTTCCAGTATCTGTCCCAGAGTCGAATTGGTTATATCCTCATCTTCACCCTCCTCCTCCTCATTTTCCAGGACAGCATAACTTGACTCTTTTTCCGTCCCCTTGTTGAAACTGTGAGCCGGATTCTTGATTTTGTGGGCACTGAGGATGACTTAATAAAATGTACCTATTTTACTTGGTTGTGCCAAGTCAGCTGCGCCACCCGATTTTCTTTTTTGGACTTTTGCTGGCATAGCGTTGATTTAGTAAAAGGACGGCAACAGTCCTTCTTTCCTGAGTGAATTCTCTGATGGACGGAAAGAAAGAAGCAACCTTAAAAGTCTAGCAGATACCTCTTTCTATCAGGGAGGATTGTATTCCAAGCCCTCCTACCTTGCAGTCTGGAAACACAGTGCTTGAGCGGAGGGGGGGCAATGTATACTAAGGGCTACTCTCCTCCAGAATTCAATTCATTGCAGTAGCGCCCAAGAGTAAAAATAAATGCAGATCACTAGACAGTCATTCCTGACAGTCCGGGCTGCAACCCCCTGACCTCGGTGTTGAGGTATCCTTATCTCAAGCCATCCCTTATGCAGGGCTCACCTCCTCCTCCGTCTGTCCCAAACAGTGAGCGGCAGCTCACACATCTGCCTCCGCCATGGGATTTAAATCCCCAGCCTTCCCCCGAGGGCTACATATGCTGAGATCCGTCCACAGCTACTCAATCTTAGCGTGAGTGATTCCAGCAAGGTGCAGACTACACTCCTCCCACAAAAGGTCCGATCCTAGCACCGTTGCTGTGTCCCTATAACATATTAGCTTTGTCCTCTGGCTTTGTAGTGCACCACAAACCCCTATTCTTCATAGGTCTACGATTTATCGACGTTCCTGAAATCTGTGCCGTGTTTTGGTGCAAATGCAAAATATAAATTTTCTTCTTAGCAATTTCTAAGTATTCAGCTCTATAATATATTCTGCAATCCAATGTAAGTGTTGAACACTGACAACAAATGTTACACCACAAATCTGCCATTTTGATATGGGGAGAGAATTTAACAAACCAATAAATTACTCAAAATGTAACATTCATGGAAATGCTTATCTTCCTGCAAAGTCTTAGAAAAGAAAACAGTTGCAAATTATCATCCTTAATTCTAGTTGAATCTGACATACATTTTAAATGTCAGCTTTGTCGGAAAATCGATCATTTACCATCTGGTTAGAATATTCATCCGTGACGAGCTTGTGGCAGCCCAGAATAATGACATGGATCTCTTTTATGAGGCATGTACCTAGTTAACTTGCAAATCTACTTAGTTATGAGTTGAATTTGTTAAAAAAAGGGTTTCCGCTTAGTCCCTTAGACTGGGGTGTAGAAAAGTAGCACATTACCCATGTTTCGGTGTACGTCCCTCATGTGGTATGTTTTTTGCTGTATAGAAAATTGGTGGACACTTTGCAGAGAAAGATGAGGGGCTGCTGATGAGTCTTTGGCTCAACCCAGAAAGAAAAAAGCTAGCAAGATGAAACTTTTCATTTATTCCACATATTCTCCACTGATGTCAGCACACTTCCTACATCGGTATTCCAAGTTCTGTAAGCCTTGCAAAAAGAAGGATTTCGGTTTTGCCCTAAACCAGTCATCTGTAGCAGCCATGGCATCAGAAATGATGTGAAATTTGGTTCCCGTGAGGTGTTTCTTCAGGTTTGGAAACAGATGACAGTCGGAGGGAGCTAGATCTAGTGCATAAGGTGGGTGGTGGACCAGCTGAAAGCCTAGCTCCACCAGTTTTGCCGTGGTCGCTTGTGCAGTGTCAGCAGAGGTTTTATCTTGCAGGAGCAGGATTCCTTCGCGCAGCTTGCCTCGCCTTTTGGACTTCAGAGCTGCCTTTAGTTGGTCCAAAAGTTCAATGTAATACCTTGCATTGATGGTGGAACCATTTTGACGGTAGTCCACACCCTCCTTATCCCAGAAAACAGACCTTAGAGGCTGATTTTTGCACCCTAAACTTTTTTGGACCAAGAAAACCATTGTGCCTCCACTCTTTTGACTGTTTCTTGGTTTCAGGGTCATGTAAAAATTACTGCAAGTATACTTACCCCTTCCCATGTCTCCATATCACCGCTCTCCAGTCTCTTCAGCAGCCACCCAGTGCCATTTTCAGCCGGCATCCGGGTATGTGGATGCTTAAACGTGACAGCCCTGCTCTTTGATTGCACATTCAGCCACTTATTGGTTGCAGCGGTATCTCGCCCCGGTCACTGGTTGGGTGAGCAGGCAATCCATCCACAAGGTAAGTGACATTTCATCAACAGAAGCTGCTGGAGGCCGGCGGTGAAGAGATGTAGGTTAGGCAGCACTATGGGGGCACAAAGATAGGTGTTCCCGCACCCCCCTGCCTTCTGGTGGGATTTAGACTGTTTTAAGACAGTCGGGCGGCTATGATAACGCATTTGCCTTTTTATACCATCCTTGACTGACAGATACACTGTCACCACTCTGACATTCATAGTCTATAAGTGAGAGCACAATAAAATACCAGCATTGTAATATTCATTATCTATACCAGGAATTTGTTTTGGCTTGGGACCCTGATGCATTGAGGATGTCATACTTTGTATATTTAGTGTAGCCCTTACAAAATGGCGCTGACCTTCTCAACATATGGAGATGTTACATTCCTTTAAGCCTATGCAAGTAAATACTAGTGCTATGCAAGTAACTATTCTCATACCTCAGCCAATGAAGTCCTGACACAAGCCTTAGTAGAAGAACACCGCCCCAGAATGTATATACTGGCTGCCATCTTTGAATAAAGGAGATCAAGCTTCATTGCCAGTGTGTCGGTGCTTGATTCCAGTGGTAGGAAACAACACACACACAATTGTCCTGTCTCAGTTAGTGATTGGCTGAGCGGGCTGTCACTCCCGAGAGTCTATCTCGGAAGTGGAGGGGCTGCACTTAGCGGGGGACAATGAAGACTGGGGGGGGGGGGGGAAAGGTTTGAAGAGGGAAGCATAGGCTCTTTATTAGTTTTTATATGACCGCAGCTGTATAGGGAAAGTTCGCTAACACTGGACAACCCCTTTAATTCTCCCATAAATACATGCAATCAGATTAGCCAGGAGTGAATGTACATTAACATGTATTGTGGATGATTATCTTAAAGAAGACTTGTGCTCAGTGCAAAACAATTGAGGTTTTTTTATACACTAGTGTGTAGGCTTAGTATTAGTCCAAGAAAAGCCAATGTCAGTGTAGGACTCATCTCTCTGATGTCACCCTAACATGGTGGGATGGTACACACTGTTTGATCAAATGGTTTGCTAAGAACCTCATAAAAAAAAAAAAATTCTATTGCACTTTTCTGTTTTTGTCTATCCAGCGAAAAGTATAAATAGGCAAACAGACCTTTAAAAAAATATAAATATAGCTCGTTTGCTGGGCCTGACAGCACAGATATGTATATAGGATATATTGTACATATACAGTATGATATTAATATATCTGTGCTGTCAGTTTCCAGAGCATAAGTATATACTTACCTTCTGCGCTGCTTGTGATCTGGCATCTGGCTCTCCTGTGCTCCAGTCGCCAGTTTCTTCAGGCCCCATCTTCTCTGGCTTTCAATCATCCTGGAGGAGATGGAGGAGACAGGGCCTGAAGATATAGAAGCAACCGGAGCTCGGGAGAGACATGCAGGATCGAAAGGTAAGTATACACTGCTGCTTGTGATCTAGAAACTGACAGCACAAGAATTGATACATATCAATACCTTCTTATAGTTGCTTTCAATCCAAGATCTGTCCTGGGGTCCGTTCGGCAGGGGATGCAGTTATTGTCCTATAAAAGAACTTTTAAACTTGCAGCCCTGTGTCAAATTGGTGTGGCCTAGAGTACCCATACCCTAGGATTGCAACACCCCTCCATCCCTCCTCCCCGCCCTCTTCATCATTGGGAATGCCCCTAGAAATATTTCTCCTATTCATCACCTGTATGAACACTGCACATGAGCTGGAACGTAAAGGCACCTGTGCAGTGTGCAGACAGGTGATGAATAGGAAAAATCCTGCCTGGGGCGTTCCTAGTGATGAGGAGGGGCGGAGAATTGTTACAATCCTAGGGCATATACACTCTAGGCCACACCAATTTGTCACAGAACTGCAAGTTTAAAAATTCTTTTTTAGGATAATAATTGCTTCACCTGCCGAACGGACCCCAGGACAGATCTTGGATTAAGAGCAGCTATCCGAAGGTACAAGTGGTTTGGGAGGCAGATTGTGGGAGGCATTGTGTGACAGAGTCGCTTTAAGATTTCCATGGCCCATGAGCCCCCAGTAGACTACAGAGAGAATAAGCTCCCCTAAGGGCCCTATTACATGGGACGATTATCGTGTGAAAAATCTTCATATCGTTCAAATTTAAACGATAATCGTTCTGCGTAATGGCAGGCAATGATCGAAAAATCGTTGATTTAGATCTGAACCTAAAATTATCATTACTCGTTCGCTAATCGTTCGCTGTAATTCCACATTCATTCGCTCAAGTTCCGCATTTGTTCACTAGTTGTTCAGTGTAATCGCACATTGCCCATTGTTTTGCTGGGATCAGTAGGAATAAACGATCATAGTAACGATCGCAATAACAGTCATAGTAACAATCATATCTAATGATTATCGTTTTGTGTATTATGGTGAAACGATCTCTTTTGTAATTGTTTATCGTTAGTCGTTAATCGTTAAAAATTGCTCTGTGTAATAGGACCCTAATGCTGCGTTTACACGGATCGATAATTCGCCCGATCGTACGATTAATGATATCGAAAAAACATTTTTTTTTTTTTTTAACAATCAGCGTTTAGACAGAATGATATATTGTACGGAAAAATCGTTTTGCGATTGCTGAAGCCTATCTCGCGCATAGGTAAAATCGCTGAACAAGTGTTTACACGGAACGATCTGCAATTTTTTTGCGAATGACGATTTTAGTACACGCTGTAAGATCAAAATGAACGATTTCTCGCTCGTCACTTTATCGTTCGCTGCGTTTACACGTATGATTATCGTTCGATTTTAAAACTAACTGTATATAGACCCTATGACAAGTGCGGTGCGGTACTCTCTGTAACTAGTGCTAGCAAGTGAAGGATACTTTTTAGTTTACAGGATATTAAAAGCATTTCAACGATTTGCTGACTTGTAATGAACACTCGGAAAGATTGGATTGGAGTTGGAAACAACAATTAAAAAGAATCTAGCTTTGGTTTTTCTGAGCACTATTCTGAGAAATGATGAGGGAGGCGATTTATGTGGGACGCCATTCACTCAATACCATTTGCTAAATGATTTTTTAATACAATTAAAAATGATTTTCCGTAAAATGGAAATAAGGTAAAAAAAAAAACCTCTGAACTTTTCCATTGGAATGAAGCTTTGACCGATTGATCAGATGGCATGAGAACATTCTCTCTGAACATGTAACTGTTTCAGTGCTGGAAAAAAATGTATTCACCCTATATTGCTGGATGTGTATAACCAAGTCATCAATTTCCTGATACTCGTCTTATATTCACACGCCAAAAAATAAAATAAAAATACAGCCGTCATTTTGAGGTTGACATATGGCCGTATTTTCAATGTAATAATAAGCTCTATTGAAGTGAAAGGGAAGTTGGTTAGCAGTGCACATAACGTATAGAGTAACAGCCATAATTGCTTATTACCATCCAAAAAATTTTAAGTGGTTGTATTGTCGGATAGCTGCTTTTAATCCAAGATCTGTCCTGGGGTCCGTATGGCAGGTGATGCAGTTATTGCCCTAAAAAACAACATTTAAACGTGCAGCCCTGTGTCAAATTGGCGTGGCCTAGAGTGTCTGTGCCCTAGGTCTGCAATGCCTCTCCTTTCTTCCTCCATGCCCTCTTCATCATTAGGAACACCCCTAGAAGAATTTCCCTTATTCATCACTTGTCTGAGCTGTGCTTGTGTGTAGGATCGTTAAGGCACATGTGCAGTGTTCACACAGGTGATGAATAGGAGAAATCCTGCCTGGGGCATTCCTGATTATGAAAAGGGCGGGGAGGAGGGACGGAGAGGCATTGCAGGCTTAGGACAGACACTCTAGGCCACGCCAATTTGACACAGGGCTGCAAGCTATTTTTAGGACGATAACTGCATCACCTGCTGGACGAACCCCAGGACAGATCTTGGGTTAAAAGCAGCTATACAACGGTAGAATTGTTTTGTTTTTTTTGAGGGGGGGGGGGGGGGGAGCAGATTGTGGCTATAAAGTTGTTTAAAGTTTTATTTTACTGTGTGTTAACCTAAGTCTATGTTCTCACTGCAAGAAAGTGTGGGGAAAGGCGGGCGACTATTGGTAATGATGGCTGCAAAGAATCATCCCAATCATGATTTGCATCAACGGGCGGGGGGAATTTGATCAGAAGTAGAAACCTACCTCTCCCCATGGTCAGAGTGAGTGGTGGGACCGCTAAGCCATGGCCGTTGTTATACTGTGTGTGAACATACCCTAAAGATTATGTATATTATTTCCTTAGTGAATGAATGGAATTTAGAAAAATCCAATTTGTTTGAATTGAAGGCATAAATGCTGTGGATTTTCTTTGGGAAAATGTAAATTATAACACAGAGTTCCAGGCAGTGGTGGATTGGGAACTTAAAGTGGTCCTAGCAAGGAAATAGAAAGTAGCCTCAGGTTATAGCTGGGAGAAAATTTCCAATCCAACACAAGTAGGGTGTGTGTGTCAATCAACAGTCAATTAACTATTTCAACAGTCATCTTCTCTATGGGTGTTGGCTGGATCTCGGCCACTCGGCAGCCATTACTCGTGCCTGTGCCCTAAACTGTGTCGAGCTGCCATTAGCAGTAGACAAGATGGAGCAGCAAAACACAAATTGTGCTTTTAGACGTCAATAGAAATCAGTGAACTTAGGGTGAAATTTATCAAAGAGTGTAAAATATAGACACAGGTGTAATCACAGCTCAACTTACAGCTCTGGGCCTTTGAGTACATTCGGGTTTGTCCAAGCCCGAACCAGTAGCGGATTATAATAGGTCAATTTCCGGTGGTAGCCCGGGGTCCTGAGCTCCTGAGGGAACCATGGCCACCCAAAAAGACTTTTACTTTCAGTAGAGTATTGTCCCTGGCTACAGTTCTGCCATGATTTGCAAAAAATTGATGATTTTTTCCTGTAATTTTGTACAAATCAGGGCATCATTACTATATTTATCCTGTACCACACTAGTGCTGTCATACTTACATTGGGATGGGGGGCCCCAGGCTTAGTGAACAGCCCGGGATCTATGGTAAAGTTAATCCATCCCTAGCCTGAACTCTCAGTATTGGATTAACGGTGGAGTGCAGCTCAGCCAATAGGTAACTGCAGCAGTGTCCTGTCTCAGCCGCCGATTAGCACAGTGAAGCCACAGACCTGGCACATCAAGAGCAACAAAACCTCTTACTAGGGTACACAGTTGGGGCAGCCATGCTACCAGTCTTCTAATGCAGGGCATTGTTCTAGTCTCATTTACTTGTATGGGGTAATACTGCAATACTTAGCACAGATTGGTGACTGGAACCACTGGGGAGAAAAGAAAAGAACAGTCAAGAGGATTTATCACTTCACCAACATTGTGTCCATCATTGGGGCTCCCAAAGGTCCCACCTCATAGATCATAAAAGGATAGCATTTTGACTTCCCAAATATAAACCAAGATACTGAAACCTGCAACTACAATAAGGATGCTGATGTTTTTCAACAATTCAAGATAGCTTTCTTTGGCAACATTCGCAGGACCCAAGGAAGGGTATGGTTAACCCCTGTGGTAACCTGCAGACATGATATATCCGGGAACACCTTTTAATGGGATATTTTGTAGGAACACAGCAAACATAAAACTTCAGGAAGGCTTAGACACGGGCTCAGGCTTATAACCTGTCTATCATAGGCTGAGGACAATGTCCTCCAACATAGAAGTACACGATCCAAAGGGGATTTCTGAAATAATTACTAAATAAAGAGAATTCTACAGGATTGTAAACATTTATCATCATTATCATATTTTATCTTTTTTTTATTTTTATTTTTTTTAAATGTTTTTTCAATTATGCAGAAATAAATTACAGTCATCTAGTTGGCTGGCAAAGAAACCCATGACTCTGATTTAGAGGATGTTCTTCTTGGATTGTAGGATTGCACTTTAATTGGGGGCAGTGCAATAGATATTGTAGTCTTTTAGACTTTCTCCACTTGATGCCTGCCTTGTACATGTATCCTCCTGCAAACATGATCATGTGGCTGTGATAATAAATCCTGTGTGAGGAATTTTTACCTTGTTCTGTGTACAATTTTAATCGTTATTTTTTCGATTACTTAATAAAATATTGGATTTTGAATAAGTGTTGTAGCCTTCTTTTTTACAGGTGGGTGAAAAAGTTGAATGCCGCCCTAGGGAGTCCTGGAAAACATGAATACAGCTATAGGCCATAGGCTGTATCCACTTTTTTCTGGACTCCCTAGGGCGGCATCCAACTTCTTCAGCCACAAGTAAAAAAAAATTCAGACGTGAGTTTTCGCTCAAGACAGAGTTTGGACGTGGCCTTTAAAGGGCTGTGTCACAAAGAAAACAAGGTCTAGACTGATGCATTACATTACATGTAACATATATCAAATGTACAAGTATTTCTTAAAATGTATCGTTGGGGAGATATAGAGTCACCAATCGACCATGTGCTGCTGTTTGATAACCTGTTAAGACCTAGCAGGCATCCACTAAGTTGGGTCACTCATGCTGTTTAATCGTATTCCGATGTATAGGTATAGAGAAAAATAGTACAAGTATGTCAGCTTCTTTACTAAAAACAAGCCTGTTTGTTCTCCTTCTTTGCTTCTTGACACTGCCCCTTTAAGGTCCCAATACACCTTCAAAAACATATATGGATATCATATATGGATATAGGTAGCACTGAGTAGTATTGGGAATAGGATAAAGAAAAAAAGCGAAAGGCGGGAGGCGGCGCCTCGTGTGATACCGTAGGTACCAATGGGTAATGAAAAGATAGAAAGAGGCTCACCTTAAAGCCCCTTGGGCTTGTTGCATATCACCCCTTTATGGGGTACTGTTTCCTGTTTCAACTTGGCGTCTGTGTTTCAGGGCTGCAGCTAGCTGGGAGAGACAGACCGGGATGCTCCCAAAGGGGCCCGTAGAAGTGCAGGCAAATAGCGGAGAAAAAAAAAAAAGTGCGTCAAACTCCTAGATGCCAGCGCTGCCTCAGAGGAATCACAGGGACGATGATGGTAATATTTAAAAGGTTTATTTAGAATACGCACAGAGTATTACGCGTTTCAAAAGCATAAGCTTTCTTCCTCAGATAGTTGTGCATACAGAGTATAGGACAGTGGGAGTTTAAAAGGACTGAGAGGATATCTTATCAGTCCTTTTAAACTCCCACTGTCCTATACTCTGTATGCACAACTATCTGAGGAAGAAAGCTTATGCTTTTGAAACGCGTAATACTCTGTGCGTATTCTAAATAAACCTTTTAAATATTACCATCATCGTCCCTGTGATTCCTCTGAGGCAGCGCTGGCATCTAGGAGTTTGACGCACTTTTTTTTTTTTTTCTCCGCTATTTGCCTGTAGTATTGGGAATGGAATCGTAATATGTTAATCAAATCATAATATCACTGTGGCATGTAAACTAAAACTTGAAGGAGAAGTGCAGCGCTGAATTTTGTAAACGGCAGGGGCAGGGGAGGAACATAATAATGTATCAGTACTCACCTGTCCCCGTGCCTGTCCAGTGCCAGATCGCCGCTCTGGGACCTCTTCTGAGCAGACATTATGGCTGATGAACTGGCCTCTCAGCCAGCCGCTGACCGGGGTGTGACATAGCTCCAGTCACTGATTAGCTGAGCAGCCAGTCCATCAGCCGGGACGGGCATTGACATCATCACAACTCGGGGAAAATGCCTTCCAGCGGGGCTACTGAAGCTGGTCAGGTGGTGCAATGCGGGCATGGGGAGAGGTGAGGATTGGTTATTACATTCCCCTCTGCCCCAGCTGGCTGCCAGCTTTAGAAAATGGACAGACTTTTCCCTAAATAATAATGATTGGGTATGCATTAAAATGAGAACAGCCCAGAAATTTGGAAGAAGGGTGTGTGATCACAACACAACATACATGTTTAGTAAAAAAACATTGTCCCGACAAAGATAATCACTTGTTGATAAAATACATAACATCAAAATGTGTGACAATCTGCGCTATCGCTAAGTCTTGACCAATTTTTTACACTTTGGGGGTTTATCAGTAGGTCAAAGGCTAGGGTGGCCAAGAGTCCCCAGTGGGTCAAAACAATCTGATATGGCACCAACAAAAAACAAACAAGCTGCTACGGAGCGATGTGCAAGCTCACAACAGCCAGGTTAGATGGTGGAACGATAAAGTATTAGGATAAAAATAAAGTTGCCCAAACTCGCAGGAGCCACTAACATGATCCCGTAACCTAACAGAGAAGACATTCTGGATGCATATCGACAACTATTTCTATCTTTGTACTTGGTTTATCGTGCCACCATCCAACCTGACTGTTGTGAGCTTGCACATCGCTATGTAGCTGCTTGTTTGGTTTTTGTTGTTTTCATATCTAATTGTTTTGACCCGCTGGGGGCCACTTGGTCGCCTTAGGCTTTGATCTACCAATGAACCCGCAGGGTGAGGAAAACCCGTTGAGACTTAGCGATAGCGCAGATTGTCACACATTTTGATGTTACGTTTCAATTATTATTTGTTTCAAAAATTATTTGTAGTAAACGTGAACCTGTCATGGGCTGTGTTGTATCTTACCTTATGACCAGACGCCCTTCTCCCAAATTTCTAGACTATTTTGATGCATAATAATTGATCCCAATAATTATTATTCAGTTTTATTTTATATGCTGCAATGATATTCTGAGATAGAATATAGATAACATGATAGCATTAAGAGCCTGTTCAACTGGGGGAGATTTATCAAACATAGTGTAAAGTAGAATTGGCCAAGTTGCCCCTAGCAACCAATCAGATTGCACCTTTCATCTTCCTAGGAATCTGTGAAGAATGAAAGGGGGAATCTGATTGGTTGCTAGGGGCAACTGGGCCAATTCTACTTTACACCCCTTTGATAAATCTCCCCCATTGTTTAAACCAAAATTAAAATAAAAAGTAAATATTCATGTGGTCAAACTGTATAAAAAAAGTAAAAGAAACAAATGCTGCTTTTCTTTGGTATGATATTTATATGGGGCCATAATAATCCATGGCGAATGATTTCAGCTCCCTTAATGCAAAGTGAGACATCCACTTCTAGCTCACTAATTAAAATTGAAGAGCGACTTACTAAAGGTCAAACTGAAAATAGATTTTTTTCTTTACTAATGGCGCAAGAGACGGCCATTAACATTAGAAAACCGAGAAAGGAAATTTTTTGCTTTATTTTCAATGATTTGCAACAAACGATATTAACTCTTTACAGACAGAGCCGGCCCCAGCACAGGGCTTACCCGAGCATGTGTCGGGGCCCACAGCACCTCGATGGGCCCAGAGAGGGAGAGGGGCCCGGTGTTCTAATGTTCAGCCCGCTCACTGTAGTGCAGGGTAAGGGGCTGACTATTAGAAGACACAGGAGATGGAGCAGGACCTGCAGAGAGAGAGAAAAGGGTGAAGGACCTGATCACATGACCTTAAGGTCCTCAACTTTACAATGTGGAGAACAGCACCATAGAGAGGAATAGAGAGAAGACTGAGCTGTAAGTGCTGTGTGTCAGTCAGTGTTGGTCAGTCTGTCCGTGTTACTCTGTCAGTTGGTGTGTATCAGTCAGTCACTGGCAGTCAGTCAGTGTTAGTGTCAGAGTAATTAGGCTGTGTTCACACTACGTATATTTCAGTCAGTATTGTGGTGCTCATATTGCAACCAAAACCAGGAGTGGATTAAAAACACAGAAAGGATCTGTTCACACAATGGTGAAATTGAGTGGATGGCTGCCATATAACGGTAAATAACGGCCATTATTTCAATGTAACAGCCGTTGTTTTAAAATAACAGCAAATATTTGCCATTATATGGCGGCCATCCACTCAATTTCACCATTGTGTGAACAGATCCTTTCTGTGTTTTCAATCCACTCCTGGTTTTGGTTGCAATATGAGGACCACAATACTGACTGAAATATACGTAGTGTGAACCCAGCCTATAGGTGCACCTATTAATCCATTACCATAGCCGGCTTTCTTCTCCTCTCTCATTGGGTGAACAGTTGCTATCATTCAGTGCATATTAATGCTATAAATAGGCTTTGAGCTCTTGATCTGGAGGAAGGTAAGACATATGTAAGATATAATTCTCCACTGATTACATAATGGTAATCGGCTAAAATATCCACTTTAATTTGATCCAAATTACTCTCATATTCATTGGCGGAGAAGTCTCATTCTACAAACAAAGGACGGCCAATTTTCCTAATCATTTATTATTGTGGTTCAATAATTTCATTAATTAGCTTCCTTGTTCAGGACCTTCTAGGTTTTTCTGGTGAACAATATGAGATGGTGACACGTGGAGTGACATAAAACAACACATGAAGCGTGACGCTAGATCCATAACACACATACAAGGATAGTAAAAGGGGCGGCAAGTTCAGTCATTCCCTAATAAAAGTTTAGTTACCTTATTGTGTACCCGTCTCTTTAAGCAGCTGGATGGGGTTTTTCCGCGTGTGGAGGCAGCAATGCTTTGGTCGGTGTTGCTTATGTTTCACTGCGAGCAACTGTGACTCACAACTAAAGGCCCAATAATAATAATAATAATAATAATAATAATAATAATAATAATTCTTATTTATATAGCGCCAACAGCCAGGGGGAAAAAACCCTAACCCCAGGGGGGAATAACCCTAACCCCAGGGGGGAATAACCCTAACCCCAGGGGGAATAACCCTAACCCCAGGGGGAATAACTCTAACGCCAGGGGGGAAAAAGCCTAACCCCAGGGGGAATAACCCTAACCCCAGGGGTAATAACCCTAACCCCAGGGGGAAATAACCCTAACCCCAGGGGGAATAACCCTAACCCCAGGGGGGAATAACCCTAACCCCAGGGGGAATAACCCCAACCCCAGGGGGGAATAACCCTAACCCCAGGGGGGAATAACCCTAACCCCAGGGGGGAATAACCCTAACCCCAGGGGGAATAACCCTAACCCCAGGGGGGAATAACCCTAACCCCAGGGGGAATAACTCTTACCCCAGGGGGGTTAAAAGTTTGAATCACCCCCCTTTTCCCATTCTATAAATATAAATAAATAAACATGTTTGGTATCACCGCGTGCGTAATTACCCAAAATATTAATTTATTTCATTCCTGATCTCTTACTGTAAACTGCGTAAGCGCAGAAAAATTCCGAAGTGCAAAATTGAGCCTTTTTGGTTGCATCAAATCCAGAAAAAATTTAATAAAAAGCTATCAAAAAGTCGTATATGTGCAAACAAGGTACCGATAAAAAGAACACATCATGGCGTAAAAAAAATGACACCTGACACAGCCCCATAGACCAAAGGATAAAAGCACTATAAGCATGGGAATAGAGCGATTTTAAAGAATTTAAAAGCCATCAAATAGAATAAAATTTATACATATGTTACATATCGTTGTAATTGTAACAAATGTGAGGAACATGTATAACAAGTCAGTTTTACCTCAGGGCAAACGGCGTAAACACAAACCTCCCCAAATTAAATTTTTTATTTTTTTTTCAATTTCACCACACATTCAATTATTTTCTGGTTTCGCAGTGTACTTTATGCAAAAATTCAGCCTGTCATTGCAAAGTACAATTAGTGGCGCAAAAAATAAGGGCTCATGTGGGTTTCTAGGTAAAAATTGCAACTGCTATAGCCTTTGGTCCGGTCTTTAACCCCTTCACGTCAGCCATCTGTATATATACGTTCCTTTTGCACATGCCCAGTGCAGTAGGAATGTACATATACGTTCAGGCTTTGACGGGGCTTTGTGATGAGAACGGGATCGCTGCAGGGACAGCGATCCCGCTCTCATCTGTGTACAGCACCGGAGATAATGAGGATCAGCTGCGATTCCGCAGCTGACCCCCATTAACCCCTTAGTGACCGCCGAAACGGCGGTCACTAATGGGCCGGTGCCGCCGCTGTATTTCACGGTGGGGGGAGATGAAATAAGTAAAAATCAGACCCCAGATCAGCCCCCTAGTGCCCCAGTCACTAACCCCCCCTCCCGCGGCGGCCATCGGATCCAAGATGGCCGCCGCGATCACTGTGAACAGACTAATGTTTGTTCACAGTGATCAAAAAAGAAAAATGAATGAAAGCCCCATGCTCTCCGCCACCGGAGGTAGCGGAGAGCATGGGGCAGTCATCGGGACCCCCCCTGTGGGGTCCCGGTACAAGCGATCAGCGGTATATACTATATACCGCTGATCGCTTGTGCCATGTGCCGCCGGCACTTTTTATCCCCTGTCACCATGAATGATTGGTGACAGGGGATAAAAAGTAATGTCCCCCCACCCCCCAAGTCGCCCCCCACCCCCCCTGTCACCCCCGTCCCCCAGTCACCCCCCACCCCTTCCCCATATACTCACCTGATCCACGGAGCTCCTTCCTCCTCGGCGTCCTGGCTGGTTATGAAGTGCGCATGCGCTCCACAACCAGCCAAGCTCTGAAAATTTAAAGTGACAGAGACCAATTTGGTCTCTGTCACTGAACTATGATTACTGTGATAGAAAATATCACAGTAATCATAGTAATACAGTGAAAATGAATGTATAAAGTACAAAAAGTGACAAACATACAAAAAAAATAAAACACACACTTTTTATTATAGTAATAATTGCAGTTTACTCCCAAATTACCCCTACCCCCCCCCCCAGATTACCCGTAACCACCGCAGGTTGCCCGTAACCACCGCACGTTGCCCGTAACCACCCCAGGTTGTCCGTAATCATGTCAGATTGCATGTAACCCCCCAGGTTACCCGTAACCACCGCACGTTGCCCATAACCACCGCACGTTGCCCGTAACCACCGCACGTTGCCCGTAACCACCACACGTTGCCAGTGACCCCCTCCAGATTGTCCGTAATCACCCCAGATTGCCTTTAACCACCCCAAATTACATGTAACCACCCCAGATTAGCTATAAGCACTTCACTCTATCCGTAACAATTCTAGATTGTCTGTAACCCCTCCAGGTTGCCCCTAACCACCGCAGGTTGGGCATAACCACCCCAGATTGCCCGTAATCATGCCAGATTACATGTAACCCCCCAGATTGCACGCAACCACCGCAGGTTGCCTCTGACCACCGCACCTTGCCTCTGACCACCGCACATCGCCTCTGACCACCGCACGTCGCCTCTGACCACCGCACGTCGCCTCTGACCACCGCACGTCGCCTATGACCACAGCACGTCGCCTATGACCACCGCACCTTGCCTCTGACCACCGCACGTCGCCTATGACCACCGCACATCGCCTATGACCACCGCACCTTGCATCTGACCACCGCACCTTGCCTCTGAACACTGCACCTTGCCTCTAACCACCCCAAATTGCCAGTGACCCCCTCCAGATTGCCCGTAACCACGCCAGATTACAGGTACCCACCTCACATTACCTATTAGCACTTCAGTTTATCCGTAACCACAGCAGGTTGCCTGTAACCACCCCAGATTGTCCGCAACCACCCCAGATTGTCCGTAACCACAGCAGGTTGCCTGTAACCATACCAGATTGTCTGTAACCACAGCAGGTTGTCCGTATTCACCCCACGTTGCCCATAACCACCCCAGGTTGCCTCTAACCACCCCAGGTTGCCTCTAACCACCCCAGGTTGCCGTAACCATAGCAGGTTGCCTGTGACCACCCCATGTTGACCGTATCCACCCCAGATTATCCGTAACCACCCCAGATTACCCGTAACCACCTCAGACTGTCCGTAACCACCCCAGACTGCCCGTAACCACCCCAGACTGCCCGTAACCACCTCAGACTGCCCGTAACCACCTCAGACTGCCCGTAACCACCTCTAGATTACCTGGAACCACCCCAGATTGTCCGTAACCACCCCACATTACCTGTAATCTAATTTTTTTTATTGTATTTTAGTAACTGCGCTATTCTAATAACTGTTACTAGCTGCGGTTTTGCTCCAGCAAATTGGCGCTCCTTCCCTTCTGAGCCCTGCTGTGTGCCCATACAGTGGTTTATGCCCACATATGGGGTACCGTTGTACTCAGGAGAACCTGCGGTACAGATTTTGGGGTAGATTTTTTCTCCTGTTCCTTGTGAAATTTAGAAATTTCAAACTAAACCAACATATTATTGGAAAAATTCAAGTTTTTCATTTTTACTGGCCAATTTTGAATACTTTCCTCTAATACCTGTAGGGCCAAAATGCTCATCCTACCCCAAGATGAATTCTTTGAGGGGTGTACTTTCCGAAATGGGGTGACTTTTGGGGGGATTCTATTCTGTAGACACTACAGGGGCTCTGCAAACGCACCTGGTGCTCAGAAACTTCTACAGAAAAATCTGCAGAGAAAATGCTAATTGGCGCTCCTTCCCTTCTGAGCCCGGCTGTGTGCCCATACAGTGGTTTATGCCCACATATGGGGTACCGTTCTACTCAGGAGACCCTGCGTTACAGATTTTGGGGTGAATTTTCTCTCCTGTTCCTCGTGAAATTGAGAAATTTCAAACTAAAGGAACATATTATTGGAAAAATTCGAGTTTTTCATTTTTACTGTCTACTTTTGAATACTTTCCTCTAATACCTGTGGGGTCAAAATGCTCACCACACACCAAGATGAATTCTTTGAGGGGTGCACTTTCCAAAATGGGGTGACTTATGGCGAGATTTTACTCCGCTGGCACTACAGGGGCACTGCAAACCCACCTGGCGCTCAGAAACTTCTTCAGCAAAATCTGCATTGAAAAAGCTAATTGGCGCTCCTTCCCTTCTGAGCCCGGCTGTGTGCCCATACAGTGGTTTATACCGACATATGAGGTACCTTTTTACTCAGGAGAACCTGCGTTACAAATTTTGGGGTACTTTTTTTCTCTTGTTCCTCGTGAAATTGAGAAATTTCAAACTAAACGAACATATTATTGGAAAAATTCGAGTTTTTCATTTTTACTGTCTACTTTTGAATACTTTCCTCTAATACCTGTGGGGTCAAAATGCTCACCACACCCCAAAATGAATTCTTTGAGGGGTGCACTTTCCAAAAGGGGGTGACTTATGGCGAGATTTTACTCCGCTGGCACTAATTGGCGCTCCTTCCCTTCTGAGCCCCGCTGTGTGCCCATGCAGTGGTTTATGCTCACATATGAGGTACCATTGTACTCAGGAGAACCTGCGTTACAAATTTTGGGGTACTTTTTTTCTCTTGTTCCTCGTGAAATTGAAAAATTTCAAACTAAAGGAACATATTATTGGAAAAAATTTGAGTTTTTCATTTTTACTGTCTAATTTTGAATACTTTCCTCTAACACCTGTGGGGTCAAATTGCTCATCCTACCCCAAGATGAATTCTTTGAGGGGTGTACTTTCCAAAATGGGGTGACTTATGGTTTTTTTTCTCTCTGCTGGCACTACAGGGGCACTGCAAATGCACCTGGTGCTCGGAAACTTCTTCAGCAAAATCTGCAATGGAAAAGCTAATTGGCGCTCCTTCCCTTCTGAGCCCCGCTGTGTGCCCATGCAGTGGTTTACGCCCACATATGGGGTACCGTAGTACTCAAGAGAACCTGCGTTACAAATTTTGGGGTGCTTTTTCTCTCATGTTCCTTTTGAAAATGAGAAACTTTAATCTAAATGTATATATTATTGGAAAATTTTAATTTTTCATTTTTTTACGGCCTAATGGTGAATACTTTCCTCCAGCCCCTGTAGGGTTAAAATGCTCATTATACCCCTAGATTAATTCTTTAAGGTGTCTAGTTTCCAAAATGGGGTCACTTATGGGGGTTTCCAGTATACAAACCTCCTAAATCAACTTAAAATAAGAACTGGTCCCTAAAAAAATCAGTTTTGGAAACTTTCACGAAAATGTGGTAATTTGCTGATACATTGTTTATGAAATGAAGCCAGAATAAAGAGGACATATTGGTAATGTGACTTAGTAACTAATTTATGTAATACAACTTTCTTTTTTTAGAAGCAGAGAATTTCAAAGTTCATAAAATGCTAATTTTTTAAATTTTTCATGATATTTTGATGTTTTTCACAAAAAACACACAAAGTAGTGACCAAATTTTGCCACTAATATAAAGTGCCATATGTGACGAAAAAACAATCTCAGAATGGCTAGCATACGTTAAAGCATCACTGAGCTATAAGCGCATAAAGTGAGACAGGTCAGATTTTGAAAAATGAGCCTGGTCTTTTAGGTGCAAATTGGCTTGGTCTTGAAGGGGTTAAGGGGTTAAAGGGAATCCAAAACAGCCACTAAACTTAAGTTATCAGTATATTCTATATCTGCAATGTTTATCTTTTTGTGTTTTTGCATTCCTTTGCTATAAACCACAGAGGAAGGAGTCTAAGTAGCCCCTGTAGAAGTGTCACTGGGAAAGTGTTCGAGGGGAGGTACATCTCACCTAGGCTACTGCATATGGTGAGGTGGTAAATCCGGGAGAGATCTGTTACTCAGCAGTATTATGCTGCTGAGTTATTCTTTACATTTTCCGGGCCGGATTTACTGGAATGGTGGGTAGGTTGGTAGTGGGACCTGCCATTCCCTTCCCCCCGATCCAGTTCGGTTGTTGCAGTCAGGTGTGCCCTGATGAGCCTGCAACAAGTTAAAAGCTCCACAGAGCTACAGGGGATTGCTCTCAGCCAGGAGGGAACAGCCTGCATGCTGTGTTTCCTGGGAGCAAAAGAATACTGCCACTGCTGGGGCTGGTTTATACCGTGCGATACTGCTGGTCGAAGTGTCAGATAGGTAACCTGTTGGTTAGTAAGTGCCCAGACGGGCAAGACCTTTTTGTTTTGTTTTTAAAAGCATGCTGTTGCTGTATTTCTGTTTACTGGACTGTTTATGCTGCAAATAAACGCCAAGCTATTATTTTCAAAGCCAAGTCTGCTGTGAACTGTGTCAAACCACACCATCCCCCGGAAAGATCCCTACACCCCCTCTATGCATCAACACGCCCAGTTTGTAGGCTTACAGCAAAGAAATGATAGAGTCCCTTTAAAGTGACTCTGTACCCACAATCTACCCCCCCCCCCAACTGCTTGTACATTCAGATAGCTGCTTTTAATCCAATATCTGTCCTGGGGTCCGTTCGGCAGGTGATGTAGTTATTGTCCTAAATAACAACTTTTAAACTTGCAGCCATGTGTCAAATTGGCGTGGCCTAGAGTGTGTGTACCCAAGCCTTGCACAGCCTCTCCGTCCCTCCTCCCTGCCCTCCTTATCATTAGGAATGCCCTGGGCAGTATTTTTCCTATTCATCAACTGTGTGGACACTGCACTTGTATTCAACACTTGTGTGCACATGTGCACTGTTCAGACAGGTGATGAATAGGATAAATACTGCTAGGGCATTCCTAATGATGAGGAGGGTGGGGAGGAGGGAAAGAGAGGCGGTGCAAGCCTACGGTACAGACATTCTAGGCCACGCCAATTTGACACAGGGCTGCAAGTTTAAAAGTTGTTATTTAGGACAATAACTGCATCACCTGCTGATCCAGGACAGATCTTGGATTAAAAGCAGCTATCCAAAGCGGTTTGGAGGGTCAAATTGTGGGTACGTATCTAACATGCTGATAGCCCCTTAATGCTGAGGAGCAAGGTATTTGTGTGTTACCTTCCTCCTCTGTGCCAGTCCAGTGTTGTTAGTCGGAGTAATCTCTGCTCCAGTGCACTATAAAGAGCACTGTCGTGTCATTGGCCCGCTTAATCTAATGATAATTTATGCGGGTGGGCCAGATAAAGCAGTAGTGCTCCTAACAGTGCATCGGAGCGAAGAGGAAGGTAACCAGTGTCGGACTGGCCCACCAGAGGATCCTCCAGTGGGCTTCCAGCTTTAGAACCTGCACTAACACTGACTGTCATGTCTTTTCTCACTGATTCTTTATTGGTGGGCCCCCAGGATAATTTCCTCTGGTGGGCCCCAGATACCCCAGTCCGACACTGAAGGTAACACACATATCTTCCTCCGCAGCATCCTGCACGCTATAAGGGGCTCAGCAGGTTAGATTCATCTAACCTGGTGATAGTTCCCCTTGAAGTGCAAAATTATAAGTATTACCAAGGCAAAGGGATTATTTTGATATTTTTATTCTATACGACATGAAACAGATATACTGGTCAAATTTTCTAAAATTTTCTTTATTCTGGTGTGTATTATTTCAACTCCTTCTGCCCCTAGTACATCTGCTTTCCAAATCTATTGATATAGTACATTGACCAACCAGTAAAACTGTCACATCGAGGCAATTGATGTTATATCATTACAGATGACTAGAAAGGTCCAGAAGGCTACTAATTCTGTCACTCACAAAAATATATTGTCGGGAGAATATCTTAATTATTACTGGGATTTAAAAAAAATCTGCATGTAAAACTCTTATGATCTACATTACCGGCAAAAAACGTCCATCTACATAGAATTAGTTCTGAAATAGATAAAGGGCCTTTTACATGAAACAATTGTCGTGCAAGTCATATTGTTTTATTTAAATTGACTCTGTACCCATAATCCGTTCCCCCCCAAACCCCTTGTACCTTCGGATAGCTGCTTTTAATCCAAGATCTGTCCTGGGGTCCGTTCGGCAGGTGATGCAGTTATTGTCCTAAAAAACAACTTTTAAACTTGCAGCCCCGTGCCCAACGGCCCTATCTGTGCCCTAACTTTGCACCACCCCTCCCTCTTCAACATTAGGAATGCCACTGGAACATTTTCTCCTGTCTGAACATTGCACAGGTGCCTTAAAGAGAACCTATCACCTAAAAATCACTGTCCCTATTATTAAAGGTCCTCTCTCCCTAAGTCTATTCCTGAAGATACAGACTGCCTTTGCAGTCTGTATCTTATTCTTTACCTAATCCTCTTCTTCGGTGTAGTAATGCCGGGGCGCCGCCATCTTGATGAGGTCACGTTGGAACGCACGTGCGTTCCAGCGTGACCTCATCAAGATGGCGGCGGCCGGCATTACTGCATCGGAACAAAGGAGTAGGTAAAGTATAAGATCTTATACTTTGCCTAATCCGCTTGTTCCGGTGGAGCAAGGCCGGTGCCGCCATCTTGATGACGTCACTTTGCGTTCCACTGCTGGAACGCAAGTGACGTATTCAAGATGGCGGCGGCCGGCCTTGCTGTACCGAACAAGAGGATGAGGTAAAGTATAAGATACAGACTGCAAGGGCAGTCTGTATCTTCATTTTGTCTATTTATGAAGATACAGACTGCCTTTGCAGTCTGTATCTTATACTTTACCCAATCCTCTTGTCCGCTGCCGGGCGCCGCCATCTTAATTTAGTCACTTGCGTTCCAGCGGTGGAACGCAAAGTGACGTCATCAATATGGCGGCGCCCCCAGCATTGCTGCCGCTCTGCATGACGGGAGCTTCCTGTCTCGCGCCGGCTCTTTTGAAAAGAGCCGGCGCGAGACAGGAAAGTAAAGTGTGTATATCTCAAAAATACAGTTATAAAAATAATTAAGTGCATTTGCAAATATTAATAAAATTTAAATGTACAGCTAATTAGCAAAAAAATGTTTTTTTAATTTCGGCCATGATTGGTTCTCTTTAACGATCCAGCCCATGTTCAGTTTTCACATAGGTGATGAATGGGAGACAATCTGCCTGGAGCATTCCTAATAATGAGGAGGGCGGGGAGGAGGGACAGAGAGGTTGTACCAGCCTAATGCATACACAATCTAAGGCCAGGCCGTTGGGCACGGGGCTGCCAGTTTAAAAGTTGTTTTTTAGGACCAAAACTGCATCCCCTGCCGAATGGACCCCAGGACAGATCTTGGATTAAAAGCAGCTATCCCAAGGTACAAGCAGTTTGGGGGAGGGGGGGGGGGTCAGATTGTGGGTACAGAGTCGCTTTAAAGGAAAAGTTCAGTGATTTCTAAATGTCAGGATCTCCGAGGTGTACACTTCACAACTGGGCTGATGTACTGGCTGCTCAGCCATTTAGTGACTGGGGTGGGACGCCGCTCCAGTCACTGATTAGCTGAGTGGCCAGTCTGGGACGTCATCACTACTTGGGGGAAATGACTTCTGGTGGGGGTCCTGAGGCCGGTCATGACACTCGCTGTGGGCACAGGGAGAGGTAAGCTCCTACTTGTAATCAATTTCCCCCCTGCCCCTGCCAGCTGCCACATTTTAGTAATCACTGGACTTGTCCTTTAAGCGATTATCAGCTGGTGTAAACATGGCCACGATAAATTTGCAAACAAGAAGTCGTCCATATATCGTTGACTACTTCTTGAAAGCAGAATTCAAAATCAGGACTTATGGTTCCCAAATCTTTTGGAATTAACACTCATCGTTCAATCGTCGTTCAGTCTCCACCTTCTAGACCAATTACCGACAGTTCTAGACCAATTACCGACAGTTCTAGACCAATTACCTACACTTCTACACTTCATTCCTCAACTCGTCTAGACGTTTATCGTTAAAAGAAAACTCATTGCCCCATTGTCGGCTTAAACAATCGCACTAGCGATCTATCGTTACGTGTAAAAGGACCTAAGTTATCTAGTGCTACAAAAGGTTGGCCGCAGAATAAAATAACATTAGCGGCAGTCCACGTTTTTATCGGTGTACAGACATCAACTAGCAGAGCTCATTTAGTTTTCTGTCACTTGTACGTTGTTTGCAAATATCAGTCTTGTGTTGTTTGGAATGCATGGGAAATGGAGTAGGATCCTTGGAGAATATTCTGCTGGGGAAACTAGACAATGTGTCTGTGTGTTTTCCTTATGTGTCTTCTCCATTCAAACGTCTTTGGAGTGATTCACTGGAAGAACAGTTACCTTTAATTAATCCCCTATCACGCAGCTGAGCAGGCCTGCACTACAATGATTTGAAGACATCCATGGATATAGACAGAATAACCATTCCCAACCCAAGGGCGTCCCAGCGATTTCCTACACACGCGACCAAGTTTTGTCCTCTGTACAAATCTATTAAACATTATAATACATAGGGACTATGTCACAATAAACATGTTATTTTAGATGAACTGGAAAGGGCAAGGAATCGTGGTAAGGTCATATCCAAGGTTAAAGAATGGTCTGTCAGAGCCGAACTTGTGCATGGATTTTTATTTATATTATATGGAAACGTTATAGGTGCTCATAAGAACAAAGGCAGCTGAAGCTATTGATTTGGTCGGGAAGTGACAAGAGACAATGGTGGTGGTGGTGGTGGGGGGGAGACATTTAGTATTAAGTCTAAAAGTTTTCTACAGAGGATTTTTTACCCAGCTGAATGGGAATAATTTAACAAAATATTCATGCATTTGGAAATAAAACTAGGCCCACAATAAAGTCGCTAACAAATTCACCTGGTACTGACCAGACGTAGGCCTGCACCAGTTTATAAAATGATAAATTGGGTGCAAATCCAAGATTAGGCAGTAAAGTACACACCAACAATACCTAAAGTTCACACCAACACAAGGCTTCACCTTTTAATATCTTAATAAAACAAAGGATTTAACGATGAGGGACGCTGAGGGATGAAGGTAAGAAAATGAGAAGAAGTCAGCAAAAGAAGTTGAGTTTCATAGAAATCCTTACAAAAAAGCCAGCAGCACATCATGTATGGTGAGTAGAGATGAGTGAAGCAACCATAAATTCATTTTGCAAACTTTGTATTAGTTTAGTATTTGTTATTCTGATTAAGTTTCATTTCAGCTTTTATGGGATAATAAAACACCGGCAGGTTTTGCTGGATTACCCCTGATGAAGCCTACTCAGAGGAAGGGGTTTCTGACCCACATGGTGATTGCAGGGATCCTTATTCTTTGGGAATATACACGTGTGCTTTACTAGGTAATAACCCTGTCCCTTGTTTTATCTTTGCATTTTTATGACTTTTATGCAGAATATGAATTCTTTGTATTTATCTCATACTGTGCCTATCCATGGTGGGGGCCTCCAACCTAGAAGTCACGGCTGAGTTTATGCATTTCATTTGCATTTTTAAGTGTTTTTAATTAAACTTGCTTGTTTTTTCCTTGTGTAATTTTGTACCAGATAAAGGGAATGTTGTTGGGTATTTGCTGCTTCCAGATTTCGTCATGCAAATGACGAGTAATAAATGCAAACGCATCTCTTAACTATTAAACATTTACAATAGTTGGAGTAATTGGTTACCAGGTATAAAACCAGAAATAAATGATCTTTCTTTGTGAATTTGTGCCGGCAGATGGTCCGCCTTGGCTTTGTCTTGCTGCTGTGAAACGACTATAATGCTCAGATAAAACCCAATCAAATTGTAGAGAAGTTGTGTTTGCAGAGCGGCATGTACACGACTTTCTTATTCCTCAGTCACGATTCCTCCGTCCCCTCCTGTGATTGAGAAACTTTAGGACTTTGCATCTGTAAGGTATATTATTTACAACGACAGACTCCCAACATTTCATCTGGTTGAGCTTGTATTGATCATTGTGACCAAATATTCCCATTCACCTGGCAGTCTGGATCACTCAGATACCCAGGCATTCACATTTCCAAGGCATTAAAGGGGAACTATCAGCAGGTTAGAGGAATCTATCCTGCTGATAGTCCCTTATTGTGCAGGAGACGCTGCGGAGGAGGGTATGGCTCTGACCTTCTTCCTCTGTGTCCTTCCAATGCAGTAAGTCTTTTGCTCCATGGTCCGGTGAGGCGGTTAGGAGCACTGCCCGCCCCCATAGGGCTGATCCGTCCTCGGAAGGCCCGCCCCTTTCTGATGATAATGAATGGAGCAGGCTGGCCGGGCTGGATCAGCGCTATGGGAGGGAGCAGTGCACCTGACTAGTGATGAGCGAACACCCCCATGTTCAGTTCGGATCACGAACACGGACATAAAAAAAAATTGATCATGATCGGTTTGTGTTCTTTGAACATTCACAAACAAATAACGAACGCATTTGCACTCATACAGATTGTGTAAGTTTTGGTCTAGAACAAACATGCGTACAGATTATCAAGCGCAAAGCGTAAATTACGCAGTTGCGTACGGTCACAAGTTCGAATATGTTCAAAAATGATCGTGATAACAGTTCCGAACTCTGAACAAATTGTTTGTGATCGGCGAACAGGAACAATTAGCATCATGTTCATACGAACATAGGAACATTTATGAACATGTTCGCTCATCACTAGTCCTAACAGTCTCATTGGATTCCACTAACTGCACCACAGCGGCACCAAGCAGGAAGGTAAGAGACATACTGTAAGAGACATACTGTAAGAGACATACTGTAAGAGACACACTATAAGAGACATACTGTAAGAGACATACTGTAAGAGACACACTGTAAGAGACATTCTATAAGAGACATACTGTAAGAGACATACTGTAAGAGACATACTGTACTGTAAGAGACATACTGTAAGAGACATACTGTAAGAGACATACTGTAAGAGACATACTGTACTGTAAGAGACATACTGTAAGAGACATACTGTAAGAGACATACTGTACTGTAAGAGACATACTGTAAGAGACATTCTATAAGAGACATACTGTAAGAGACATACTGTAAGAGACATACTGTAAGAGACATACTGTACTGTAAGAGACATACTGTAAGAGACATACTGTAAGAGACATACTGTACTGTAAGAGACATACTGTAAGAGACATTCTATAAGAGACATACTGTAAGAGACATACTGTAAGAGACATACTGTAAGAGACACACTATAAGAGACATACTGTAAGAGACATACTGTAAGAGACACACTATAAGAGACATACTGTAAGAGACATACTGTAAGAGACATACTGTAAGAGACATACTGTACTGTAAGAGACATACTGTAAGAGACATTCTATAAGAGACATACTGTAAGAGACATACTGTAAGAGACATACTATAAGAGACATACTGTAAGAGACATACTGTGAGAGACATACTGTAAGAGACATACTATAAGAGACATACTGTAAGAGGCATACTGTAAGAGACATACTGTAAGAGTCATACTATAAGAGACATACTGTAAGAGACACACTATAAGAGACATACTGTAAGAGACATACTGTAAGAGACACACTATAAGAGTCATACTATAAGAGACATACTGTAAGAGACACACTATAAAAGACACACTGTAAGAGACACACTGTAAGAGACATACTGTAAGAGACATACTGTACTGTAAGAGACATACTGTAAGAGACATACTATAAGAGAAATACTATAAGAGACATTCTATAAGAGACATACTGTAAGAGGCATACTATAAGAGACATACTGTAAGAGACACTATAAGAGACATACTGTAAGAGACATACTGTAAGAGACATACTATAAAAGACATACTGTAAGAGACATACTGTAAGAGACATACTATAAGAGACATACTATAAGAGACATACTGTAATAGACATACTGTAAGAGTCATACTATAAGAGACATACTGTAAGAGACACACTATAAGAGACATACTGTAAGAGACATACTGTGAGAGACATACTGTAAGAGACATACTATAAGAAACACACTGTAAGAGACACACTATAAGAGACATACTGTAAGAGACATACTGTGAGAGACATACTGTAAGAGACATGCTGTAAGAGACATACTATAAGAGAAATACTATAAGAGACATACTATAAGAGACAAACTGTAAGAGACATACTGTAAGAGACACTATAAGAGACATACTGTAAGAGACACACTATAAGAGACATACTGTAAGAGACATACTATAAGAGACACTATAAGAGACATACTGTAAGAGACACACTATAAGAGACATACTGTAAGAGGCATACTGTAAGAGACATACTGTAAGAGGCATACTGTAAGAGACACACTATAAGAGACATACTGTAAGAGACATACTATAAAAGACATACTGTAAGAGACATACTGTAAGAGACATACTGTAAGAGGCATACTGTAATAGACATACTGTAAGAGTCATACTATAAGAGACATACTGTAAGAGACATACTGTAAGAGACATACTGTAAGAGGCATACTATAAGAGACATACTGTAAGAGACATACTGTAAGAGACACTATAAGAGACATACTGTAAGAGACATACTGTGAGAGACATACTGTAAGAGACATACTGTAAGAGACATACTGTAAGAGACATACTGTAAGAGAAATACTATAAGAGACATACTGTAAGAGGCATACTATAAGAGACATACTGTGAGAGACATACTGTAAGTGACATACTGGACTGTAAGTGACATACTATAAGAAACATACTGTAATAGACTTTCATCCTCATCGTCTCCTGTACAATAGGCACTAGCTTTGTCTAACCTGTTGATAGTTCCCCTTTAATTGAATTATAATATGCCTATTCTCTTCTTCATTGTACACTATGGGATCATTATAACACAAGACATTTATCTCGGTTTGTCAGGACGCCATTGAATTGGAAGTCTTACCTTGGTGTCAGGAACTTACCTGACCGCACTCCAGCAACGTCTGTCCGGGCTGGGTGACGTCACGGAGACTCGATGGCGTCCCTGGTTACTGGGGACGCTGTGGGCTCTGATAATGGGCGGCGGCTTGGCTGGGCATGGTGCGCTCAGCTGAGTCATATCAGGCTCAAGCTGAGTGGCAGACGCCGCTGCCACCCAGCTTGCAGCCTGCACAAGTGTGGTAATCAGGAGTCCGGACCAATCACACTCTGGTCTGGAATCCTGGTCCTGTATTTAAAGAGCCAGCGGTCAATTTATGATCGCTGGCTATTAGGTTAACCCCTGGTCCCAGCTCTCCCTAGTCTATTCCTGCGTTCCCCGTCCTTATTCCCTTCTGCCTACTGACTTGTGTTCCTGACTTCCGCCTGACCTGTGACTATTCTTTGTGTGGCGATTTTGTACTTCGTTGCCCGTGTGGTTTGACCTGGCTTTGTTCACTACTCTCTATTGTGATTTGTCTGTCTGTTTTGTGTTCCACATACTTAGCGCAGGGAACGTCTTCGTGGTTGTCCGTGACCGCCTAGGGTCGACTGAGGCAATTAGGCAGGGACAGTGGGTGGGTTCAGATCAGGGCCCACTGTCTGGTTGTGTTTGTACCTTTCTGACAGAATAGCCAGCCTATATACTGCCATTTGCCCCATGGACAACCGGACCGCCATGTCGATTATTGTGGACCAAATGCAGTGGCTCAACACCATGGTTCAGGAGCTTGCTGTAAGAGTCCAGGATCAGGAGACGGCACCCAGACAGCTCACTGTGACCTCCCCAGCACCTCCTGAGCCGCCCGTCCAGCTCCCAGATAAGTTCTCGGGGACAGGAGGAAGTTCCATGCCTTCAGGGAGGGTTGCAAGCTGTTCTTTAGGTTGCGCCCCCGATCCTCAGGAGATGAGACACAGAGGGTCGGCCTTATCATGTCCCTTCTCCAAAGGCCCCCGCAAGAGTGGGCATTCTCCCTATCTCCTGACTCTCCTGACCTGCAGAATCCTGACCAGTTCTTTATGGCATTGGGGTTACTATATGACGACCCGGACAGTGCAGCCAATGCTGAACGTCAGCTGACGGGCTTGAGACAGGGCCGACGTCCAGTGGAGGAGTACTGCCTAGAGTTCAGGCAGTGGAGCGGTCTTTCCACTTGGAGCGATTGGGCCCTCCGATTTCAGTTTCGGGTGGGCCTTAGTGACCGACTGAAGGATATGTTGGTGGCGTACCCCACTCCTGACTCGCTAGAGGAGAGCATGACTTTAGCTATTCGAGTTGACCGCGACTTAGGGACCGACAGAGGGAGAGGGGTACCCCTGACCACCCTAAAACCCCCGTCTCACCGCTCCCAAACCCTAAGTCTTCCCTTCCTGTCTTGCCCTCACCTGAAGAACCCATGCAGGTAGATTCTACTGATGCAAAAGCCCGACGAGCCCATCGCATTGCACCGTCCTAATTCCCTTCTGCCTACTGACTCGTGTTCCTGAACTCCCGCCTGACCTGTGACTATTCTTTGTGTGCCGATTTTGTACTTCGTTGCCCGTATGGTTTGACCTGGCTTTGTTCACTACTCTCTATTGTGTTTGTCTGTCTGTAGTGTTTTGTGTTCCATGTACTTAGCACAGGGAACGTCTTCGTGGTTGTCCGTGACCACCTAGGGTCGACTGAGGCAATTAGGCAGGGACAGTGGGTGGGTTCAGATCAGGGCCCACTGTCTGGTTGTGTTTGTCCCTTTCTGATACTTGGTTTCTCAATATCTTCCAGGCAGTTTCCATACTTGCTTTACTGTCCTCTCTCCTTTACTTGACCAGAGCAGTAAGTACTACAGATGACTGATCCTCGACTGAGCTTGGGTTCATTCAAACCTGAGAATGCAGGGTGGCTGAAGAAGATGGATGCGGCCATGTCTGAATCCATGTTCTCCAGGACTCCTTAGGGCGGCAGCCAAGTTCTTCAGTCACCGGTTAAGATGAACCTGAGCGTGCTAGAGGTTCACTCATCTCTAGTATGTTTTGTATGGGCCATTATTAGACAATGGAAACGCATGTGTAAGCCGAAAACAGTGGGAAATGCAGGATTTCCTGACTTCAGGCAATACCATCAAGCTAGCATCCTCATGAGGCTGAGTGGTTTATATTCTCCAATACAAAGCAATGGTTGTGTCAGGAAGATGACCTTATCCCCCGGAGTCACTATCTCTACCATACATTTATAAACATCATAGTGAAATCTTTTTCACTATGTGACAAGCCCAGCTTTTTTTTAAATTTTTTTTTTACATTTAGTACAATATCTTGTTATCCGATTTTCACAGCACCCTCCCACGCCACTAGGTTGTATCTGTCAAAGCCCAATACGGAAAAAAATTATATAGTGCATGGTATATGTTTTTTCAGCTTTTAGTGTAAGGGCCCTATTCCACGGGACGATTATCGTTCGTATAATCGTTAACGATAAACAATCCAAACGACCGATATTGCGAAAGACCTGAAATCGTTCGCCCATTTACATGGAACGATAATCGTTACTTATGATCATTCTTGCAGTTGTCTTGACCGAACGACATCTTATTCAATGCGAACAATTTAACGATAAAAATAGGTCCAGGTCTTATTAAACAATCAATGATTTCTCGTTCGGTCGTTAATCGTCAACTGCTATTCAAACACTCGATTATCGTTTAGATTCAAACTATTTAATGACAATAGATAGAATAGAGCACTAATTCTATAAAGCAAATTCTAAAAAATGCTACAAAAGTGCCAAAAAACAACACTCTTTGCCTTTGACCATAAAGATATGTTTTCCCTCACATGCATTGAACCCCATAGAGATATGGAAAGTTGGCTGAACCTGATGATTTTGGCAAGACTGGTTGACTGTCTAATGTACAGTATATGGGGGCTCTCTCACTCTCCTCTGACAGGTGATGTTGGCCTCCTGATTGGCAGGAAGAGATGTTTGCAAGGCATTATGGGCTACCCTCATGTCATGTGACCCTTTCTCCTTCTTTCTATATGTGACCAATAGCATTTTAGGAGATTCAGCCCTGAGCTTAAAGTTTGAGCAGAACAGAAATTTTAACAACATTCAAATTCTTGGCTGATTTGGTTTGCTCCTCTCTGCTTCCTTGCTCTACAATCTGTCCACCTACAATAAAAGTTCAGTTCATACAGTTCGTCGAACTTTGCCGCAAAATTCTGGTTCTTCTGAGCCAAAACCTCAAATGAACTGCTCTAAAAGAGCTAAACAAATGTAGGAGTTTAGCTTGTTTAGGCTATGTTCACACATTGTATGAGACCGTCCGGTCTCATTAAAGATGATCCCAGCCGGTACTGCAGTACCGGCCGGATGATCTTTAGCTCCGCAGAGTTCTGATGCGGGCGCACTTGTGTGCACCTGCATCAGTACTCCTCTCTGCTCACTATGGAGTGAGCGGCTCTGACACTGACCAAATGGCGGCAGCAGAAAACTGACGGCGCCGCTAGGGATCCCGGCCAGAGTGTATACTATGTGTATATGCTCCGACCTGGATTCCATAGACAGCAAGGCAGCGTATATTTTTTGCAACAATGGCCGTACTTTTACAAAAATATATGTTGTTTGAACATGGCCTTAGTGGGGTTCAGCAAGTTCACGCATCAATACTTACCTGTCTGCCCTCCCCCAGTGTCCTCCTGCTGACTGCAGCCACCTCCAGCCTGCTCAGCCAATCACCATGAGAGTATCGTGGAGGAGGGTGGACAGGTAAGCATGGGCACTTTTTTTCCCTAACAGCAGCAGTGTATTACATATGCGTCTGATATGATAATCTAAAAGTTTGGTTCTGTTCGTTCATATCTATCTGCTGAGTTTCTTCATTTTGCATGCATTGTTGGCTGTGAAGAAAACGTAACCTGACATGACAGAATCTGTTGGTGCTATAGAAATAATTATATTATTATTATTACTATTTTTTTTTTCTTATGCCACGTTCCTTTCTAAAAAAATGTTTTCCCCTAGAAAGTAGTGTGAGTAGATACGTTACATCACAGATGGAGTTCCAGAAAAAAAAGTATATATATATTATTCTCGCTTTTTCAACCTTCTTGTTAAGTTTGAATTACAAACAAATGATGCTCTTTCCAGAGTCTGGCTGCATTGTGACTATTATCTAGTTTTGGTAGTAACAATTTAATCTGCTTCCCTGCCCAAGGGGTCTGTAAAGCCTTGTCCGTTAAAGAGCTGGCCCAATGCCTGGCTTTATACTCACATCAAAGACAAAGAGAGATGGACGCACAAGAGATGATGGCTCATACATAAAGCACCGCACAAAGAGCTTAAGGGCACCCAGGACATAGCGATAGCTTTCAGGGGTACAGCACAAGCCAAGATGCAAAATGAACATCACAATAAAACCCCAGGCAGGAAGGAGTTTGCAGATCCATGCACAGAGATCAGCTGAGGCTCATCCATGTTCGATGGAAAGCAATTCATTCTAATGAGTTTTCACAATAAAAATGTACGGCTTCCCATAAAAGCATTATTGGCAAATGGCGTTTCCAGCTGAGTACACAGAGCAAGAAAAAAAGGGTTGGGTACCTTTATTGCATTGGAGAGAGACATTGGATTTTACAATGGAGAGGAACTGTTAATTGGTCCATTCAGTTTGCCCTCATCTTCAATGTCCTTTTTCTTAAAGTGCTTCTTAGCTCTATTGTCTATTGTCGACCCCCATAAGTTACAGACAGAAGCTTCCGTTTTCTTTCTTGATGAGTCTCTATGTTATTTTACAACATTTTGAACATTCTTTTGACTTTTGGTAAATATGGGTGAATGTAAGAGATGAGCAAACATTGCAGAAAGTTCGGTTCAGCAGTTCCCAACCGCACTAAAACAGCTGGACGATGACAGGCATTTAGCTGTTTTAGTGCAGTTCAAAAAACTTTGCTCTGGTGTCTCTGCCCGCCAAGATCTTGCTCAGCCAATCACTCACTGAGATTGGAAAGAACCGCGGCCAGTGATTGGCTGAGCAGGCAGTCATTCATGTCTCAATAGTGACAGCCGCTCACCAATTACTGGCCGTGCCGCCGTCACATCTTAGTCAACCAACCAGTAATGAGCTGAGCCAGCTGTCACTCCTGAGATGAGAGTGACGGCTTTCAAAGCCAATCACTGAATGACTGAGACTGCGGCCAGTGATTGGCTGAGCAGGCTGTCCCTATTGAGATATGAATGATAGCCTGCTCATCCAATCACTGGCCACGTTTCTATCCCTTCTCAGTCAGTGATTGGCTGATTTGTACCACATCTGTCAGCTATAGAAGTAGGATATGTAGAATGGGGGGAACCAAACCCCAGACCACACATCTAAATACATTTATACCTCAGACTCCTAAAATTTTACACAAGATCAAACCCCTAAATTAATCAGAACCCACATAGGAAAGCAGACCAGAACCCTAAATCTAACTGCAGGTCAGACAAAAACAGGTATTTAGTTACCTCTCTTACCTTACCAGCTTCTTATGTCTTCAGGACCCGCAGACAGGTCCCCTGATGCCAACTAACATCAGGACCTGAACAAGGGGCCCTCGGTGGGGCCACAACTGGGATTGCTTGAACCCCTACAGTTCCATCATTGACTGAATTGTTTCTTTCACTGGCCTAAAACTTTTTTTTCTATGGATTATACTTTGTGACATTTTACTGCGCTATAAAAATACCAAAAAAAAATATCTCTTTTTTAAAGTCATTCAAGTCATTCTGAAAAATCTATAGAAATAAGCATTGTGAGTTCAGACGCAGCTTCCATTCACTGTCTGTGTAATAATAATATTACTAAGCCCCAGGTGGTGGTCCCATCTGTCATACGCTATTTTGGATGGATTTCTAGTGTTACATTCTAAAGTTCTCTTTACACATAAAAATAAAAAACAGAAATGGGACAGAGATATAATCATGTAGGCTGTTGTGTTTAAGCGTTTAGGAAGTGTTGGGAGGGTGTTTGCAACAGTGTGGTAAATGAGAAACCTGGATGAAATTTCATCATGGAGGCTTTATGTTAAACCTTTTAATCCTGCCTTTGTTGTGGGGCAAAATGCAGTGTCCAGGAACCTACAGTATGTGTCACTGTTAGGTATCTGTTATTGTCAGGTGGCACTTAGGGGTTAATGCATTGTTTGTATCATGTGATGTTTTGCACGTGTAAAAGTATGATTGCCAGACAAATCCCACTCTCCTAGCATATCTTAGGCATATTCTAGAACGTTCACACCAATGGGACATCAAGTTGTCTCAGATTCTCCCCCACCAATAGGAGATTGGCCCAGTCTTAGCCCTTATATGGGGAAATGTTCAGTTCTGGGTCTGATGAGTCTTAAGAGGGACAACTACCATTAAGGGGTCCATCATCTGCCTACTTCTCGGGTGACTGTTTTCTACAAAGAATTCTCAGGAAGTCCTGCTGACCAAGACTGTGCCCAGTGGCTGGCAAAGTGGCAAGTGAAGCCGAAGTACCTCACTAAACCTAACTGAATGAATGTGTGATTCAGAACTCTAGAATCACCTACAGCTTAACAACATAACTCGGCTATTCCCAGCCATTCAAACTGCTTTTTTTTAACATCCCTGAGTATGGCTTCAACAAAGAGAAAGAAAAGCTGGAAAAATTGATTAATTTCTACTTTTAAAAAGCACCCGAGCGAAATCCACAATGGCATCAACACTGGCCTACTCCCTCTCATGTGCACTCACAACAAGAAGTCCAGACTGTTCTCCATCATACACTTTGAGGAGAGCCTCATCAGACCTGGCTCTTTACATTGTCAGAATGGACGAAGAGACCCTAGTGGGTTACTTTTCACCAGTTTGTCTATTCGCTGGCAGTGTGGAAGACTTTGTTTCTGCCAGCACAACGTGAACAATGTGCAGTGACGCCACAATGAACCCAGACACCATCTCCTCAGAACAACCCTGCAAAAAAGAGACAATGTCTCCATAAATCACAGGACAACAAGGACCTCAACCTTTGTGGCACAGCGGATGATACATCTTTTATGATGAACAACACCCTAGAATCCCTACCTAACACTACGCCTACATATAAATGGATGTCCAACTTCTACCTTATGTCCCATCTCTAACATAAAACACAAATTACTCTATGGAGAGAAACATAGACATGGTAGCACATCCAAAAAACGTATGACTGACCATCTGCTTCTCAGCACTATACACTGCTAACATCAGGAGTCAGTTACATTTTGATCAAAGTGCAAAAGCCCACACGCCGCTTCAAGGTTCCTGATAAGTATGGTTCCCTAACTTAAAAATGGTGCAGCTCCACACGACAACCACCGCCACAGGGGGTAGCAGCCCAGTTGCAATGTTGCCAGACGTGCCTCCATGGGCTCTGGGCCACACCACCTCCAGACACAGTGCCACTACAGCAATGGCCGCCGCAATGAAACTGCACCACACACAAGGGGAAGCAGATGGAAAAAAATAACCTTATCCTGTGCTATCCACCAGCAAGACTAAGCTAGGCTCTGACCTTATATATACTTAGTATTAAAATCACCTGGGTGGGGGAGGAGTGCAGGAGTTTTTTGCCTTCAGTAATGAATCTCCCGGTAATCCTTCAGTCTCTGAAAGTCACACAAAGTCTATATTGGAGGCGGTGGTGCAATTCCCAGAAAGCAAAAAAATCTTTGCATCTCCACATTATTTACCCAGATACAAAAACTGGAGTCTATAAATCAGCAAAATACCACAGAGGCCCAAGCTAAAGAGACGGGAGAGCTTATTCACTTATGAAGTTTTCACCATTTAGAACATTATAAGGTTCCAGCATTAGCCAAGAAGGCATTTGACCAGATAAATTAGTCTTATGCCTCATGACTTGGTGTTGAGGATGTTTTTTTTTACAAGGAAATTTATACACAGCTATCTGATCTCTTTATATGTTCCCGTCCGCTAGAGTTTTTATCAATAGGACATTATGAGATTCTTTCCCTTTTATTTTTATTTTATCAACTGAGCCGTTGTCACAAGCACTACAGAGTGATCCAGATATATCAGATATACAAACTTGGACCATATCCCATTTAGTATCATAAAACCAGTGGATCTGATGGTGCAATTCCCTTATTGGACCAGGCAGATGAACCTAAGGAATGAACCCAAGTTAACATGATTTAGAATCCGAAAGATTTTTCTAAGCTTTACTGTTGCAACATGTTTTAAGGGATTGACTCCTTCTTCATCAGGAACTTCTCCCGGCTTGTTCTTCCGATCGGTGACGGTCTGGGCACTTTCTAAGTCACCCTACACCAATAGCTAAAGGCTTTCACAGAAAGCACATATAGGAGTAATGCATATGGTACTTATTTAAGTGCAGGTGTTTGCAGTGTTCCTTATTATTATATATAGTGTTCCTTAACTATTATTAAGGGCTATTAATCCACTAGAAAAGTAAGCTATTGTCTGTCTTGTATATGGATTTTAAGCGTTTCCAACATTTTCCAAACAAAGAGTTTTGGTGCCCTAAGCAGAGCAGGCAAATGGCACCCCCCCAGTTTATAGCCCCCACAAACAGTACAGCCTCCATGCTGCCCCCACATAGTGTATAGTGTCCACACACTCCACATAGTATTACCCCCACAGTGTATAGCCCCCACATACAGTACAGCCTCCATGCTGCCCCCACAGAGTGTATAGTGTCCACACACCCCACATAGTATAGCCCCCCCAGTGTATAGCCCCCACAAACAGTACAGCCTCCATGCTGCCCCCACATAGTGTATAGTGTCCACACACTCTACATAGTATTACCCCCCCAGTGTATAGCCCCCTCATACAGTACAGCCTCCATGCTGCCCCCACATAGTGTATAGTGTCCACACACCCCACATAGTATTACCCCCACAGTGTATAGCCCCCACATACAGTACAGCCTCCATGCTGCCCCCACAGAGTGTATAGTGTCCACACACCCCACATAGTATTACCCCCACAGTGTATAGCCCCCACATACAGTACAGCCTCCATGCTGCCCCCACATAGTGTATAGTGTCCACACACCCCACATAGTATTACCCCCACAGTGTATAGCCCCCACAAACAGTACAGCCTCCATGCTGCCCCCACATAGTGTATAGTGTCCACACACCCCACATAGTATTACCCCCACAGTGTATAGCCCCCACATACAGTACAGCCTCCATGCTGCCCCCACATAGTGTATAGTGTCCACACACTCCACATAGTATAGCCCCCCCAGTGTATAGCCCCCTCATACAGTACAGCCTCCATGCTGCCCCCACATAGTGTATAGTGTCCACACACTCCACATAGTATAGCCCCCACAGTGTATAGCCCCCTCATACAGTACAGCCTCCATGCTGCCCCCACATAGTGTATAGTGTCCACACACCCCACATAGTATAGCCCCCACAGTGTATAGCCCCCTCATACAGTACAGCCTCCATGCTGCCCCCACATAGTGTATAGTGTCCACACACCCCACATAGTATTACCCCCACAGTGTATAGCCCCCACAAACAGTACAGCCTCCATGCTGCCCCCACATAGTGTATAGTGTCCACACACCCCACATAGTATTACCCCCACAGTGTATAGCCCCCACATACAGTACAGCCTCCATGCTGCCCCCACATAGTGTATAGTGTCCACACACTCCACATAGTATAGCCCCCCCAGTGTATAGCCCCCTCATACAGTACAGCCTCCATGCTGCCCCCACATAGTGTATAGTGTCCACACACTCCACATAGTATAGCCCCCACAGTGTATAGCCCCCTCATACAGTACAGCCTCCATGCTTTCCCCAAATAGTGTACAGCAGGGGTTCCCAAACTTTTTACACAGGGGGGCAGTTCACTGTCCCTCAGAGTGGCAGAGGGACGGACTATATGCTGCTGCTAAATCTGGTCCGCTGGGAGCCATTGCCGCTGGAGGATGACACTGTCTCTGCCCATGAGGAGGAGGTGGAGTGGAAGATCATAATGCTTATCTGTCTGTGGTCTGGGGGAGGAACATTGGGAGGGAGGAGGCTTAGGATGGGAGTTGTAGGATGGGATAGGGGAGTTTTAGTTCTACCATAGCCATGTGGGAGCATGCTGAGAGTCGTTGTTCTACCACAGCCACACAGGAGCATGCTGAGATTTGTAGTTCTACCACAACCATACAGGTGCATGCTGGGAGCTGTAGTTCTACCACAGCCACACAAGACAATGCTGGGAGTTCTAGTTCTACCACAGCCACACAGAAGCATGCTGGGAGCTGTAATATTACCACAGCCACACAGGAGCATGCTGGGCGCTGTAGTTCTATGTTTGCCACACAGGAGCATGCTGGGAGCTGTAGTCATAACTCTGCCACACAGGAGCATGCTGGAAGCCATGGTATTACCCATAACTCCCAACCGTCCCGGATCTAGCGGGACAGTCCCGATTTCGGGGTCATGTCCCGCTGTCCCGGAACGGGCCCCAAGTGTCCCGCTTCCCAAAACGTACCTGGCCCTTTAATTGCGAGCGCTCCTGATGAGCAGATGCGGGGCTGTGCACAGCTCCCTCTAGTGGCCGGAAGCTGCATTCTGCCTCCGGTCACTAGAGGCCTCACTCATCCCCTGCGTTCCCGCGCGGAGCAGAGGAGTGACGTCACCGGCAGAGCGGTGAGAAGAAGGAGAAGCTAGAGCCGGCTGAAGCACAGAGTGAGTATGTGCTTATTCTTTATTTTAATCAAAGGAGGGATGGTGGGGGGAGGCTAGCTGACAGGGAAGGTGCTCAACATGGCAGTGCTGGGGGGGGGGGTTCTTCATCACGCTGTCTGACTGCTCTGCATTCTGGCTGGGGTCAGAGGGGGGAGGCGGTGCAGTCAGACAGCAATGTGATCAGCAGTGACGAGGACCGCTGCCAGACTGGAGGGGTAGGGGGCGCAGTTACAAGCAGGGGGGGAGGGGGGTGCCGCTGCTGCCAGACACTGACCACTGACTGACACTGAAGGCCCATGACACTCAGCAGCTGCGGCCTTCAGTATCAGTCAGTGGCCGCTGTGTCCCTTTCAAAGCCCTGAGCTCACATACCGCACAGCTCCCAGCCCCCGAAGCTCTTATCTCCAGCCCCGCGGCACTGGCATTCATCTTCTCCCCTGCTTATCTTCCCCACTGCTGCTGATGACGTCACATGTCAGGGACAGACAGGAGTGAAGAGAGTGCAGAGGCCGCGGGACCAGAGATATGAGCTGCAGGGGCTGGGAGCTGTGTGTGAGGTGTACAAATAGCCACTACTGGGGAGAAAGCCACTGCTGTGCTGCCATGTGAGTATCCTTTTTTATTTTTCTGGTACACATCTATCTATCTATCTATCTATCTCCTATCTATCTATCTATCTCCTATCTATCTGATAGATAGATAGGAGATAGATAGATAGATAGATAGATAACAAATGTCAGCAGCACAAGCCATGATGTTGGTGCCAGCAAATTAAATCTTGACCAGAGATAGATGTCTATACCATACGGATACTTCACGGCACTCCAACTTCTATGTTGCAAAAGAAGTGTTTATTCCATCAACGTGCAAAGGATTAACAAATAGTGCAGCACAGCAAACAGTCACAAACGCGAGGTTTCGGCGAGTCAATTATCATTTTGAAGCGTGAAAATGGTGATTGACTCGCTAAAACAGCGCGTTTATGACCGGTTTAGGGGCGTGTCTTAGGGTTTAGGGGCGTGTCTTTGGGTGGGTTAGGGGCGTGTCCATGTCCCTCTTTCCTCTTAGCCAAAGTTGGGAGGTATGGTATTACCACAGCCACACAAGACCATGCTTGGAGTTCTAGTTCTACCACAGCCACACAGAAGCATGCTGGGAGCTGTAATATTACCACAGCCACACAGGAGCATGCTGGGCGCTGTAGTTCTATCTTTGCCACACAGAAGCATGCTGGGAGCTGTAGTCATAACTCTGCCACACAGGAGCATGCTAGGAGCTGTAGTTCTACCTCTGCCACACAGGAGTATGCTGGAAGCTGTAGATCTACCTTTGCCACACAGGATTATGCTGGGAGCTGTAGTTCTACCTTTGCCACACAGGATTATGCTGCACACATACACACACACACACACACACACACTCTATTAGCGTGCAAACACACACACACACACACACAGATACATACATATACTCACCCACAAAGCAGTAGCAGTGGAATACAACACTGTCTCTCATCGGAGGATCAGACTCCTCATCTGTCTCTGTCGAGAGGGGGGGTGAGGGTTGTCTCTGCACTTCTCCCCTCTCCTGATTGGCTCTGGACGTCATGTGACATGAAGCTTTTCTTCAGCTCTGGAGACAAGCAGAAGAGAGGAGGAGAACAGGTCCTGCCGCTGCAGAGCTGGAGCCTTCAGCAGAGAGGGGATGCCGCCGGTGAGGTCGGGTGGGAGGATTTTTACTTGTGGATACATTGCGCCCCCTATAATTCAGCAAGAGATGTTGCCCCATCTTCCAAATAAGTACAGACAAATTACTTTACTATTTTATGGGTCTTGTCTATCTGACAGGTCAGCTAAACCCATATTTTAGTGTTAGAACAGAGAGGTATCAAAAAGTGTGGAAGCGATGTCTTTACATGATAGAGCTAGTGTATTTTTCAGACTTTCAGGCAGCACCGTCCTTGAATTGTAATGTATTTTTGTAATGTACATTTACTGTATTTTGAGTTTGGCATCGGAATAGAGTTTCGCTCCCCATTGCATACGGTGGAACCTTCGGAGATGGAGCAGGACATCTCCAGTTAGAGACCTAGAGCTATAGATTTACATGGAGTCATTGACTGGAGGTGGAAGCTATGGAGACAGAGCGGGCTCGGGGAGAACCACCACTGCATACAAAGCAGATGAAACATTACATAAATGATCATCAGGCTCCACAAAAGTCATTTCTGAAATATACCCCGGACTTACACTTTCAGTCTTTCTACCTCCACGCTACCTTCCTCCTCTCTCATCCATCCACTATTCAGTGACATTCGGCTAGTTTAGTCCAAAAGATACAAACAAATGGGGATTTTCATTGTTCATTTAGAGAGTGGAATATACTGAAGCGTCGATTGTATGAATATCTTCTTTTTGCGTCACTGAATATCAAGTAATACTGAGGTTGGATCATTTGTATACGTCCCATGTATGGAGCCACATAGGACTTTATAGACGTGTTAGCTATTTGATTCATTTTTCTGTAGAGTCCACCGTCACTGGAAATGAAAAATGTCCGTGTTTCTGACTCCATGATTACATGGGAATGACCCCACATATGTCATCCGCGGAGCTTAGCTGTCACTCAATGTCTAGCATGGCTTGTTATGACTGATAGAGCCATTATCACAGTAAACTTTAAATTACATTGGAACCTGACCTTGAAAAGGCATTTTAGTTTTTTTTTTTTAATATTTCTGTAACTAATGCCATTCCAATAAAGATGTGCGGAAGGTATAGGTTTATTGTAGCGTTAGATGCATGGGTCAAGTCAAGGTCATTCAAAATCAATGTCTTTCATGTTAATCCACACAGTCAGTTCCTAAGTGTACATTATTGTTAAGCCACTGACATCTATCTATCAGCAGAGAACCACATTCGCTGAATCCCTAATTATCACTTCCAGTAGAGACAACCTGCGGAAATCGACACGACTTTACAGATTGTCACACCTGATACCAGAAGCTTTTTAAAGGGAAATTGTCAGCTAGAATAGCTGTTCCAAACTGCCTACACGGCCACATATCTATGTAAGGAGTGAGACTATCCATCCCTTTCCTGGAGTTCTCCATGGATACAATTACCTAAAATAGTGCTTTTTATTTCTACTCTGAAGTGTCATGGAGTTGTGACCAAGACACTGGGGTTCCCTGAGCACGCCTCTATGACAGTTTACAGCATCTTTAATAAGCATCAGTCAATTACAAGAAAGGTATAGACACGGGTGTAGCTAAGATTCATGGGGCCCCATAGCAAGAAACTATACAGGGCCCCATAAATCCTGTACGCCCCCCACCCACTCCCATGACCTGACGCAGTCCCAGTGTGTTCCATTTGCTCAGGTCCCCTGCATATGAGTTACGTTACTGGTGCACTGGGGAGTTGGGAGAATGGAACACTGTGGGACTGTGCTGGGTCATGTATGTGCATCTATGGGGGTGGCGGATGTGCAAGCCTTTTGTGGCTGGAGGTGCAATGTTACCTCCACTCACAAGAGAGGCTGGCAGGGCAGGGAGCCCTGCCAGTGAGTGCTGTGAGCCATGGCTACCATGGACTAAAACAAAGCACAAACAGAAGAGCGCTTCCTGGTGCAATATAGTCAGGAAAATGAGATAAATGAGCAATAGAGATACCCAAGGAGGGCAAACTATACAGTCACCTACTAGGGTTGTGCAATTAGGCACAACGCTAGTACTCGCATGAGGTGAATCACCGCAGCACACTGGAGGGACCACAATGATCGTTGAGTAGAAATGACCAGGAAAGGTTAACTGCCGGGACCCAGCAGAAAACAAATTGTCCACTCGCATCTAGGGCGCAGGTGTTCAAAAATAGGCACTCTAATAGCTGAACCGCATCTGAGTCTGAACGCGGTGCTAAGAAACGAGTGTCAACCTTATATTGTCATGAAAAACAAAGGTAATTTATTTTGGCAACGCGTTTCTTCCCTCAAATCTAGGAGGGCCTTTCTCAAGCTCTAAAAAGCATGTCACAAATAGATCCTTATATAGCATAGAGTTTGACCAAAAGATGTCCTTCCGGTCTCAATTGGCCGGTTCACATGCATCAAAGTACATCACATCCACCAAAGTCTTCTAAGCAAATTCATAAAACATAAACCATAAACATTTAAATTAACATGTGTTACATACCAAGTTTCAGATGTAAGAGGAGCCACGCATCTGCGTTGCACGCCAACACAGCGGTCTGTGAGTATACACGGGAAACCGGAAGTGACGTCTCGGCGCTAAGTTGCGTAAACTCCGTAGAACTACGTAAGAAAAGAAAGAAAATAGCGTAGTGAGTCCAAGGGGGTCACTTCAGTCTGCGAAATTAATAGCACAAACCGGCAAGACCGATAGGACCACACACGGGAAAATTCACTGGACCCACAGGAGATATACAACAACCGAACTAAATGAATACCGATATAATGCAACCTAAAAACATATTTCACAATATATGAGATGACGTCATAATACAATAAAAGGGTTTTTAAAACACAGTGTTTCACGTCACCTTACCCTTTCACATGCGCAGGATTTTAGTAAGATTTCCATTATTCCAATAGAACAGATTAAATCTAATGTAGATGATAAAATAACCCGACTGAATAGAAGAGAGTCATATTGGATATATAAGTTACGATGTCTATCTCCAGAAGGTCTTAATGAGATGATTGAACATGTGTAATATGATATCCTGTTTTTACTATTTATTATGATAATTGCATCACCATTGGTTTTACTGACTATGAACTTATCATATTTATTTGCTATTATCTCCTTTTATTGATGAGTCTGATAATAATAATCTTGTAAATTATTGATAATTTTATAAACTAATGCTGCCTTTGTTTTTTTCCCGTGTTCACATGGTCCGGTCATTTTGCCGCGCCTTGTGGACTCTGTGAAATCTCATATATTGTGAAATATGTTTTTAGGTTGCATTATATCAGTATTCATTTAGTTCGGTTGTTGTATATCTCCTGTGGGTCCAGTGAATTTTCCCGTGTGTGGTCCTATCGGTCTTGCCGGTTTGTGCTTTTAATTTCGCAGACTGAAGTGACCCCCTTGGACTCACTACGCTATTTGCTTTCTTTTCTTACGTAGTTCTACGGAGTTTACGCAACTTAGCGCCGAGACATCACTTCCGGTTTCTCGTGTATACTCAAAGACCGCTGTGTTGGCGTGCAACGCAGATGCGTGGCTCCTCTTACATCCGAAACCTGGTATGTAACACATGTTAATTTAAATGTTTATGGTTTATGTTTTATGAATTTGCTTAGAAGACTTTGGTGGATGTGATGTACTTTGATGCATGTGAACCGGCCAATTGAGACCGGAAGGACATCTTTTGGTCAAACTCTATGCTATATAAGGATCTATTTGTGACATGCTTTTTAGAGCTTGAGAAAGGCCCTCCTAGATTTGAGGGCAGAAACGCGTTGCCAAAATAAATTACCTTTGTTTTTAATGACAATATAAGGTTGACACTCGTTTCTTAGCACTGTGTTCAGACTCCGATGCGGTTCAGCTATTAGAGTGCCTATTTTTGAACACCTGCGCCCTAAATGCGAGTGGACAATTTGTTTTCTGCTGGGTCCCGACAGTTAACCTTTCCTGGTCATGGCTACCATGGAGGCAGACCAGGTTTTACCAGGGGGCCTGCCCCCCCTCCCCGCTGCATGTGCCCCATAGAAGTTGTGTAGTCTGATTCCAGTGTTAGCCACCATTCCATTGCCAACATCATCATACAGATAATAAGGAAAGATACAAAAGCATAAAATGCAAGTGAAGCTTTTATTCCAATATTTCAATGTGACATAATCCAACCAGACCAATGTGAAAAAATATTGTACAGAATAATAAAATTATATGGCTACTAGCGATGTTTCTGTAGAGCAGCCGACCTTCCTGAAGCCATTGGAGCTTTTTAAGAAGAATCAAGAAAGAGGAATACAGTGTCAGCATTGTATTACTGCTAGATGATCATAATACATATACCGTGTTTCCCCAAAAATAAGACATCCCCTAAAAATAAGGCCTAGAAGAGGGTTTGCAGGATTCCTAAATATAAGGCCGCCCCCGAAAGTAAGACCAGGCAGACGTCAATTGGCACCTTGGAATTTCTCACAATGTCTGTATTCACTTGCCCCAGGTTTTTTTCATAGTGGGGCAATAACAACATGTATTGTCTTAAGTTATTGAATGGCCGCCTCTGAGCTCTGCATTAACAAGTCCCTGTTGAGATGCTGCTTCCAGTCATTGATGTACATGGGGATGTATGAACAGCTGCTACATTATGGAGATGAGGAGGAGACGTGCTTCGTTTGGAGTTCAGTCTATATAATGTGATTACAAAGTGTTAATGATTATCTCTGCAGCCACAGTGCTCTTAATACAGCCCAAAAATAAGACCACCCACCCACCATATCCCCCACAACTCACACAAGCCCAATGTGGTCCCTTTTATGTATGGAGCACCTTCTTACTGTACTGCGTAATAATCCCCAGTTCTCAGGGCAATATGGCTCAATATAAATGCTCGGCTTTTGCCGATGATTTGTTATTATTCATCTCAAACCCATAAACCTCCCTCCCAGCAATTATGTTCGAGCTGAATAACTTTGTCACCTATAGCCATCATAAAATAAACTTAGCAAAAATTGTGGCACTCAATATGTCTCTAGCACCGGCCCTGCAGAGGACACATCCCTTTAAATGGCAAACCACATCCTTCAAATACCTAGGGATCCAAATTCCTTCCGTCCCTTATTTACTCAGTGATCTACCCCCCCCCCCTTCTATAGGCCATCAAAACTGAGCTAAAGAGATGGAGTAAGAGCAATCTGACCTGGCTGGGGAGGATAAACTCTTTGGAAATGATGATACTTCTTCACCTCTTGGATTACTTTCAGACCATGCCAACTATCCTTACAAATCCATTTTTCCTCAAATTACATAAACTGTCCTGCTTCTATGTATAGGCACGGGGGTCCCCCAGAACAGCGAGGTCAGTCCTAGTCAGACGCAAGCAGGAGGGAGGGTTTGCTCTGCCTGTTTGCTTTTATTACTATATGGCAGCAACGTTTACCAGCGTTTTGGATTGCACTTAACATGGGTCTTCCAAATACTGTGTACAGCTCGAAAGATCTCTCTCTGGGACGGACCCCTCTGTGATACCCTGCCGTCTCAGATAAGCATTAACAAGTAGCCGCATTTGCTCCTGGACGATCCTATCCTACTCTTTAGCGACTATATGATCTAAACAACTATGATCCATTAAACTTATTCCAGAATTCGCTCCCCTAACACCACTGCTGGCTAACCCTGACTTTCCACCAGGTTTATCGGTAACTTCCTTCATGGGTCAGTATCGCTTCCTGATGCTAACGCTGCAACATGCATCCAAAGCGGGAAACTCGAAACATATGAGAACAGTATCCCCGAGACGGCACACTTAACACGACGCCTGCTACAATATCACCAACTCCAACACATTTTTTTTACTAACTCGGCAAGGCTACGCCCGACGCGCGCTTTCCCCCATTTGAGGAGGTATGCACAGTGAGTACAGGGCAGTTTCTAGGTCATTTTGGCAACAGGGCGAATCTTGATAAAAGCGCCACCCCCCCCCCCGGTCAATTCAGCCCTGGGGAAGGAAGGGGGGTTACTTGGGTTACTAGGAAGAAGCAGTGTGAGTATTATGGCATAGAACAGTGTTGCAACCCTACCAAATAATGTTCTACTTAATATAAAAGTGTCATTCAGTGACTCACAGGTGACGTCTTCTTTGATCTGAGGTGTCACTTTCCTTTTCCTCTTCCTCTTGCCCGGACCACCGTGATGATTTCTTCCAGCTACAATTCGTCTCTTCCCAACCTGCCAGACAAACATCTTAGGCTCTGCACATTTCCAGCAACTTCATTCCCTTTTCCACCTTATAGACTCCAAACTGTAGTAACTGTGCTGTTAGGTGCAGTATAGTCAGTAGGTATGTGGGTGCCCCTTGTATGTAGGATCACCTGCTGTGCCTGTATATAACAATAATGTCCCCCTGCTGTGCCTGTATATAACAATAATGTCCCCCTGCTGTGTCTCCATATAGTTATGTCCCCTGCTGTGCACCCATATAGTAATAATGTCCCCTGCTGTGCCACCATATAGTGATAATGTCCCCTGCTGTGCCACCATATAGTAATAATGTCCCCTGCTGTGCCACCATATAGTAATAATGTCCCTTGCTGTGCCACCATATAGTAATAATGCACCTGCTGTAGCCACCATAGTAATAATGCACCTGCTGTAGCCACCATAGTAATAAAGTTTCCCCCTCTGCCTGCAATAAACCTGCCCCACACACTCTATATCTCTCTCCTGCCCCCCCCCTTACACACACTATATATCTCTCTCCTGCCCCCCCCTCTTACACACACACACACACTATATTTCTCTCCTGCCCCCCCCCTTACACACACTCTATATCTCTCTCCTGCCCCCCTTACACACACACACACTCTATATCTCTCTCCTGCCCCCCTTACACACACTCTATGTCTCTCTCCTGCCCCCCCTTACACACACACACACACACACACACTATATCTCTCTCCTGCCCCCCCCCTTACACACACTCTATTTCTCTCTCCTGCCCCCCCTCACACACACACACACACACACACACACACACACACACACACACACTATATCTCTCTTCTGCCCCCCTTTCACACACACACTCTATATCTCTCTCCTGCCACCACCAACCTTACACACACTCACACTATATATCTCTCTCCTGCCCCCCCTTACACACACATACACACACACACACTATATCTCTCTCCTGCCCCCCCCCCTTACACACACTATATATCTCTCTTCTGCCCCCCTTACACACACATACACACACACACACTATATCTCTCTCCTGCCCCCCTTACACACACACACTCTATATCTCTCTCCTGCCCCCTTACACACACACTATATCTCTCTCCTGCCCCCCCTTACACACACTATATATCTCTCTTCTGCCCCCCTTACACACACATACACACACACACTATATCTCTCTCCTGCCCCCCTTACACACACACACTCTATATCTCTCTCCTGCCCCCTTACACACACACTATATCTCTCTCCTGCCCCCCACTTACACACACACTATATCTCTCTCCTGCCCCCCACTTACACACACACTATATCTCTCTCCTGCCCCCCACTTACACACACACTATATCTCTCTCCTGCCCCCCACGTACACACACACTATATCTCTCTCCTGCCCCCCACTTACACACACACTATATCTCTCTCCTGCCCCCACTTACACACACACTATATCTCTCTCCTGCCCCCCACTTACACACACACTATATCTCTCTCCTGCCCCCCACTTACACACACACTATATCTCTCTCCTGCCCCCCCCCCCTACACACACACTATATCTCCCTCTACATACATACACACACACACACACACACAACAGCACCTGGCCGCCATAACAACAGACCAATGCCCCCGCTGCGATCCCCACACATACACTACCTGCCGGTCGCCATCCCCGCCATCACCCCAGTTGTAATACTTGCCCGTGATCCAAGCTTGGTGCCGCTATCGCCGGGGCACTGAACAACCGCCGTGTGAAGTGAGGCAGGAGAGAGGCGCCGCAGGAGCGTGGCGCCCTTGGCGTCCAATCAATGAAGGAATGACGTGCCGGCTGACGTGCCCAGCGTGCGGTACGTCGCGTTGGCTGATGCAATCATCAACACGGAGGTCCGTGGGATCCGACCTCAGGGAAGGGGGGTGGATTGGGAGGAGGGGGCCTGGCGGGGGCACTCTGATGCGGTGCAGGAGGCGCTGTGAATTTGGTGAGTGCGGGGGGTCGGGCGCCGCCGGGCGCCCCCTAGCTCTCGGCGCCCCGTGCGGTGGCCCGGCCCGCCCGGTGCTAGAAACGGCCCTGAGTGAGTACACCCCCGATTTGGACAGTGTCTATAACCAACTGCTAAACAGCAACTCCGAGGGTATGCCCTCCTACACCAGAGGCTGGGAGAGGGAGATTGGTCGCAACTTTGACACATCAGACTGGAATAGGTTCTTCACGTTGTGCCATAAATAGTCAATCTCGAATCGTGCATGGGAAACCAATTTTAAAATTCTCGATTCACGATGGTTTAGGGTTCTGGCCCTTCTCCAGAAATTGTATCCATCTGTGCCAGAGAAATGTTGGAGATGTGGTGAGGTAAGAGTAACCACGGTCATCATTTGGTGGGGTTGTACAAGGACTCAGTCTTCCTGGAAGGAGGTGATAATGCTTATTCATTCTATAACTGGGGTCCTCTTAGATAATAATCCAGCACCTCTTCTTTTATCCATGATTCCGGGTAGACTGAAGACCTTGTGCAAGGGACTATTGAAATTTTTGCTTCAAGCAGCTCGAACCGTGTTCCCACACCTATGGAAATTGACACACGCCCCTAGTGTGACTGACTGGTTCAAAGAAATTCTTTACTTGTGTCGCATGGAGGAGTTAGCAGCCAATTCACATGACCATGTAGAGCAGCACCATAAAGTGTGGAGACCATGGTTAGAATTTGTCGAAACCCCAGAGTACAGAAATACTTGTAGATGTCTTTACCACGCTATAAGTAGAAAAACGAGAGCCCACCAGGGCTAGTCTAGTTGGCCTTAAAGGGAACAGGCTCCCGACCCCCCGCTACAGCCCCCTATACTAACCTGATCCCGCTGGGTCCCGCTTCTGGATCCGGTCGGGTCACGGAGATCTCAGCCGCTGCAGCCCGGCGCGCGCACTGAGAGATGATTCCAACGCTCATAGAGAATGACGGAGCGCTGGACTCTCCGTCATTCTCTATGAACGCTGGACTCATCTCTCAGTGCGCGTGCCGGGCTGCAGCGGCTGAGATCTCCGTGACCCAACCGGATCCAGAAGCGGGACCCCGCGGGATCAGGTGAGTATAGGGTGCTGCAGCGGGGGGTCGGGAGCCTGTCACCCCGGCACGGGGGGTGACAGGTTCCCTTTAAATATGGTTTGTTCTTTTCAAGTTTCTGTTAGACTACCATGCCCGCTATCATGATAGATGTTACAAATGAAGCAAAAGGATACCATAGTCCAGAGTCAGAGGGTATTGGAACTTTGTCACCTAGATAGCACCTATTAATTTTATTGATGCAGATTATTACTAAGCTGGATGATTATTATTTTATTGTTGTTTTATATGTATCCTTGCCCCCCCTTTCCCCTTACCATTTTTGTTTTTTCTGTACCCATTCTCATCCTATGTTTTATTCTATGCTTCAAAATAGTTTTTTTGAATATTCAAGGGTGCCGGGGGAAATGCACCTACGATTTCACTGTATTGGGTGCTTTAACCAACAGCCTACATTATCTTCTTTGGCTGGTCTCCCTGAGATCAGTGATCTGTTTGCACTCCTGCACAGTAGTATGCATCATCCCTCACATTACATTTTGCGTCCCCTAAGAAATTATGCTCCCTCTAAGAATTCTTCACCGGGGGGCAACCTCCCCCTCTACTCCCCCTCCCGCTACACCACTGGTTACCACTAGTGTAGTAGGTAGTCAGGGGCCAACAGATTTGCTTTAATGAGAAAACTTACATTTCAAGCATGGGCTTAGTAAAATATTTTTGTGCCTTATATATATAAAAAAAAAAAATTCCAGCTGCTTTCAAAACGTGAACTGCATTTACTTTTACCTTAAATGGGTTGATACCCCCATCCTCGTTTTTTTTTTAATTTTTTTTATTGCAGTCACCTCAGGTACATTGTAGCGTGTCACTATTCTACTGAAGGTTAATAATCTCCAAACAATCAGCCATAACAGTATGACTGGTTATTTCACTCTGATGCATTTGTACAAAAGACAAGTATAATGAAAAACCTCAAGGCTGCAATCATCAGTGTCAAAATAGCAAGTGAATTGAAGCCGACGGGGAACGGAAAAAAAATTGACTTTTTTTGGTTAGAAAATCTGGCTTTACAGCAGTAGAGTAATTGTTACCACGAATAGATCTGTTGTTAATTTTAAGGACATGCAACCTGTCAATTATGACTTCCTATCTGGCAATTTATTTTTACATTTCCTTCTCATCCTAGTCACAAAAATAATGAAAAAAAATTGAACTACAGTATATTTTTCTGTCTCTGTTTGAGCACAAAGTCGATTTATTTTACTGAAGCGATGTTAAATGACGGTAAAATTATAATGAGAACGTCCGATTTTTAATGAGGCTTAATGTTATTTTAAGACATTTAAGACAATTGATGGTTTCTTCCATAAGATGCTACTTATCATGAATCATTTTTTTTAGATAACTTAAGAATAGGAAAAGAGGGTAATACTGAGTTCATGTAAAGGGATGTTCCACCCAAGAGCTAAAAAATTAAATGCGTCCAAACCTAGCTGGTCTTACTTACCAAGTCCCCCTGAGTATTTTGAGCCATCACCCCTCTTTCTAGCTGCCGCTGTTGGCAAGTGGCAAGTTTTTCTAAAAGCCGATCTATATCCAAGATGGCAGCTTGAAAACTACACCTACCAGCATGCATTGCACCTCAGAGCCAACTGACAAGTATTCACTGTTAGGAACCGGTGACACCAGACACACTGAGACAGTGAGCCCTAAGCTCAGCCCCGCCCACTGACTCTACCTACTTGCCCCCCTAGGCTAAACCCTAGGGCAGCAACTGGGCGGCGGTCCCTGTACTGGCTAGGTGGGACACAAAGACAAGACAGACAGACAAAACACAATGAAGAATGGTCAGCAATCCAGGTCACAACAGTCTGGCAGGAGGGTACAAAATCAGGATCCAAAAGAGTAGTCGAATAACAGGCAATATGGTCAGGGGCAGGCAGCAAGCAAGGGTAGTCAGAAAACAAGGCAAGGGACAGAAAACCAGAGGTAACACAGATAAATGCAGGGAGAGCTGGAATGCAGGACAGGGAAGCTATACTGAATAACCAGCAATGAACTGGGATACTGAGAACAACTTATAGTGAACCAGAGCCCGGTCCAGAATCCCATTGGAGCAGCCTCCTGACTGCAGAGCATACACAGCTGACAACAAGGAAACTGACTGGCTATAAGATCCCTCAATCACAGAAACCAGAGCAAGAAAGCTTAACTCTGAACCTGCCAGAGAGCTACACAGGTGGACACGGGTGTGGTGGAAGCCTGCTAATCACCACCCAGCAGGGGCTGGAATAAGACAGTGTTCAGACCAGGTTCAGACATAAATGAAATACAAACATAAAAGTGCAGAATCATGGCCAAAAGCGCAGTCTCGGTCGTATCTTACGAACTGAGGACTGCGCCAAGGTTCCAACAGGAACATTCATGACATTCACCTCATCTTGTAGTATCTGCCCATCACTGGCTCAACCTGCTTCTGCTTTACATTGTAAACAAAATTATCTCCTATCTATCTATCTATCTATCTATCTATCTATCTATCTATCTATCATCTATCTATCTCCTATCTATCTATCTATCTATCTATCTATCTATCTATCTATCTATCATCTATCTATCTCCTATCTATCTATCTATCTATCTATCTCCTATCTATCTATCTATCTATCTATCTATCTATCTATCTATCATCTATCTATCTCCTATCTATCTATTTCCTATCTATCTCCTATCTATCTATCTATCTATCTATCTATCTATCTCCTATCTATCTATCTATCTATCTATCTATCTATCTATCTATCTATCTCCTATCTATCTATCTATCTATCTCCTATCTATCTATCTATCTATCTATCTATCTATCTATCTATCTCCTATCTATCTATCTATCTATCTATCTATCTATCTATCTCCTATCTATCTATCTATCTATCTATCTATCTATCTATCTATCTCCTATCTATCTATCTATCTATCTATCTATCTATCTATCTATCTCCTATCTATCTATCTATCTATCTATCTCCTATCTATCTATCTATCTATCTATCTATCTATCTATCTATCTCCTATCTATCTATCTCCTATCTATCTATCTATCTATCTATCTATCTATCTATCTATCTCCTATCTATCTATCTATCTATCTATCTATCTATCTCCTATCTATCTATCTATCTATCTCCTATCTATCTATATCCTATCTATCTCCTATCTATCTCCTATCTATCTATCTATCTATCTATCTATCTATCTATCTATCTCCTATCTATCTATCTATCTATCTATCTATCTATCTATCTCCTATCTATCTATCTATCTATCTATCTATCTATCTATCTATCTATCTCCTATCTATCTATCTATCTATCTATCTATCTCCTATCTATCTATCTCCTATCTATCTATCTATCTATCTATCTATCTATCTATCTATCTATCTCCTATCTATCTATTTCCTATCTATCTCCTATCTATCTATCTATCTATCTATCTATCTATCTATCTATCTATCTATCTCCTATCTATCTATCTATCTATCTATCTCCTATCTATCTATCTATCTATCTATCTATCTATCTATCTATCTATCTCCTATCTATCTATCTATCTATCTATCTATCTATCTCCTATCTATCTATCTATCTATCTATCTCCTATCTATCTATCTATCTATCTCCTATCTATCTATCTATCTATCTATCTATCTATCTATCTCCTATCTATCTATCTCCTATCTATCTATCTATCTATCTATCTATCTCCTATCTATCTATTTCCTATCTATCTATCTATCTATCTATCTATCTATCTGTCTGTCTGTCTGTCTATCTATCTATCTATCTATCTCCTATCTATCTATTTCCTATCTATCTATCTATCTATCTATCTATCTATCTATCTATCTCCTATCTATCTATCTATCTATCTATCTATCTATCTATCTATCTATCTATCTCATATCTATCTATCTATCTATCTATCTATCTCCTATTTATCTATCTATCTACTATCTATCTATCTATCTATCTATCTCCTATCTATCTATCTATCTATCTATCTATCTATCTATCTATCTATCTCCTATTTATCTATCTATCTACTATCTATCTATCTATCTATCTATCTCCTATCTATCTATCTATCTCCTATCTATCTATCTATCTATCTATCTATCTATCTATCTATCTATCTATCTCCTATTTATCTATCTATCTACTATCTATCTATCTATCTATCTATCTATCTATCTATCTCCTATTTATCTATCTATCTACTATCTATCTATCTATCTATCTATCTATCTATCTATCTATCTATCTATCTATCCCCATACATTAGAAAGAGATAAATAGATAGGAGATAGATAATAGATAGATAGATAGATAGATAGATAGATAGATAGATAGATAGATAGGAGATAGATAGGAGATAGATAGATAGGAGATAGATAGATAGATAGATAGATAGGAGATAGATAGATAGATAGGAGATAGATAGATAGATAGATAGATAGGAGATAGATAGGAGATAGATAGATAGGAGATAGATAGATAGATAGATAGATAGATAGATAGATAGATAGATAGATAGATAGATAGGAGATAGATAGATAGGAGATAGATAGATAGATAGGAGATAGATAGATAGGATATAGATAGATAGATAGATAGATAGGAGATAGATAGGAGATAGATAGATAGATAGATAGATAGGAGATAGATAGATAGAAGATAGATAAATAGATAGGAGATAGATAGATAGATAGATAGATAGATAGATAGATAGGAGATAGATAGATAGATAGGAGATAGATAGATAGATAGATAGATAGATAGATAGGAGATAGATAGATAGAAGATAGATAAATAGATAGGAGATAGATAGATAGATAGGAGATAGATAGATGAAACAAATGTGTTTTCTTTTGCCTTTTAGCTCTCAGGAACTGTAACTGTTCTGTTGTTTCCCCTCTCCTTGGCCAGGTGCACACTGATTGGTGGGATGTAAGTGGTGGGCGGGGTTACAGATTAGGCATTACAGCTTGCTTGGCAACAGAAGAGACAGATCATGTGACATTGGTCTCAGAAGGGAGGGGGAGCACCAGGAAGTAGACCAGTTGGACAAGGAAGTGAGGATTTTCTGCAGCTTGAGGCTATGTTCACACTACGTAAAACTACGGCCATAGTTCTTGCCGCAGAACTACGGTCGTAGTTTTGCGGAGTTGGACATAGCCTTGTGCGCAATGGGATCCCGGCCGGAGCGTACACACATCGTATACGCTCTGGCCGGGATCTGTGCGGCGCCAGAAAAAAACTGACAGGTCAGTTTTCTGCCGCCGGAATTTAGTGAAATCCGGCCGCAGAAAGACCTGTCAGTTCACACAGTGAAGCGAGCAGCTACAGGCGCTTGCTTCACTGTGGGCTATGGGAAGCTCTGATGCGGGCGCACGCTGACGCTGAAAGATCATCCGGCCGGTACTTAAGATGATCCGGCCAGAGATATAGTGTGAACATAGTCTCATTGTGTAAGTCAGCATGTGCTGCAGACAAACTGTCCAATTCATGTGATAGAAACCTATTACACACAAGCTTAGATTATGGGTAGGAATTCAACAGGGTTAAATTTTATGAAAATGTCCTTTTAGGAAAATGTCCTGAATATGTCTTTTAGGAAAATACGCTATTATTTTTTTTAGATGGGATGTTTAGTTCATATAATACGTCCATAGCTTTATATTACACTGATAACCCCCCAAAAGAAGTCTGTCACTTGTTCTGATTTGGCTTGTAAAAAAAGTAAAACTTGAATCTGATTGGTTGATATAGGCAGTTGCCCAAGGTTTGGTAAATCTTCCCCAGGGAACTTAATGTTCCTCTACTTTCCCTGGGGAAGGTTTATTAAACCTTGGGCAGCTGCCTATATCAACCAATCAGATAAAATTTTTTGGTTCACGTTATTGAAGTCCTTGTGAAAAGTGACCCTGTTTTTAGTATGTAAATAGTCAATGGTGGGAAGTGGTTAAAAACACTAGGACGAGTGTTTTTACCCCTTCCTGACCGAAGGTGATTGATGCTCGGATGCCTGGAGGTCAAATTGAAGCATCGTTCCTCTTCATCTTCTAAGAGCCATAGCATTTTTATTCTTTCACCTACAGGGCGCGTTGGGGTGCCATTTTGATTGTTTTTTATTAATTTTTTTTTAAAAATCAGCAATCCGCTTTTCATGTATGCTGTTCACCGTGCATGAAGAATGTTGTTACATTTTAATAGATCAGACAATTCTGCATGCTATAATATGTAATATGTTAATTTTTTTTTACAGTATTATCGGTGATCTGTGCATAGAGCCTGCCTGAGAGCAGACACTATGCACAGATCGAAGATCAAACAGGGTGGAGGTAAGTGGCTTACCCCAGCCTGTTGGTACAAATGATCATGCTGCATGGGTCCCGATCAGTCAGTGACAGGTCCTTGTCCTGTCACTGGCTATCTTGAAACACATGACCTTCGACTCTATTCATTTTCTATGAGAGGAGTACTTCCATCATTCGAGGGCTGCATGTCCCCTATTACACAAGAAGAAGTCTCACAGTTGAATAAATTTTTAGCAAATCAGCATCTTCTCTTCTGCCGCTGTTACACAGGGTGATATCAGGCTGCTTGACTAATAATTGTTCTGTGCAATAAAATAAGATCAGGAAATATCTCTTACCCTCCTGACCAGCAAGAGAAGGGGTAGAAATGGTCGCCTCGGCTAGGTCCTTCCCTGGAGGGATATCTGGCCAATCCCGGGTTCTTAGACTCTTCATTGAGGCTCCACTGACTCTTGAGGTAAGTCCTATGAGCAGGGAGTATTTGTGAGCACTCATCCCACTGGCTTATATTCTGCCCATTTATGTATAGATCACCTATGTTTTCATCCATTAACACCGTTTTACAGGTTTCAGTATTGGTGAAAAAATGGCATGGCACTCACCCAGGCATCACTCTGATATCTGCTTTGGAAAGTTAAGGCTCTATTACACTAAACTATTACAGGCCTTACTTTGCCGATTAACCACTGTTCAGGCCGATAATCGTTTAGTGTAATAGCGCATGTTGGAAGGAAACGATCAGCTGACATGTACAACGTTGGCTGATTGTAGTCTGTCAACATGCTGAAATATCACCATTATGTCAGCGACAGCTACACATTACACTTTGTAATAGGAGCGGTAGCATCAGCCCAGAACAATCATTTGGCTGTCAGTTATCAGCTGTCAGCACCCGTCCTCCCCATACACAGGGACAATTGGCACAGCCGAGTGTTCCTGTATTCTCTATGGGGAGGGGAGGATTAAGCAACAGCCAGAGAACACTGGCTGCGGATATTTCTCCTAGAACAAAGGGGTCAGGCAGTGGCAGGTATGGGTTACTAGGGTATAGGGTGTATGAAGACCTTTATAGAACAATATTGTGATTTCAGGTCATGAACACCAATATTCAGGGCAGAGTCTAGGTTTTCTGCTGCCTGAACCTGCCCCCACTGATCACCCCCCCCCCTTTCCTCCGACAACAAGCTAACCACCTGCCCAATCACCAGGGCGCTCACCAAATCTCAGAGTGGAGGTGGGTGATGAGAGTTGCTGGGTGACGTCAAAGACAGAGCCTGGTGGGACATGGGGACGTCGGTGAGCGTGGGTGGCGGGATAGAGGTGAGTGGCTGCCGAGCAGGGCCGTAGCTGCTGTCATTCTTCTTAAGTTAAACTTAGTAAGTTAAGCGTACCTAAAATTACAACAGCGGGAAAGATTGTGCCGCCCCCTCCAGGACCACAGAATCTGAAGCCTGAGGTGGAATGGTCATCCCATCTAATGTTTGTCTGTCTTGTTCTGTGTGCATGTATCTAGTACAGGGAACGTCTTTGTGGTTGTCCATGGCTGCCTAGGGACAAGCTGAGGCAGTCTCCCAGCGCTGGCTATTAGGTTTCCCCCTGTCTATTCCTGCGATCCCCGTCCTTACTCCCTCTGCTTGCTCGACTTTGTTACCTGACCTCTTGATTGACTTTTTGACTATCCGATTGTTACCTGATTTTGTACTATGCTGCCTGTTTGGTTCTGACCTTGCTTGTTTGACTATCCGATATTGTGTTTGTTTGTCTGTCTTGTTCTGTGTGCACGTATCTAGTACAGGGAACGTCTTTGTGGTTGTCCATGGCGCCTAGGGACAAGCTGAGGCAGTCTCCCAGCGCTGGCTATTAGGTTTCATACCGTGGTCCCAGCTCCCCGTCTATTCCTGCGATCGCCCTCCTTACTCCCTCTGCTTGCTCGATTTTGTTACCTGACCTCTTGATTGACTTTTTGACTATCCGATTGTTACCTGATTTTGTACTATGCTTACTGTTTGGTTCTGACCTTGCTTGTTTGACTATCCGATATTGTGTTTGTTTGTCTGTCTTGTTCTGTGTGCACATATCTAGTACAGGGAACGTCTTTGTGGTTGTCCTCAGCCGCCGAGGGCCGTTTAAGGCAAGTAGGTAGGGACAGTTGGTGCGTTCAGCATCAGGGCTCACTGTCGTGTCTTGTCCATGCCTCCCCATCACTGACAGTTAGTTTAGAATTTCCGTGATTTCATCGGGATTTCGTACTTAGTACTGGAAAAGGCCCATATGCTTTCACATAGGTATATGGTAGTAAGGAAGGTAGTTTTTTTTTGTTGTAATTTTACATAAAACTTTCCTAAACAGTAAAAACAAGCCTGTGCGTCTTTACACGAGTGACAAGGTTAATTCCAAGCACTTTCCAACCACCACATCGGTTAGGCTAATTATGGCTTCTTCTAATGTGATCAATAACCACACGATGCTTCTAAATTCCCTTTGAGGAAATGAGATGGCAACATTTAATAACGCAGCGGAAATAGCATTTGTGTCCTCCAACCTGGAACAACCGGGGGATTGAATATTAATTTTGTTTAGTCTAATGTACATTAGATTAATAAAGCGCAAACTAATTACCAAGGTGTTGCTATGGGAGGCCTTGTGTGATATTTACCGCAAGTTATTGAAAGGACCTTTTGGGTGTTGTTTTCTTAGCATAAAAAACAGCACGAATAAAAGAATTCCCTCTGCTATGGCAATCTCTCTACGTACGACTCCCCGTACATAGGTAAAAGCCATCAGGTCTGATCCGGTGTTAATCACTATGCTGTAAACAACCCAATAAAACACAATACCCTGAACTAACAACTCGCACGCCTCTGACACCGGTGAGAATTTCTCTCATCAGACGCCAAATCATCTTCAAACGCGGCCGTTGTATTATTTATACTGCCGATGCGTTTTATCTACAATTATAAGTGAAAGGTCTTTTACATGTAAATGTATTCCGACTCCTGTTAGATAACAAAAGCATTTAATATTTCAGGGAAAGTGAAGCCTTAAAAACAGAATAATAGATAACATCTTTTGTTTGAAATTTTGTTACTAAATAAATATATATATATAAAAAAAATAATAAAAAAATTTCCGAGGTTGCATTATGCATTCGTGTGTCAAGCGAGCTGTAAGACTGACAGTATAAATGGAAGAGAATAAAGGCAGAGCTGGAGATCTTAATGTTAGACTGACAGCGGAGAAAAGGGAATTATTCATGCACCCTGTGTAAAGAACAGGTAGAGGGGGTTTCAAGCTGTGCTTAAATAGTGGATATTAGAAGATCTCGATCAATCTCCTCAATGCCGAGGTCTTGATGAACGAACTGCGCGCAGGCCTGAAGGGGAAAGCTGTCAGTATAGATGCAGCGAGCTCCACTTCTCTTTTTGTCTGGAAACATGAATTACCTGCTCTGCAGCCGCAATTTAAAAAAGAGAGGGGAAGTATAATTTCATACGCTTTTATAAAGAGTAAGTGCAGAGAAATGGCCCCCAACAGTCAGCTTTAGTGGGAGGACAAGATGACTGATGAATTAAAAAGTCCTACGTGGTGTTAAATAAGCTAAGCTTTTACAAACTCTTAACATAATGAAGCAGCGTAAAATCTCATTAACCCCTTAACATTAGCAAACCGTACATATACGTTCCTATATCCGTATATCTATCCCGTGCCGTAGGAATGTATGTATACATTCCTGACACTGAAGGAGGTTTGATGTGTGCGGAACCGCTGCAGTGAGAGCGGCCCCGCACACATCAGTGTCCTGGGAGCTGAGGATAATGAGAGGCAGCTGCAATCCCGCAGCTGCCTCTCATTAACCCCTTGAAAAAGCTCCTGTCACTGAGTGATCGAGACCGGGCTGCGGGGTCCCCGATTTCTTGTACCGATGAGCAGGGGTAATCCACTTACCTCCGTCTTGTTGGGTCGGCGTTCTATGCATAGAGTCGGCTCTCAGGCAGGCTCTATGCATTGATCGCCGATAACACTGATGCTATAACATAGATCAGTATATGCAATCTATTGATTGCACGTTAAACTGTAAAATAAGAGTGTAAAAATATACATAAATATATACCCCCCCAATAAAGGGTTACTATACCTCCTTGCCCATTATAAAAATAAAAATATATAAAAAAAATAAAAATAAACATATTATATATCGTAGCGTGCCGAATTGTCCGATCTATTAACATTAACATTATTGTTCCGGAACGGTGAACGGCATAAATGAAAAAAAAGAAACACCAGGATTGCTGATTTTTTCAAAATTATACATTATTACAGTCAGGATCTGCGGCACATGTGACTAGATGAATGTTCGACCAATAAAAATAGCCATTGTCTAGTATTACTGAAGTGCAGGCACATCCAGTACGTGTCCTGTGCTGCTCTTTACCTGCCGCAAAATGAGTTGCTCCTTTGGGCACCAGGTGAGGGTGGCTTCATTTTATTTTTATGGGACCCTGTGTGATCCTGAAAAGGCTCTGGCCCTCTACATATAAAGTAATGTACAGCTTCTTTTCCAAAGAGTTTTGGTCTCGACATACAATAGTCTCAACATACAATGATTGTCCTGGAACCAACTAATATTAAAACTTGAATCAGCCCTGTACTTCTCTCCTACACCACTAGTTTTACAATGGCGTATCGTGTTTGGGTCCCATAGAAGTTGCTAGGTGTATAAGAGGTGGATTGGGGCAACACTTTTCTATAGTACCTACCATGTTATACTAGTGATAAGCTGGTGTCCCATTGGTCTAACTCTTGCCAAATTGGCATTGACGTCATATTGTAGCAATATACTGTAACACTAATGTCTACAGTAACTATTTTAAGGGGTTAATTCTTTGTTAAAAATGGAAACCACATATGTTATCTCTGAATCAGAGTGGAATATTGTCAAGGCAACTTTTTATTCACGTAGCTTAAGTGACTAGACAACATGATTGCAGAGTACAAACTATTTTTAAGCGAAGAAACTGTCCAAATAACAGATTGCTAGTAACAAGTCGTCTCTAATCAAACAAATGGCTGCTTTGTGCACTGGAGAATGGTTTAGATACAATGAATACAATTGAATATTCTAGCAGGAAAATATAGGGAATTCTGGGCTCTTTCTAATGCTTTGTACTGAGATGTAATGAATGCACAATGCAATAATAAGCAAAACAAGCCAAAGCGAAGAAAGTGACCATTAATATCTAAAGTGGCTCACAGGGCCAGGAAAGCTTCTAATGCCCCATAAAATATGCAGACCCTATAATTATAATAAAGAGAACAAAGAGAAGGAAAGCTGGACTTCAGGAGCTATTAGGTGGTGAAATGAACTAAACTTGGTGATTCGGTGCAATGCATAATACATGCTAGGGGGTTCTGAACTTTGAAATGTTAACAATGGGAATATTGAAAATGATGGGCGTGCAAGGTAATTAGGGGCGGGGCCTACTTTAACACTGAAGTACACGTACGCCGGGTCTTCTTAAATGTCTCCCGTTGTTTGTGCACTATATTTGGACTTCTTTTTTCTTCTCTTGATTTTCATTGTTTATCAAAATAATTTTAGGGCCTTATTCCATGGAGCGATAATTGGCCGAATCGGGCCGATTCAGCCAATTATTACTCCGTGTAATAGAGACAATGATCAGTCGATGACAACGATCATTGGCTGATCGTTGGTTTAGGTTTAGACCTAAAATCATCAGGCGCCGATCGCACATTGCTACGTGTAATAGCAATGGACGGCCGACGGCAGACGATTCCCCAAACACCTGATACCTTTTCTCTCCCCACTCCGGGTCTTCTCTCCTGTGTTCCACAGCTTCCGGGACCACTGCGGCCTGTGATTGGCTAAGCGGCCTGCCAGCTGACAGGCCACACAGACGCTACTGCGGAGCACAGCAGAGAAGATAGGGAGTGGGGAGAGGTAAGGTATCAGGTGTTTGGGCAAGGGCTGCATGGACATCGCTAACGATGTCCATGCAGCCCTTACTACTCGATTATCGGGCCGTCTAATAGGGCCAGTAAACGTCCGCTGATCTAGCAGATCGGCAATCGTTTACTAAATTAATCGGACCGTAGTACCCTTAGTCTGATATATTATGCTGGCTGATGGGTTATACAAAGCTGCTGAGAAGTTGGCGACAACATCAGTGGATTTAGATCAGTGGCATAACTTGAATATTTGGAGCTTTAAAGGGGTTATTCTATAAAATGGAAAAGAAATAGGCTCTGGAATAATACACACCACTATTCTACCACTATCTGTGAGTAATTTACTCTGCCTGGTGACTTCACGGTTAACCTTAATTTTGGATTACGTTTTTGTACTGCGCTGCCCGTTGGTTGTGACACGGACTGTCGAGTTGGTTGAGTACCCGGACTGCTCCCAGTTGCTTGCTGCCGTTTAGGGCAGGTCACAGCAGGTAGGCAGGGACAGTGGGTGGGGCTGAGCCTAGGGTCCACTGTCTGGGTCTCTTTTATGCCTCTTGTGACATCAGTCCTGACACTAGCCATGTGAAAGCTGTCCCCCCAAACCGCTTGTACCTTCGGATAGCTGCTTTTAATCCTGGGGTCCGTTGGGCAGGTGATGCAGTTATTGTCCTAAAAAACAACTTTTAAACTTACACCCCTCTGTTAGACTGCCGTAGATTAGAATGTCTGTGCCCTAACCTTGCACCTCCCCTCCATCCCTCCTCCCCGCCCTCCTCATCATTAGGAATGCCATTGGCAGCATTTTTTCTTAATGATCCAGCCCATGTGCAGTGTTCACAAAGCTGATGAATAGGAAAATACCTGCCTGGGGTATTCCTAATGATGAAGAGGGCGGGGAGGAGGGACAGAGAGGTTGTGCCAGCCTAATGCACAGACACTCTAGGCCGCGCCAGTTTGGCACAGGGCTGCAAGTTTAAAAGTTGTTTTTTAGGACAATAACTGCATCACCTGCCGAACGGACCCCAGGACAGATCTTGGATTAAAAGCAGCTATCTGAAGGTACAAGCGGTTTGGGGGGCTCAGATTGTGGGTACAGAGTCCCTTTAATGTTCATGTTCAGGATCCGAACCGACCATTGGAATGTCGCACATTCACTAATGACCACCTGTTTTTCTTTCTTGTACGGTTATTCTGGCCTAAGGACGGTCCTTTTCCATCTCTCCATTGGAGCATACTTGTTTCTTTTTCTCCTTTGCGTGGACTCCGAGATTTTTGCTTACTAGTTTTATATTCAGGTGATAGAGCATTATCTGTCAGCTGCAAAGAGAGATTGCTTTCAGATTTAGCTTTGTATTCACTATTACATTGCTTCTTGTATAATTAATAAAGAGATCAGAGGAAGCAATGCGCTTAGTTCCCCTTGATCTTTTACTAGACGTGTTCAATATTAAACGGATTATAAACTATTTCAATTTAACTAAACGTAATCAGATCATTGAAGTGAGTGTGGATGGGGGTAGGGGCTGTTCTGGCTAGGCTCGGCACCACTGGCAGCAATAGTAGTACTCCTAAACAAACTTATTATAACATTTTTGTGTTCTATTTAGCAAGATGGAAAATGTATATATATTTTTTTTTCACAGACAGGGAAAAGACAGGGAAAAAGCCTCCGCCTACAAGATGCCTTTAGAGATGCTCTATTAAATTGTGTACCACTAACTTTTTACAGCATCATGTCTATCAAGAAAATCGACTGCCAGGACCCCCCAATCAAAATCATAATTGGGGGGCTGCAGTGCTGGATTATTGGTTTGTTGGCCCCTTCATGTTTATTTCTTGTGCCTTAATCCTCTTGGCCATCCACTATGCAGTGATCTCCAGCTGTTTCTACAACTACAACTCCCATTATGCTTGGACAGCCAAAGTCCAAATCAACACAACATTCGTGTCCTCAGTTTGGGTTTAGTTCTGCAACTTAGTTCCATTGAAATATTGAAGCTGAATTGCTTAAACAAAAAGCGTGAGAAAGGTATGTCCTGCAGGAAGTGGTGTATTCTTTCCAGTCTGGAGAACAGGAGAGGTTTTCTATGGAGATTTGCTTCTGCTCTGGACAGTTCCTGACATGGACAGAGGTGGCAGCAGAGAACAGTGTGTCAGACTGGAAAGAATACATCGCTTTCTGCAGGGCATACAGCAGCTGACAAGACTGGAGATTTTTTAATGGAAGTAACAAATTACTAAAACTTTTTGAGACCAGTTGATTTACCCCCCCCCCGGAGTACCCCTTTAAGAATGACTGGCAGAGAGAGATATGTGAATTCAAACTGATATAATTGTTCTTGGCATTAACATTCGGGCTCAATTTAATGTCCGGTTTTATGAACTATTGATGAACCCAATTCCCAAATCACTGTTAATCTTGATTGTATGTATTCGGCTTTACCCCCCTTCCCGACCCCCAGGTTCTGTAGGTTTGCCAGTTCTCCAGTTACTTCCTCTGATGAAGATGTCCTTCACATCGAAAGCTAACGAACATATTGATTTCTTCTAGACAGCCAATAAACGTGTCACACCTAAAATACACAAGTATTTACCATCACTTATACATCGCAGCCAAAATCCAATACCTGGCAATAAGGGATCCTGCGATTGTGTTACAGCTTTCCCCCTCTTTCCCGTCTTACCGTGTGACGGCCTCTAAAACACATTCTGGATCCTGTTCAAGTCTTGAAAAACCAATGTCTCCATCCAGTTTACTAAATCAAAGTAACATTATAAAGAAGAGAAAAGTAATTGTGTTTCTTCTCCCCCCCGATGAGGTTCATCCAATCTCGTTCTTCAGTAGAACCGTCATCCATCTCAATCGGTTAGAACAGGGACAAATCAATGGTAATGGACAAAGCTCCAAAGTGGACTCACTGCATCATTCAGACTTAAGGATGCCGCCTGTACCGGCTGGGATAGATATATCATGGTGGACAGACCCTTCCCAGCAAGCGAGGGTTGGAAATTGCTCAATGCCACTTAAAGGCGGCATTTTTCATGGAAAAGACATCTTCACTAAATCAAGTTAACCCTTCTTTTGACCCATTGACTAAGAAAATGGGCCACGTTACATTATTTGCTGAAAGAACATGAAAAATAGAATTGTTTCTGTGAAGTCCTCTATTTACCATGGGAAACATTTCCTTCTTCTTCATTCATCCAGACATTTATATGCGAGTACATAGGTCACTGTTTATCATCTACAACACAGGCCGTTGCATTGAAAGTTTATGATTATATTGTGATGGAAGAAAAGGCAATATCTTTGTGTAGCGGAGTCAGACCAATCTTATATTCAGCCGCCTGCGTTAGTTTAAAAAGCAAAACACACAATTGGAATTTGCGGTGTCGGCCACGTTGACCTGAAGGCGGTTACAGGCGCCGGCTTGTGGAATTGATAAATAGACTGATAGAGCGATGGTTCTAAATAGATGAAACAATTCACCGACAACCTCTATAGATAAAACGGAGCTTATATCGCTAAAAAACAGATGACACCAAGTAAGTAAACAACATTGGATAACCAGATGGGGCCGAGTGATACAGAATACTCATATATGACCACAATAAGGGAAAATACAGGGAAGTGCAGTGTGGGGGGAGGGAAAATGTTTTCAATTGGGAATGACACCTTCCAAAAAGTCCCATTACATCCAGGCAATAATAAAAAACAAAGACACTCCAGTTACTGTAGTATTTCTTTGTTTATTGTGGTATTATTCTATCCGTTCGTGTTGGACTATCATGAAGCAGAGTCTTAAAGCACCTTCACGCTGTGAGATGAACCAACATTGCTTCACCTGATGCCGTGATGTTTCGAGGTGACGGAGCCCTCTTTCTCATACCAAGTCGCAGGGGCTGTTCACTGTATTGAGCTGTAAAAGCAATCAAATGTTTGCATATTAACCCTTTAAGCACACATGACGTACCTGGTAACCCATAACTGGTGTCTAGTGGTAGGGGATCCCTTTCTTTTACCGGGGCAGGCCTTAGTGTCACACTGACTCTGATTCCGGCTTGGTAATTTATAGATCTGGGCTGCAGCAGTCCAGAGCAATACAGCACTGATCTAATCAATCAGTGCTGTATAATATATACTGCACTGATCTCTATGAGAGAACAGTGTAGTTGTATTAGAAGTCCTCAAGGTTGACTTCTAAGTAATGTATGTGAAAAAGTGTTATTTTTTAAAATTAATAAAAAATCCCCTCCCCTAATAAAAGTCTGAATCACCCCTTCTCCCATTTTATAAATAAAAATAAATAAAACATATTTGTCATCACAATGTGTGTATTTGTCTTATCTATTGAATTATCACATTCCTGATCGTGCACGGTAAACAACGAAAGTGCAAAAAAAATGCCAAAAAGCAAAATTGCTGATTTTTGGTCGTATCAAATTGAGAAAAATTGTAATAAAATGTTATATAATTTAAGTCTGCCATTGCAAAGTACAATTAGTGGCATAAAAAATGAGCGCTCATGTGGGTCTCTGGGTGAAAAAATTCAAGCGCTATCGCCTTTTAAACACAAGTAGAAAGAAACAAAAAGCGCAGAGAACTTACTTGGTCCTGAAGAGGTTAAAGATCATTGGGAGTGTGACTCCCTAAATATAGAAAAAAACTGATTAGGTATTGCTGTGTGTGACATGGTGAACTGCATATGTGAATACATACCAAGTGCCAGCATTGATGAATTTTGGTAACCCCAACCCCTCACCCCCAAAATTGAAAAAAAGGGCCAGTAAAATTTTCTATCTAGCCTAAAATGAACCCAGATAGGAAAATAAACAGAACAAAGCTATGTAAGTTGGCTAATGTTGTAATTATATTGACCCAGAGAATTAAAGGGGTTGTTCAACAAAATGTTTTTCTTTCAAATCAATTGGTGACAGAGATTTGTAATATACTTCTATTAAAAATGTAAAGCCTTCCAGCACTTATCAGCTGCTGTATGTCCTGCGGGAAGTGATATATTCTCTCCAGTCTAACACAGTGCTCTCTGCTGCCACCTCTGTCCATGTCAGGAACTGTCCAGAGCAGCAGCAAATACCCATAAAAAAACCCTCTACTCTTCTCCAGACTGGAAAGAATACACCACTTCACGTAGGACATACCTGTCTTAAGGTTGTCCGTTATTGCAATTCAGCTTCAATACTTCAATGAAACTGAGTTGCAGAACTAAACCCAAACAGATGACCCGACTGGTATGTGATTCTGGCTTCGGCTGAATGGGAATTGAAGTTGTGAAACAGCTGGATATCACTGCATAGTGGGTGGCCAAGAGCTCTCTGCTGCCACCTCTGTCCATGTCAGGAACTGGAGCAGTAGCAAATCCCCATAAAAAACCTCTCCTGCTCTCCAGCCTGGAAAGAATACACCACTTCCTGCAGGACACACAGCAGCTGATAAGTACTGTCAATTATTTTTTTTTAATAGAAGTAAATTACAAATCTTTGGCACTTTCTACCAGCAGCTGATTTGAAAGAATTTTTATGATGAACTACCCCTTTAAAGCGACTCTGTACCCACAATCTGACCCCCCAAACCACTTGTACCTTGCTGCTGTCAGGGAGTCCTGGGGTCCAGGGAGATTGCCATCCCTTCTCTCGACCCGCAACCCCTGTCCCTACCTGATTGCCCCCCTAGGCTAAACCCTAGGGCAGCAACTGGGCGACAGTCCCTAGCCGAACTAGGGATACGGGGAGGTAACAGAACACACAGACAGGTATATACAAACAGGTCAGGCAGTCCGAGTCGGCAACAGGAGGTCACGTCAAAATCCAAATGAGCAAACAAAGGGTAAACAGAGTCCGGTCCAAGGTCAAGCACAAGAGGTAACGCAGTACAGAGGGTGAGGCAGAGGCGAAGTCCAAGTCCAAATATCAAATAACTAGCAGAACAATAAGATACGCTGGTGTAGCTGGAGACCAAACATACACTGGCAACTACAAGGTATAATTCACCTGCTTAAATGCTACCAGAACTCCCGCCCCGAACCCTGATAGGAGCAAGGAGTCTGACTGCAGCATGAGACACCAATGGCAGCCAGGGAGCCGCCCCTGTACTCAGACAGGAGCAAGGAGTCTGACAGCAGCATGAGATACCAATAGCAGCCAGGGAGCCCTCCCCTGTACTCAGGAGCAACAGGAGCAAGGAGTCTGACAGCAGCATGAGACACCAATGGCAGCCAGGGAGCCGCCCCTGTACTCAGACAGGAGCAAGCCTCAGGAGAATGCAACACCTGAAGGCTTAACCCCACGAGCACCAGAGAGGAGTCAGGAGAAGTATGAAGCCGGGTGTCGGCTCCCTGGCAGCAGAGCAAGAAGTGTGAACAGGTCAGAGAGAAATCGAGTGTCGGCTGATTCTTCCAGCCGAGTTCACACACACAGACTGAACTCTAACAGCTGCTTTTAATCCAAGATCTGTCCTGGGGTCCGTTCGGCAGATGATGCAGTTATTGTTATAAAAACAACTTTTAAACCGGTATCACTGTGTCTAACGGCCGGGGCTTCCATTTGTATATGCATTAGGCTGGCACACCCTCTCTGTCCCTCTTCCTCATTAGGAATGCTCCAGGCAGATTGCTTCCTATTCCCCACCTGTGTGTATAATGAACATGGGCTGGATCGTTAATACACCTGTGCAAAGCTCAAACAGCAGTAAATGTTCCTGGATGATTCCTAATGATGAGGAGGGTGGGGAGGAAGGACAGAGAGGTTGTGCCAGCCTAATGCATATACAAATGTAAGCCCCGACCGTTAGACACAGTGCTGTAGGATTAAAAGTTGTTTTTAGGACAATAACTGCATCCCCTGCCGAACGGATCCCAGGACAGATCTTGGATTGAAAACAGCTATCCGAAGGTACAAGTGGTTTGGGGGGTCAGATTGTGGGTACAGAGTCACTTTAAAGAACGTAAGAAAATGTTATTAAAGGATCCAGCACTACAAGGCTATGTTCCCATTTTGTAACAATATCGGCGGAAGGCGTCTTTTTAAATAAGAGGTAGAACCAGTTAGGAGGTAGAAGGGATATAGGGAATGACGTGCCATGTACTTATTGTCCCCCAGAGTGATGGAAAATCAGAAGCTTCACAAGTATTCACAGAATCACCGGATCTTACAAGACATTTTTCTTTTTTTTGAATTTCCAGAAAACCCATTTAAATAGTTAAGTATAAAAACGCACACAGTACTTCAATGAATCCTGCATGACAGCTAGGCCTCGGTTTGTGATGTTTCCTTAAAATGATGTGGATGAAGAAGTATCAAAATTGCCAGTTATTTTCCTGATTATAAAGAATAAAATGCTTTGAAATTGGTTTGATGTACTATATGTATTTTAGAGAAGGGAATAGTGAGACACTAAGTAGAGCCTGGGCAGGGACTGTCCATGGTGCTGATAATAGGCATGTCATTACAGCAAACTACTCGGTAAAAAAATAATAAAAAGGCTCCAGCTAGAAACAGAAAAACATGGCTGCAGCGATGTAATGTAGTGTCAAAGCGTCTGTCTGCAGCTAAAGTGAGAGGTGGTGCAGATTTCCATTCAGCGATAATGTAAAGTACTGCAAGACTGTGCCGAATCCAGTCGTGGGAGGAGATTTGTATTCAGCTGCAGCAAACAAAGCACTACAACTAAAAGCAAATGTTTACATAAGCATAAAATAACGTACAGCGCTCTGCCGACGGGAATACCAAACACCGACGGCCAGAACAGGGAAACAAAGTCACCGGATCCTCGTTTGCACATTTAGATTAAACATCAACATTCTTACAGGGAACGGTGACAATTATCACTTACAGCTAAGGATTTCATCTACAGGTTTACTACACTCGTAATTGTATTTCTATTACCAGCGTCACAATAAACAGCGATTACAAAGGTGAGTTAAAAGGTACACGTCATCTAGAGATCCCATACTACGCTGTAATCTTAAAGAGATATCCCCATCTTATATGATATGCCATCCACACTCTGCTTAGGAGAGGTCGAACCTTCTAGATTGTGAGGATACAGTGCACAGTGGCCTTTCCAGTCTCCTGTCCGTGCAGGGAAGTGCAGCAGATTCCATTCATCGACTAAGGGCCCCATTACACGGAGCGACATTTGGCCGAATCGCGCCGTCTCGGCCGATTATTACTCCGTGTGATAGAGACAATGATCAGCCGATGAAAATGATTACTTTAGGTTTGGACCTAAAATCATCAGGCGCCAACCACACATCGTGTAATAACGATATGCGGCTCATGGCTGTTTAATAGGTCCAGTAACAAGCACGGATCTAGCAGATGAGCGCTCATTTACCATAATGATCGGGCCATAGTCAGCCTGTGTAATATGACCCTAAGGGGGTCATATTACCTGATGATATGATAAATCTCGCCCAAATGGATTTCTGGTCATGATATTTGCAGGTTGCAATGACAATCAACAGTCAGGAACATTGCAGGTTAACCAAGTCTCACTGTTAACACATTAGCTATACGCCAGTATTGTGGCAAAATGTAGTCCGCTCCTGCACCTATGTATTTATCCATAAGGGCTCCTAATGGGCCCTTATAGTTAAAAACAGTTGACTGACAGAGCAAGAGCCATTGGCTCTCTGCTCTGCCAGTCACTCTTTTAGCTGCAGGCAGGATTCTGCCTCTGGTCACAAGAGATTTTGTTTTTTGGCCACATCACTAACCAATATACTGTATATTCAGTGCTTTGTGTTGTGCGTGGGGGGAAGGGGGGCTTTACAGTTTTTTGCTATGGGTCCCCGTCAATCCTAGCTAAGCCCCTGGATGTAAGAACTCCAATGAGCACTGCTTCTGCTCTCTACTTTTTGAATAAAGAGACAAACCAATTGCACATTGATTATCCCATAGGTCATCAATGTAAAATCCTTAAAGCTCCTTTCAACTTATGTCTGGTCCCAACTACCTAAAATACCAAATAAGCCTAAAGCTTAAAGGGGAACAGCAGGGTAGATGGGGTCCCGAGGAGGATGGTATGTCTCTCGCCTTCCTTCTCAGCGCCGTTCCTGTGCTGTCAGTAGTTGAATCCCTGGCCCAGGGCTTGGATAGATGCACTGCCCCGCCCCCCAGAGCGCTGAGCTGGCCAGCTCCATTGATTATTATTAAAAGGAGTGGGGTGGCTCACGCTCTGGGGGCGGGAAGTGCTTCTAACGGTGCTCTGGGGGTGGGCAGTGTCCCTAATGGTGCTCTGGGGGCAGGGTAGTCCTCCTAATGGTGCTCTGGGGCAGGGTAGTCCTCCTAATGGTGCTTTAGGGGTTGGCAGTGCCCCTAATGGTGCTCTGGGGGCAGAACAGTGCTCCAAACCATGCTCTGGGGGTGGAGAGTGCTCTGGGGGTGGGGCAGTGCTCCTAACGGTGCTCTGGGGGTGGGACAGTGCTCCTAAGAGTGCGCTGGACAAAAGATCACACTGCTAACAGCACGGGAATGGCACCAAGGAGAAAAGTATGAGAAACGTCCTCCTCAGCGCCCTGTATGCAACAGGGGGCTATCAGCAGGCTGGATTTGTCTAACCTGCTGATAGTTCCCCACAAAAATGTCCCCCCCAGATTCAGAGAAACTGCAGCATGGTTCTACTTATCTGTGATCTCCATACTAATTGTGTATCCATGTCTGTAGACTGCTACAATGAAGTAAATCCACCTAAATTCATGTCTTAGTCATAGGACAAAATAGAACTCTAAGAGGGCCAATAAAAATTCCTATACAAATTCCTATATTCCTTTGGTCAACAAGCATGCTATTTTCCATCACCTCCTAATTGGACATAACTATGTCCTTGCAGTAAAGCATTTGACTTTTCTGCTTTTAAAAATCCATCCCTGGCACATCATGCATTTCCATAGCTGTTAACAGGTCATTATTCTGCTCTTTGATCAGACTGTTTATCTAGCTTAGATGGAGCAAAGGTTAATTGAAAAGCTGATGCATCCTCAGCCTCGGAGCCCCTGTGCTGCGGAGAGTAATTGGAGGCACCCAAACATTGCCCTGAAAGACCCGACAAAGTGACCCAAGGGAGGTAATCGCATAGCTTGCAGTAGAATTCTTGTGCCTCACCATGTCAGCAAACAATTAGTAACGGGGGGGTCGCATATTGCTGCATGAAACCATGAAGAGAGAGGAAAAGAAAATAAGGTCATATATAAATGAAGAACACAAACCTAATACAGATACAACAGATTAAACTAGAATGTGTTGGTGATTTGGTATATGGGATAATGCACTCAATAAGACTATTAAAGGGGTATAGGGGAAAAGTAGAAGATTGTGAAGGGTCCGACCTCTGTACCCCACAACGATCTCCATATCAGGCCCCCGGATTCTGTATTATAAATAGAGCTGTGGGTATGGCATGTGATCCGCAGCTCTATTCATTCTTATGGAGCCGAGTTCATCGGTCTTCTGGTGTACTTTGTTCTTTCTGTCAGTCCATGGCAATTGATAGAGCTGTAGATTGCGTGCCATACCCAAAGATCTATTCATTATACAGAAGCCGGGGCTCGATACGCAGATTAGCAGTGTGTATGTGTGTGGGGGGGGGATACAGTGGTCGGACCCCTTTGTATTGTCGCATTAAAACATTATGTTTTTGAGGCCACATGGTTGGGCTTAAAGGACAACTCCGACGAATTTTTTTTTTTTTAGCTTATTTAACACACATTACAAAGTTATATAACTTTGTAAAGTGGTTAAATACCCCGTTTGGCCCCCTTCCCCCACTTTCCGACCCCCGACCCCCCCCGCCCGGAAGTTAAAGAATGTATACATTACCTATTACGATCTTCACGGTCCTCTTCTCCCGGGCGCCATCTGGTGACGACGACGTCAGAGACGGGGGGCGGTCCGGGTCTTCTTCCTCCTCGGCGTCTTCATAGAGAGTGAATGGGACGGAAAAGGCTGCTGGTGCACATGCGCACCAGCAGCCTTTTCATTGGCTGGAGCGCATCACATGGCTTCCAGCTTGCTCAGCCCTGGTTGGCTGAGGTTGCTGGAAGCCATGTAATGCGCTCCAGCCAATGAAAAACCCGGAAGTCAGAGACATCGCTGGACGGCGGTGACGCTGAGGCGGACGGCGGGCGAATGGAGTGGCGATCGTCACCGGAGGGATGGTGAGTATGGTGTCTGTGTGTGTTTTTTTTTTGGGGGGGGGTCCCGCCGGAGTTGTCCTTTAAAGTTGAAAAAAACTCCACAATTTGGTAACATCAAATCCCAGAAAAAAGTCAAATCAAAAGGTCTTATTTAAAACAACATGGTCCCAATAAAGACTTCAGATCACAACACAAAAAAAGCAAGGCATGAAAAAATAAAACAGTTAAAGGGGTCAGAATCAGGCACTTTTAAAGGGGAACTATCAGCAGGTTATTGTCTTTTTTTATTTCACTCCCCAAATCATAATTTTTTTCCTTTTGTTTCACCGTAAATTCTATCCATGACGAAGCAGTACTGGTCCAACAGAGATCAATTATACTTATAATCCCACTTGGACATATAACAATAACTCAATACATCATAACCTCCTTATGTATTAGTCCAAAAACCTCAAAACATCAACACCTCTATACAAACTTATATACTAAAAAAACACTGAGGCTAGTTCCCATAAAAACAATGTACTTTATTATAAAACATACACAAACAACATGAACACCAGGATGAAAGTGGCAGTGTGCAAAAATAACATATATCACCAAAACAAATTATATAAGTAATAATTCATGGGGAGATAATCTCATCGATCTCACAGTGCTGTGTATGGGTTGCTAACTGTCTCGCTGTCACCCCTACCCGGAGTAATCCTACGGCCTCCCAATACACATGCACAGTCTATAGTAAACATCATGAAAGCTCACCCATTGAGTTGTAAACAAATGCCATTGCCACCAGGTCCCCCTCAACGCACGTTTCGCGTCTATCAGTGCGTACTCCTGTGCAAAAATGCTCATATAATGTACAGCAAATTAATTAATAGTGAAAATAGAAAGCAATATATAAAAATTAGAATGAAAATTATGTTCAATTACAAAAATACATAAAAGGGTGAAAATACAATATTGTATTTTCACCCTTTTATGTATTTTTGGTTATCAGAAATCTGTATATGTACTTCCTACTGCACATACCCCGTGCAGTAGGAATGTACATATACGTTCCTGCACTGACGGGGCTTACTGATGTGTGCGGGATCGCTGCAGGGAGAGCGGCCCCGCACACATCAGTGTCCAGGGCCAGAGGTAATGAGAGGCAGCTGCGGTCCCACAGCTGCATCTCATTAACCCCATTAATCTCATTAATGAGATCAAAGCGTTTAAGCTACTCAGTGACAGAACAAGCATCTGTCACTGAGTGATCGGGACCCCCGCAGCCATGCCTCTTATTCTGCGATCTGTGTATAGAGTCTGCTCTCCTCGCCGATAACACTGATCTATGCTATGGCATAGCATAGATCAGTATATGCATTCTAATGATTGCATAATTTACAGTGAAAAAAAAAAAAGTTTAGTAAAAAAAGTTTTAAAAGTATTTAAAAAACCCTTATAACCCCCCCCCCCCCATAAAAGTTTAATCCACCCCCTTGCCCATTATAAAAATAAAAATATTTTAAAAAATAAAATAAATAAACATCTTATTTATCGTAGCGTGCAGAATTATCCGATCTATTAAGATATTACATTATTGTTCCCGCACGGTGAACGGTGTAAGCGGAAAGAAAAAAAAACACACCAGGATTGCTGATTTATTTTATATTATATATCAGAAAAAAATAATAAAAAGTGATCAAAAGTTACACCAATGTGATATTGATAAAAACTACAGATCAACCAGCCCTGTAGGTGGAAAAATAAAAGTGCAATGGCTTTTTGAAGGTGGGGAGGAACATTGCACTAATTTGACCCGGACTTTTGCGCATCAAAGGGCTCGGTCTTGAAGGGGTTAAAGGGGTAAATTAAAACTGTGAAAAGAATATTAAGTAATTTGTGTTCCATTCTATTCATGGTGAGAAGGATACACGTGACTCTCAGGCTGATCAGAAAAACCCTAAGTGTAAATTATATAGTGAATGGAACTCAAAACAACTCGGAGACACTGAGCGTAGATATAGAGTGTCAGGATGACACCTGGGATTACACATCTACTTCTCTCCTGATTATTTGTAGAGTTGACACCTTTAAGTTGCTGGTAGTATGAGGTGTTAAGGTGCTGCAGGATCCGGGGTCTAATCAAACGTGTTTTCTGTCTTTAATACCTTCTGGTAATGTGTAAAGTCAAGGTCGATGACGGAACACCGGTCCTTTCTATTATTACATGGGTAGGTTCACACTAGATTTTGGTTGACTATGTGGACCACATGTATATTTGTCCTATATCAGTCACTTTCCTGAGTCATAGTTTCAGAATAAAGGCTTTCTTATAGAGCCTGAACAATGCTGTAAGTGAGTGCCGATCTCCTATATCAGTGCCTATTACATGGCGAACATGTGTCACCAATCAGCTCTGTTTTTACTAAATCTTTAGTTTCATTAATATATAAATTAGTTAAGATCTTCTGTGTTGTTTTTCTTCTATGTATTTTATTTACTTGTTTATCAGTTTATGGTTTTATTCTGGTTTCCAGCAAATTCTTAGGAGAAGGCATCCCACAATGCACCCGTGATTATTCTAGATTAAGCACATAATATACCCAAAAGAGGTTCTTGTTTTCCCAATTATTTTTATGAAGACATTTATTTTATTATTGAACCTTTATTTTTTTTAAACTACTTGGCACTTTTATGTATATCTTTATTAGTGATGAGCGAGCGGTGTGGTGTCAGCCTAAGTTTTTGCATGGTTCATATGCTACCTGTGTTTTTAATGGTTCTCTGTGTCCTCACCGCCATGCTGTGTCTGGCCTAATTTTTGGGAGGCTCACTTGCTACCTCACTCACTTTTAATGGTTCTCTGTGTTCTCACTGCCATGCTGTGTCTGGCCTAATTTTTGGGAGGCTCACTTGCTACCTCACTCACTTGTAATTGTTCTCTGTGTCCTCACTGCCATGCTCTGACGTCACTACGTCTGCAGAGGAGCAGGATTGGTTGCTGGGGGCCTGCCGATCGCGTTCCTGGCAACCATACAGCTGTGTTATTTTTTTCTTTTTGTGTGTGTAGCCACGGCCAGGGCCTCACCACCCCCGGTTGATCCGCATCAGGTGTACCCTTGATGGTGACTGACAGCTGGCCTAGACAGTTAGCTGTCAGCACTTAGGTTCGTGTCCACTATAAATCCTCTGGCCTCACTCCAATTTTTTGAGAGGCTCACTTACTTCCTCACTCACTTTTAATGGTTCTCTGTGTGTTCACTGCCATGTTGTGTCTGACCTAATTTTTGGGAGGCTCACTGGCTACCGTTTTTACCTTAAGGCGGTTCATATGCTACCTCTGTTTTTAATGGTTCTCTGTGTTCTCATTGCCATGCTGTGTCAGGCTGAGTTTTTGGGTGGTCCATATGCCTACCTCTGTTTTAACCAGGCTGTTGCACAGAATTAGGCATAATGGTGCCATTAGGCAGCCTCAGAGGCATGCATACATGCTGCCCCTGCTGTTTCCTGTGCATTTCTGTTGTGTTTCCATCATTTTCTGAGGTTGACAGGTTTCCACACGACCTTCCCTCTACCGAACTTGGGTCCCCTGCAAAAATGCTCGAGTTTCCTATTGACTTCAATGGGGTTCGTTACTCAAAACGAGCACTCGAGTATCGGGAGATATTCATCTCGAGTAACGAGCACCCGAGCATTTTAGTATTCACTTATCACTAATCTTTATCCATCTTTACAGCATATGTGTTTTATTTTACGCACGCACACACACAACTCCTATCTATTTATCTGTCTCCTATCTCCCTATCTATCTATCTATCTATCTATCTATCTATCTATCTAACTATCTATCTATCTCCTATCTATGTATCTATCTATCTATCTTCTATCTATCTATCTATCTATCTATCTATCTATCTATCTATCTATTATCTATCATCTATCTATCTATCTATCTCCTATCTATCTCCTATCTATCTCCTATCTATCTATCTATCTATCTATCTATCTATCTATCTCCCTCTCTATCTATCTTCTATCTATCTATCTATCTATCTATCTATCTATCTATCTATCTATCTCCTATCTATCTATCTATCTATCTATCTATCTCCTATCTCTCTATCTATCTATCTATCTATCTATCTATCTACCTATCTATCTATCTATCTATCTATCTATCTATCTATCTATCTATCATCTATCTCCTATCTATCTATCTCCTATCTATCTATCTATCTATCTATCTATCTATCTATCTATCTATCTCCTATCTATCTATCTATCTATCTATCTATCTCCTATCTATCTATCTATCTATCTATCTAAAAAATAAACAATATAGTGGACTATCTATCTATCTATCTATCTATCTATCTATCTCCTATCTATCTATCTATCTATCTATCTATCTATCTATCTCCTATCTATATATCTATCTATCTATCTATCTATCTATCTATCTATCTCCTATCTATCTATCTATCTATCTATCTATCTATCTATCTCCTATCTATCTATCTCCTATCTATCTATCTATCTATCTATTATCTATCTATCTATCTATCTCCTATCTATCTATCTATCTATCTATCTATCTATCTATCTATCTATATATATTTCTATCTATCTATCTATCTATCTATCTATCTATCTATCTCCTATCTATCTATCTATCTATCTATCTATCTATCTATCTATCATCTATCTATCTATCTATCTATCTATCTCCTATCTATCTATCTATCTATCTATCTATCTATCTATCTATCTATCTATCTATCTCCTATCTATCTATCTATCTATCTATCTATCTATCTATCTATCTCTCTATCTATCTATCTATCTATTGCAGATTAACTTGGATTGTAGTGTTTTCACATTTGCCCTATGGATTTTTTTTTTAATTCATTAATTTTACCCCACCGTGAACGCCATAAAGATCCCCCCCCACCCATTTTCTAAACTGTATTTTTTCAAATTTCACTTTAAAAATCTTGATCTTTCTGTTTTGTAGATGACATAAACCATAAAAGAGCTGGGTCTCTTAGAAGGACAGGAGTAAAAAGTGAAAACTAAAATATGTAAATTTCCTATATCTCTAATGGGTTAATACTCTGCCATCATGAAGTATTGGACTATATTTAACCCATCAGTTCCGCTGGCCACTTACAGGTCATGTTTTAATAGATATTTGGCCAGCCATTATATTTTGGAATTATTTGATTAAAAAAGTAAAAAAAAAAATTCTTAATAAATTTGTCACATTCACATTACAATCCTCCTTCCTAATGTAATAGACACATTGACAGAAAATCGCTAAATTTGTTTAACGTGTGCGTCCTGAACAGGTGAGTGTTTGGCAGTAAATCTGATGCTGGTGATGTCTGATATAGGCTTCATGAGGCTCCATATTTCGGCAGAACCGCTGACCCTACAGCGGAGGATGAATCCTTCCACTGATGAGATGTTTCATAAACCTCGGCAATTTGTTTACCCTAATCGCGCTAAATGTGTTTAAAAGCTGATTTGGGACAATCAGGAGAAGCTTATGAATATTTCATTCTGCTGCGTCGGCTCATTATTTGTGAGGAGAATGTGATATCTATGACAATCTGCCGTCAGCCCGGCATTGTGCGAAAAATATATGTATGAGGGGACCTGTCTGCTTCACTATGGCACACGGTGCTGCTCATCATTAACCCGTTCACTGCTGCAAAGCAGGATCACACAATAAGTAACTGACCATCATGCACTGTATAGTTTCTGTTGATCATAAAAACAATATTTAAGGGGTACTCCGACGGTGAAAAAAAAAATCATTTATATCAATTGGTTTCAGGTAGTTATATAAATTTGTAATTTCATTCTATTTAAACATCTCAAGTGTTCTAGTACTTATCAGCTGCCGTATGTCCTGCAGTAAGTTATGTATTCTCTCAAGTCTGACACAGTGCTCTCTGCTGCCACCTCTGTCCATGTCCAGAGCAGCAGCAAATCCTGATAGAAAACCTCTCCTGCTCTAGACAGTTCCTGACATGGACAGAGGTGGCAGCAGAGAGCACTGTGTCAGACTGGAGAGAATACACCACTTCCTGCAGGACATACAGCAGCTGATAAGTACTGGAAGGCTGGAGATTTTTAAATCAAAGTCAAATACAAATTTATATAACTGTCTGACACTGGTTGATTTGGAATTTTTTTTCTTTTTTTTCCAGCGGAGTACCCCTTTAAAAGCATCATATGACTAATAAATCATTAGACCAATAAATGTGAAGGGTAATAAAATGAACAATAGTTACCATTTAAATGCTGTTAAAAAAAATGATCCAAAAAAGAGTTCTGGCATTTATATACACAGCATGGTCCCACCTGGTGTTCAAGGTGAATAGCAATGTCCCAGTCCATCCAATGAGGTTAGTGCTGGTGGACACACATTGGCCCGGAGTTATCTATCTGTACAGTGTTTTTAGAGTTTTTTCATATTTTTTTTTTTTATTGTTTTTGATTATGTTTGTTCATTATAATGGCCAGTTATAACAATCATGATATAAAAATACTAAATCCCCCTATGGTGGAACTATTAACGGAGTATCTTCTCTTAGGATCATTTTAAACATCTGTCATTTAAAAAACACAGTTTTTCCAACTAAAAGAGATGTTGTGAGAACATCGTCCATGACTGTAAAACAACTGTTAAAGGTTTTTAAAGTCTCTTGTTCTGAAAATATGCATTACTATTATCCCTTTAAGAGCGATATCTGAAAAAACGATCACTTGGTAAATGGACTTGAAAATAACACCATAAATGTATTCTACATATTACACAGAATATAGTTACTAAATTACTAAGATTGACAAGAGTCACTGGTCTATAAAGTCCTGCAGTAATAATATTTGTGTTGATCCAGAAGAAGTCCCCCCCCCCCCTCTCCATGAGTTTGGCTGATGGGTCTGGACTTGACACTGGCTTAGCACCATCTTATCTGTAAGCATAAACAGGAAATTGCTGCAGCAAACTATAAGTGCCATACAGAATTTTTTATTTTTTATTTTAATTTTTTTTTTAAAAAATAAGGTTCTTAGCAAACCGTTTGATGAAATAGAATGTACCAACTCACCGTGTTGAGGTGACCTCAGAGAGATGGAACCTACACTATCAATGGTCTCTCTCAGATTATAAGTCTACATATCGGGGCATATAGGACAAACAAAAAAGCAATCAAAAGCCAGCACATCACACTAAGGGTGGTATTACACGGGCCGATGGGGGCCCGATAATACCTGTAAACGTTTACTTGGCCTATTACACGGCCCGATAATCGTTAAACAAGGGCTGCAGGGACATCGTTACCGATGTCCTTGCAGCCTTTGTTTAAACTGTATACATACCTAATCCATGGTCCAGGGTTCCTCTTTTTCTTAACTTCTCCCCGGGTCCGCGCACTTCAGCTTCACAGCGGGTTGTCTCTGCTGACAGGCCACTCGGCCAATCACTGGCTGCGGCGGTTCCGGCCTGTGATTGGCCGAGAAGCCGGAGCGCTCGGGACCCGTTAAGAAGCTCTGAGGAAGAGGAACCCTGGACCATGGATTAGGTATGTATTCTTCTTTGCTAATCGTCAGCATCGGGCGCGCACTGCTATTACACGTAGCGGTGCACGGTTGGCGCCCGACGATTATAGGTCTGAACTTATATCAAGGATCAGCCGATGACGACGATCATCGGCTGATCGTTGTCTTTAGTACACGGAACAATAATCGGCCGAATCGGGCCGATTCGGCCGATTATCGTTCCGTGTAATAGTACCCTAACACTTGTTCACACTTTGCACACAGCCATGGCTAACATGTGGAGGGTGTGGCTCCCTCCTTTATAGCCGTACACTCCACCCAGCTCTGTAGGTGTGTTACACAGAGTTCAGTTGCTCCTATATGCCCAGATATGTAGACTTATAGTGAGAGAGAGGCCATTTCTAGTGTAGGTCCAACTCTCTGAGGTCACCTTAACGCGGTGAGTTGGTACATTCTGTTTGATGAAACCGTTTGCTAAGGACCTCACTTTAAAAAAAATTAAAAAAATCCTTTTTTCCCCCCTTTTTAGCCACAGCTGCGTGCAAACTGCATAGTGTGAACGAGTGTTAGTGTGATGTGCAGCTTTTGATTGCTTTTTTGTGTTATCTGTAAGCATGCTCTAATGAAGTACTCACTGTTAAATGTCAGACGGAAATGAAAGCTTTGATGGAGTACAGATCTCCTTGGTCAGTCACAGTGTTCTACACTATAGACAGCATGAAGCTGCTTGTGGAATAGAAGCGTCAGTGACTGCAGGGAGTTTTTTTTTATTTTCTCCTGAGTGTGTCCTATCTAATGGGGAAAACCACCTAGTGGGGCACATAAATACAAGTGGCAAATAATAAACATGCTGGGGGAAATTTATCAAACATGGTGTAAAGTGAAACAGATTCCACCTTTCATTTACCAATCACTGTTTCTCCATCAGCATCGTAGTCCCTGACCTAGAGGCCTAGGCCCCGCCCCTCTATGACCTCATCAGCGCCTATTCCCCGCCCCCTCAATGATATCATCAAAAATGGCCAGATCAGAAGGAGCTGATAGAGGATTTCAATAAGTTCACTGCATTTGGGCTAAGTTGCAGGACACATTGGGCAGAATGTGGAGAGGGACGCCGTGTGGTGTTTAGCCCACATGCAGTAAACTTACTGAACTCCTCCTTCAGCCCCTTCTGATCTGGCCATTTTTGATGGTACCACTGAGGGGGCGGAGCCTTGAATTACATTGCTGAGTGGCCAGGGCTTATGTGCCAATCACATCACTGAAGGGTGGGGCCTATGACATGATGTAGGCGGGGAGACGGGGCACGATGGCTGTAAAGCCCCACCCATATGGCACTGCCCATGATAACATGTGGAGAGACCACCATGAAATCCTTCACACAGTCATATATGAAATGTCCAGAATATAAGCTTAAGAACTGTACTGAGGACTCCTGATATGGATGGGGGCCACAATATTATTTTAAGTTGCTGCCATTGCTTTTACATGCACCGGAAACCAGCCTGATACATTAGGTAGCACATGTTCCTTGTCAGTCTTTGGGAATCTGGACTTCTTCTCAAGTTAATTTCTTTAGGTGAAACCCTGACACGGTGTAGTGTCCCATTATGTGTGTTTTTTTTCTTCTTTTACACCTTGGTAAAACGGTATCACTCTAGTGTCACAGGTTAGGACAGGTTGGCCACTGTTCCTTACTCTAACCACTAGATGTCACTGTTACACAGATCAGTTTTAGCAAACACTAGGTCTAGCTACATGTACACTTCTTTTTCTTTAGTAACAACTTTCTTTAGTTGAACAGTTAGTGCCTGGCTACAGGCCAAGTAGAATGTGTGTAAAGTTGTTCCTGCCACTAGCTTACTAACCTTCATGGGTTGCTAGATAAGACTCTTAGGGATCATGGAGGCAAGGGAGTCTTTACCCTTGCCTACGCAGAGGACAGACTAGCAAACAGGACAGTCAGCCATCTTAGAAAAGGGACGGACAAACTTAAGACTGGACCTGCAGTAGAGCACAGTGCCAGCAAGCCACTCTCTACTGACAGACACTCAGCTTTGTAGGAAGGAAACTACAAGCCAGCTCCACCCAGAGAAGGGGCCTGGGACCTGTACTACCCCAGAGGACGGGTCACTCGTCACTGTGGCGTAGAAGACGGTTAGGTGAGATAACTGGGACTCATCCATATATGAGTATAAGGATTGTTTTTTTTACTTGTAAAACCCTGTAAGACCATATGTGTGCAGTTAAACAAAAGCCCTAAAAGGAACATAGGATACATGTAGGACAGAAGATACTACGAGGCTGACATAGAAAAAACGGGGATGAATGATGATAACCTTCCAAACAAAGTACAATAAGCTATTCTTTATAAGTGACAGGAAAGGCAATCATTATCTGTAACACAACTGCAGGCGGCACTAATGCTGCATTTTAAAGTGCCGCCTTCTCTAGCTGTATTTGCTTTTGAGATACATTCGAGTTTAAAGACTTGAGGCGAGATATTCTAATATACAAGATAACGGCATCATCAATATACAGTAATGGAGAATAGCAGATCATTTGGTTGAAAACCAGAGTGTCCCTTTAAGCAGTTTTAATTTTAACAATGCCAACATGCAAACAGTGATGTCTGCTACAAATAATGTCAGGTAACTCATAGAGATGAGAACTTTAATCATTAGATGCGGAAGGAATTTATTTAACGTTACACTCGGCTCTTTGTCATTTTCGAGCTGATACATTTCCCACATTCCCTGGTTTGATTGTAGAGAAGGATTGGAGGAGATGGCTGAGGGCTGCTATGAGTTTCCAGCATGTTAGCACATCTACCAAACTATTCGGTGGTCTGTGAAACGATGAAAATGATTCAGGGTTGTACAATGGCCATATCAGTCGGTTTTACTGCTTTAGGATGTGTTCACATGTAACGAGTCTGCAGCGGATTGCACACTGGGCATATTGCGGCAGATCCACTGTGATACTCGTTCCCATTAGAATCTATAGCGCTGTTTTCTCGCTGTGGATTATAATTCCGCTGCTAGAATGTAGCGGCAAGTTTCTTTAAAGGGGTTGGCCACTTTATAGTAAAATTGTTCAGTGTACAGTATTAGTAACTGTACTCAGTGTATATACTGACAGCAGCTCCCTGTACTCCCTGTATATACTGACAGCAGCTCCCTGTGTACTCACTATATATACTGACAGCAGCTCTCTGTACTCACTGTATATACTGACAGCAGCTCCCTGTACTCACTGTATATACTGACAGCAGCTCCCTGTGTACTCACTGTATATACTGACAGCAGCTCCCTGTGTACTCACTGTATATACTGACAGCAGCTCCCTGTGTACTCACTGTGTATACTGACAGCAGCTCCCTGTGTATTCACTGTATATACTGACAGCAGCTCCCTGTGTACTCACTGTATATACTGACAGCAGCTCCCTGTGTACTCACTGTATATACTGACAGCAGCTCCCTGTACTCACTGTATATACTGACAGCATCTCCCTGTGTACTCACTGTATATACTGACAGCAGCTCCCTGGGTACTCACTGTATATACTGACAGCAGCTCCCTGTGTACTCACTGTATATACTGACAGCAGCTCCCTGTGTACTCACTGTATATACTGACAGAAGCTCCCTGTGTACTCACTGTATATACTGACAGCAGCTCCCTGTGTACCTCATAGAGCTAAAATCTGACTCCCCTCCTCCCGACTGTGCCGCTCTGCTCTGTGGTGAGTCTGTCCATAAGATGGCCAACATAGAGGAGCATGTGACCATGCCCCGCCCCAAAGTGTCCAACAATGAGCCTGTATATGTCTATGGAGGATACTGGGGGGTTGGGGCATGGTCACATGCTCCTCCATGTCAGCCATCTTATGGACAGACTCACCACAGAGCAGGACAGCAAAGTCTGATTTTATCTCTATGAGGTCTATGCTTCTCCAGATTCCGGCTTATTGACAGTCAGCTTAGCCAATTATTGGCTGTAGATTATAGTGGGATTGAGTTCCCACTCGGTTGGTGTTGATCCTCACCAGATTTCTCCAAAGGAATAGTTTTGTGTGGGTCACAGCTGGTTCCCAAGAGACCAGACAGTGCAATTGGGAAGCCTACCCCGTAGATGGGGGATAGTTTCCTCAGATGGGGCTATCCTGTTATGGTCCTGCCAAGCATCTCAGTTCAAAGACTCCAAAAACATTTTCACAGACATTTTGGGTTAAACCTGCTGTTGCCTTCATGTTGTTCTCATCATGGACTGATAACAGGAAACTTCCTTTAGGCTTTTCTTCTTTTTCGTTGCTGGTGATATTGATTGATAGCGATTCTCTCCTGCTGCCAGGAGGCTGTAAATTTGTCTGTTCTGTCTGTGTTCACATAGTCCTATAGCAGATTCTATTAATGTTGTTAGCGATCTGCTGCTATTTAGGACTTTTTTTGTGTATTGCTGAATTCTGCCTTTTCTGGTCTGTTAATGTTAGATATTTTGGGGGACATTTATTAAAAGAAGGTAAAAATCCCCCCCCTTTAAAGAGGATCTCTGGTTAAGAAAGATTTAACATTGCTCAATCTCCACCTATAATCTAAGCTTGTATGTAATTGGTTTCTATTACATGAATTGTCCACATCCTTACTTATACCATGAAGCTGCTGAAAATCCTCACTTCCTGCTTCACTCTGTCTCCACTCCTTTGTCCTTCCCCTCCCTTCCTTTGTCCTTCCCCTCCCTTCTGAGACAAAGGTCACATTTTCTCTCTCTTCCTTTGCCAGGCAAGCTGTAACACCTCATCTGTAATCTCCACCACCACTGACATCACACAGTGATCACATGACCAAGAGTGGGAAACAACAGCCTCTCCTGAGTAGTATAGGGGAAAGGGGACACTGTTATTTCATCCCCCCCTCCCCCCCAAAATCTATCTATGTGATTAAATAAATATTGTGCACAGCAGAAGCAGATGCAGCCAGTGGTGGGTAGATACTACAAGACAGGGGTAGGTACTGAGATGTAATTCATGCTTTGAGATGTAGTTTCCTGGCCAGGTGCCATGATGAAAAATTTAGATAATTTGTAAAAATGTGAATCTGGGGCTAGGAGCCGCATAGACCAATGGGAAAGTTGTCAATCGGTGGGGGATCAGTGAGTGCACCTTTGTGCTTTTTTTAATGGGATCATTGGAGTTCCCCTCTAATGTTTGTATGTTCTCGGATAGCTGTGGTTTTCACTTTGCACTTTTGCCATGTGTCCAATTTTTCTGTTCAGGTTGAATAATACCAAGAATTTTTTTTTTATGCTTTTAAACGTTTTTCTAAGTCCATCGATGAGTCATCAATGGCTTTTGGATACATTATGATAGACACTTCTTTCTCAATTTTTCTCTCACTACAGCAATTTAGCTTACATTATTGTTGAGGCACCAGAGGGTCAAACTTTGAAATTACTTACTGATTCTTTTCAGACTGATATTTTGAAGCAATTTCTTAACTTATCATTTTTACTTTCTTGTCATGAGTAAAACTTCTCTTACAAAGCTATGAATAAAAGCAAAATAAAGTTTACATAATGAATTGTGTCTTAGGAATTGTTGAAATGTTTCATTCTACTTAAAGGGGTGTTAAATCTTTCCTCGTCCTAGAGTACATTACCTATTCTGTCTCCCCCCAGTTCTGAGCAGACATTTTGTGCTGAAGACACAGAAAACCATGTGTCAGCTGTTCACTCTGCCTCCTCCTCTTCCCCCTTCCTTCTGAGACAGCTCATGTAAACAGTTTCTCTGGCCGGCTGTTTCTGAACTTTAGATTTAGATGAACTCTCATACAGTACACAGTGCACAGCCAGCCTGGGACTTGTTTACATGACTCACCTCAGAAGGGAGGGGGAGACACAGTGAACAGCTCACACACAGTTTTGTGTGTCTTTAGCAGAAAGCAGAAGCTCAGAACTGGGGGAAGGAGACAGAAAAGATAATGACATGTATAGTATAAATTGTTACTCTCCAGGAGGCAGGAGATTTGGGAGAGTGGAATACCCCTTTAATTATGATGCAAACATTTTGACATTTTAGACTCTGTATAGTGCAAATCTGCCCGCAATGACATCAGCACAGGATATTCCCTCCTTGTACTCCAAAATTTCACTTACAATAGCTACTTAGAAACATAAAAACAGACTTTGTGGCGGGTGGTAAGTTCACCCTACAGTATCCATATTTTTCATGTTGTTTCCCGGTCGTCTTCGTCTTTCTATTTAGAAACCAATAAGTGAAACATTTAGTTGTAAGAAGTTTGAAGACTCCAGTTTTCTACTTTTCCTTATTTCATTTTGATCCAAATTAAATTACGCAGCACAAGAGCTGTAACGTCGCCGAGCGCATGATACTTTTTCTTATAGCTCAGTGGTGTGGATGACATTTAAAATACAAGTTCTATCAGTGAGACTAACGGTGTTGCCATAGAGACTCTAGTGGGGAGTCTTCTGTTGTATCAGATGCTCCCCTGGAGAGCTGGATGCTCAATGCAGCTCTAACTTATGTCTCTCTGTGTCATCACACCACTCTGAACACCACAAATGGCTGGGAGGGACCGCAAAGCTCATCATTATCAAAGAAATATCCATGAAAGAAGAAAAATATACTCATACTGTAAGACGGTGAAACCATAGGCGGCAAAAAGCTTATCGCTTTATAGGAGGTGAGAACAGAGCTTGAGCTAAGGTTTTATGTATGTGTGCCCTTATAAATCGTCAGTCATGTTCTTTGGTTTAGTTTGTGGTTTCTATTAATGCAGTTAAAAAAATGTAAGTAAGGCACTACGTTTTTTTTTCTACCTGTTTTTATATATAACAGATGAAAAACGGATGGAAAAACAGTTGCATTTGTGAGCATCCGTTTGTGATCTGTCTTTCTATTGACTTACATTGATTAACAAAAGGATCAAAAGGCATCTGTTTGAACTTGTGTGAACATTAAAAAAAACAAAACAAAAAAAAACGGATGCCTTTTGATCCTTTTTTTAATAATGGAAGTCAAAGGAAAAACAGAGAACAAAATGGATGCTCATAAATGCTACTGTTTTTCCATGTTTTTTTTTTTTTTTGCAAAAACGGATGAAAAACTGTGAACCCAGCCTAATTTAAAAAAAATTACATATATATATATATATATATATATATATAGCAATAAAATAGAAAATTAACATTTAACCCCTTAATGACCCAACCTAAAATGACCTAAATGACTGCGCCAATTTTTAAGAGCTATAGCGCTTTTATTTCTCCATCTACACGGCCATGTAAGGGCTTGTTTAGTTTTCAGGAATTAATGAGCTCTTTAATGGCACCTTTCAATCCACCATAAAATGTATGAAGGAACCCCAAAATTAATGGAGCTTAATTGGAAGTTTTGTACCTTTTGATGGCTCTTTATTATTTTTTTCTGCTATATAATGTAACAAAAAAATAAATAAATAAATCCGCAATCATGGAGCTTTTTTTTTGCTTTTTTTGTTTACACTGTTCACTGTGCGGGAACAATATTGCTATACTTTAATAGATCTGACAATGACAATACATAATATGTTATTTTTAACGTTTTAATTGTATAATAGAAAAGGGGGGTGATTTTAACTGTTATTGGGGGAGGGGCTTTGGCATTTTTTTTTTAAACATTTTATTTTTGCACTTTAAAATTCTCCCTAGGGGACTATTACATGCAATTATTGGATTGCAGATACTAATCAATGCTATGTCACCCCTTTAGTGAACGGCAGTAAAACTGCTGCAATTGTTTACCTGTTTTAGTGCAGCTAAGGAAGTAAGGCCATTTTGACCCCCCCCCCCCATCCTACACAAACAGATCCTGAGCCTCCATTACCTTTCCCTGTCATATACAGATACAATAACACAGGCATTATGAACCAGGCAAGGATGCACCATAACCTGTACGTCTGGAATCCCTGGAAGCTTTAAAGGGGTTATCCAGCGCTACAAAAACATGGCCACTTTCTTCCAGAGACAGCACCACTCTTGTCTCCAGCTTGGGCGGGGTTTTGCTGCTCAGTTCCATTGAAGTGAATGGAGCTTAATTGCAAAAGGCACCTGAACTGGAGACAAGAGTCGTGCTGTTTCTGAAAGAAAGTGGCCATCTTTTTGTAACACTGGAAAACCCTTTTAAATAACCAAGTTATCTTCTGGAGCATCAGCTAGAGCATCACCCACCTGTAGAGACTCCCCCAAAAAACTGGGTGAGTAATTGTAAGGGGTTCTGTGAAGCTTGAGTGGATAATTGATAAGCTGTGGTGCTTAGAGCATTAGATTATAGAGTTTTCTACTAAAGTTTTTTATGCTCCAGAACGATCTCAACTGGAGAAGAGCGAAGCGACTCAAGATTTACTGCAAATTGCGCTGTCAATTTGCTTTGTTCTGTGAAGCTAATTCCTCCCAATTTTTTAAGAAAATATACAAAAAAAAACAAAATGGCGGCCGCACAAGTTGTCTGGAGCGTCACTGGGCAATAATAATCCCTAGCCCCCATCCAATCAGCTGCAGGCCCCTCTGTGATGTCAGCACCTCCCCCCCCTCTATATAAGGAGGTTTGGTAACAGAGGCGGCCAGTCAGCTGTGTGTGGAGGAGAGAGCAGGATGGAAGCAGGCAGTTAGAGCAGAGCCGGGAGAGACTAACAGAGTGATATTGGGACAGAGAGGAGAGGAGGGGAAATTGGATAATTGACTTTTTTTTTCTTTTCCATTTTGTTTTTACACTTTTACAACAACATGAAGTGTGCGAAACCAATTACCGGCTGCTTCATTGATCTCTTTTCTCAACTATATATTCATTGGGGAAGTAGACATTATAACTAGAGATCAACTTGAGATTGATGCAGCCCAAGGGAGTCCTGAAAAAACATAGACACAGCCTATGGCCTTTGGGCTGCAACAGACTTCTTTAGCCACCACTAATCAAATGACAAGACTTCCAGGTTCAGATGGACCAGAGCATGCTCGAGTTGTGCTAATCTCTAATCATACCTTATACCAACTTATCACATGTTAAAGAAAACAGATGGGGAAACTATTGGGGGAAGCTTCAGGTGATAGGTAACTTCATGGTATTTTACACCATTTACCATGAGTTAAAGGGGAACACCTGCCAACAACATTCTTCAAAATTAAGTGGTGTCAGAAAGTTATATAGATTGTAATTTACTTTTATTTATAAAAATCTCCAGTCTTCCAGTACTTATCAGCTGCTGTATTCCCGCAGGAAGTGGTATATTCTCTCCAGTTCAATGTTCTCTGCTGCCACTTCTGTCCATGTCAGGAACTGTCCAGAGCCGCAGCAAATCCCCATAGAAAACATCTCCTGCTCTGGACAGTTCTCTTATTTGATTTCATTTACTTTTTATATTTTTTTTTCTTTTTTGTATTTTTTATTCATTTTTTATTTTATTTATTTATATATATTTGGGATTTTTTTTTTTTTTTTTTGGAATTTTTTTTTTGTTTTTTTTTTATTTTACTTTTTTTTTAATTTTATTAATTTTATTTTTATAATAAGTTATAACTTTAGTGTCATTGATACATATATTTTGCGATATTGGTTTATTTATATGCCTATAATATTTTGATGTAATTCTTATGTCTTATGGGTTAAATCTCTCTTGTCCAACCCCCTCTGACATCATGGACTATTTTCTGTATAAATTGATTGTTTGTTAGTTCAATCTCCATGACTCTTGAGAAAGGAACTGGAGCGGTTCCGAAACGCGTTGAGTCTTTTAATAAATTTTATACATATATTTTCTAGTTTTATTTTTTTGTTGGACCTGCGCCCTCACACCTGTGTGTTTGTGGTTGGAGGAATCGTTGCTCTGGACAGTTCTTGACATGGACAGAGGTGGCAGCAGAGAGCACTGTGTTAGACTGGAGAGAATACACCACTTTCTGCAGGACATACAGCATCTAATAAGTACTGGAAGATGAGATTTTTAAATAAAAGTAAATTGCAAATCTTTAAAACTTTCTAACACCAGTTAATTTGAAATTTAACTTAACTTAGTAAGATAATTAACTTTAACTTACGATAAACTACTCAACATTTATGAATTTTTTTATAACGCTATATTTTATTGAGTTTACATGGAGTTTATCGTAGCTGCATGGAGTTTTTATGTATGAACTGCTCATTTAAGATCTTGCCAAAGCATCTAAGTCAAAGACTTTTGCTAGGCCATTTCAAAGTTTTAAAGGGGTTATCTGGAGAGTAGAAAAGGTCCTACTGTTCTCCAGAGCTCCACTTCCTCCCTCAGACCATCTCTGGTGATATCTTCCGATACAAGAGGATAAGGAGGGCAGGAGCATGTTTCAGGTATTATGTATGGAAAAAAAAAACCTCTCATACAACATCTAATAGCTACCTGATGGCACCGTAACATCGGTAACAACAAAAGAACAGAAGGTGCAACAGCAACCAACAGGTGCAGGGGTCACCGTATATACTCCTCCCAGCGTACACACGGTAATCACCTGCTCTGTAGAAATTAAAAAGTGAGGATCTTAGCAAACTATTTGATCAAACAGAGCGTACCATGTCATCACATTAAGGTGTCCTCAGAGACATGGTCCCTACTCCAGCATTTTCACACTAGCAATGGCCTCTCCTGGGCGGAATAAGCCTACAACTGGGCAGATAGGAGCCAAATGATCTCTTTTTATAGCAGCCTTGGGACATGGGCGGAGTGCAGGCCAACAGGAGGTAGCCACACACTCCACATTCAACAAAAAAAAGAAAAAAATGGCCGCACATCTATGACTCTGTTCACACTGCAGGTTGCACGCTGCTTGTGGCTTAAAGGGAACCTGTCACCCCCCGTGCCAGGGTGACAGGCTCCCGACCCCCCGTTAGAGCCCCCTATACTCACCTAATCCCGCCGGGTCCCGCTTCTGGATCCGGTCGGGTGACGGAGATCTCAGCCGCTGCAAACCGGCGCGCGCGCTGAGAGATGAGTCCAACACCCATAGAGAATGACGGGAGAGTCCAGCGCTCCTTCATTCTCTATGAGCGTTGGACTCATCTCTCAGCGTGCGCGCCGGGCTGCAGCGGCTGAGATCTCCGTCACCCGACCGGATCCAGAAGCGGGACCTGGCGGGATTAGGTGAGTATAGGGGTCTCTAAAGGGGGGTCGGGAGCCTGTCACCCCGGCACGGGGGGTGACAGGTTCCCTTTAAGTACAGACAAAAAAAAAAAAAGGTGCAACAGCAACCGACATCAGCAGCTATTAATTATTGGGCACAACATGCTCCTGCCCCTTCTCATCTCTAAAGAGTATTAAAGAGACACCAAATTTATATAGTTTTTCTTATGTTTTACCACCATCAAAGAAAAAACTTTTTTCTTAAAAAATTGCTTTATATTTTAATATTATGTTCCCTCTATTCCCCCCCTACTGAGCTGTATGTTTGTTCTCTGTAACAGTGAGTTGTTGTTTTAGTTGTATTTTTGGGTATTTTTTTCCATTCTTTTCAGGGTAGTTCGGCTTTATGTGACTTTTTTGTTACATTAAAAACTTTGGGTGCATGTATATGTTCCTGCCGTCCTTGAACGATATTGTATATGACCCTGACTGCAATGCCTGCTATTCTGCACAGAATCCCTTTCATTTAGAGGCGTCTAAACCGTAACTGCAGGTAGGTAAATGCGTTGACTTCTTTTCATATGACTCATATTAAAAAACAGAAAGCCCTGAGCCAAAATCCAGAGATCACATCAATCGATGGGTGTAAGTGCAACAACTGTCAGCACAGATCCCGGCTAATATTCTGCGTTTCCTAAAAAACATGTTTGTGAAGCCGGTGCACGGACGTCGTAGATTGCTTTATATCCTCTATTATCTCTCCTATTATGTTCCGGGTCCTTTCTGGTCACCGAAGTGTTAAAGATGCAATCCATACAACCTTATTTTAAAGCACTGAAGCGAAGTGTCAGGTTTTATCTGCTCTCTACAGCCGCTCTGACTTGGAACAGCGTTGTGCAAGCTGTCAATAAGGTTTCCCATTAAATTAAATGGCTTATTGACCGAACGGAGCGGGTGCGGGCAGGATGATAGTGAGGGAGCTGTGCGGCCGACTCTCCCAGACGCAAACATTCTCCTGGTCGCTGCTCACTAAATCAGCCTATAATGGAGTTTGAAATCCCACTCCCGAGCTTGTGTTCTTTTTTTATTTGTTTTTAATTTGTATCAATGGTAATTCTGTCTCCTTCAATTCATGTCATGGCTGGACATGTGCAAGGCCGGCTCGCTCTTCGCTTGAGCGATGTCTTGGAGGACTGCAGATCAGTCGTACTCTATTAACCGTGCGTGGTCCGGCGCTGGACGCGAGAGGCTTTAGGGCACGTGTAATTAAACAGCTGCTAGAATAGGGGAAGGAATGATTACACATAGAAGTCGGCCATGAAGGTGATGCTCAATGCCGGATGACTGTACTGAAGAACAAACACCCAGATGGTTACAGCCCCCTCGGCAGGGGCGTTGCTAGGGTCCTAAAACATCCGGGGCCCGGGCCCTCTGAGTGTCGTCATAAACGGTTAGCGAAGGAGCCCAGTGCAGAAGTTAGTAACCTCAATGACCGCTCTATTAGCCCTGCTCTATTGCTGCCACTCATAACAACTGTGGCTAAGCAGAAAGAGGCAGCCACCTGGCCTGGGCTCCTGTCAGGGTCGCTGTCACCAGTAGCACTACACCCCAGTGGTGAAAAATTGCCAAGTAAAAGCATTTCTAAGAAGTATGTCCCCTGCTTTTTCTCCTATATAGTAATAATGCATCTGCTGTATCCACCATAGTAATACATTTCCCCCTCTCTGCCTGCAGTAAACCCCCCCCCACACACACACTACTCCCGCCTGACCCATATACACACACTACTTCCACCTGACCCATACACACACACTACTCCCACCTGACCCATATACACACACTACTCCCACCTGACCCATACACACACACTACTCCCACCTGACCCATACACACACACACACACACACACACTACCCCACCTGACCCATACACACACACACACACACACACACACACTACCTGACCCATACACACACACTACCCCACCTGACCCATACACACACACACACACACTACCTGACCCATACACACACACTACCCCACGTGACCCATACACACACACACTACCCCACCTGACCCATATACACACACACACTACCTGACCCATACACACACACTACCCCACCTGACCCATACACACACACACTACCCCACCTGACCCATATACACACACACACTACCTGACCCATACACACACACTACCCCACCTGACCCATACACACACACACTACCCCACCTGACCCATACACACACACACTACCCCACCTGACCCATACACACACACTACCCCACCTGACCGCCATCCCCCCTCCCCACACACACACTACCTCATCTGGCAGCCATCCTCCACACATACACATTACCTCACCTAGCGGCCACCCCCGCCCCCCAACAACCCCACCCCCCAGCCGCCATCAAAGGTGGTTTAATATCCCCTGCTGTTAGTCCCCCTGTGTATACATCATATACACCCCATATGCATACACACACACCCTAAACACACTGCACATACATCACATACAATACATGCATACACCATATACATATATCATATACACCAACACTGTACATGCATTCACTCTATACATCATATAGACACATACACCATATACATACATGCACTGTACATGCATACACTTACTGCTCATTGTCATATACTGTACATGCATTCATACATCCTTTACACGTTTACTACACACACTGTGCACCTTACATACATAAGCACACATTACACACATACACTTGCACACTGCATAGAGACATCCACAGTTCTCATACACGGACAGGCAGGCAGGCACACACACTCACATACACACTTACTTTTTATCAGGTTGTCCTCAGCTCCTGTCCAGCCTCCCTCTTCCTCACGGCCCCGGCTCTCCTGTGTCCTCCCGCCCCTCCTCCCGACAGCAGAGGAGAGCAGGAAACATATTATGTGGAGGGAGCAGGACCCCAGACTACAGCATGAGGCAGCCTACTGGGCCTCTCCAGGAGCAGGGGCCAGCACTGGCTGTCATCTGACTGGGTAAGGTAAGAGCCCCATCAGATGACAGCTTGCACTCACTGACTGCTGCACATCCTGCTGCAGGGCCAGGACAGTCACATTCAGTGTGCAGTGTGCCCGCACTGGCTGGCATCTGACTGGGTAAGTGCCTGAACCAGGGCCCAGTCAGATAGCAGCTTGCATCGGCACACACTGACTCTGACTGCACGGGACAGTCAGAGTCAGTGTGAGTGCACTCACTCACTGACAGTCTATAGGAGATGCAGGGGGAGAAAACATTCGGGGCAGCAGGCATTTTATCCGGGGCAGGAGCCCCGGATAAAACTGCCTAGCGACGCCACTGCCCCTCGGTAATAAGGATTCTATACATGATGGCTATCGTGTACTCATATACTCATACAACTGTATGACAGATGATGCCAGGTCATTCCACAGACATGGGAAGGGGCTGGTAACATACTGGAGGATACGTCAGGTGCCCGTACCAGGTTTTAGAGTGTCTTCAATTTAAAAGTAATTATTGTCTATTGATTCTAAGGCCGTGTTCACATGGAGGGCAATCAGTTCTTCTGATAATGTCAATTCCAAGTTCATTGGATTAGTGAGAAAATCCTATTTTTTTTTCTTGTAAGCAGCATGCTCTAGGTAGGGGGCTTTGTGGGGAGGATTCAAGTATGAAGAGGGGGGAAAAGAATTGAGAAAACTAGATGTTAAAGGAGAGCTCTAGGGATTAAAAAAATATTTAACATCAACTAGGGGTCAAAAAGTTATATGGATTTGTAAATTACTTCTATTTAAACATTTGAAGTCTCCCAGTACTTATCAGCTGCTGCATGTCCTGCAGGAAGTGGTATATTCTCTCCAGTGTGACACAGCGCTCTCAGCTGCCACCTCTGTCCATGTCAGGAACTGTCCAAAGCAGCAGCAAATCTGCATAGAAAACCTTTCCTGCTCTGGACAGTTCCTGACATGGACAGAGGTGGCAGCAGAGAGCACTGTGTCAGACTGGAGTAGTGTTTATTCCATCATCAAGGTACATACAATGTTTCGATTCAATCCAGAATCATTATCAAGCTATTATCATGCTTGATAATGATTCTGGATTGAATCGAAACGTTGTATGTACCTTGATGATGGAATAAACACTATTCACTTTTACTCCGGTGTGCTGCAGTCTCTTGCCGTTTCTGTAATAAAATCTATCGACATTGTCTAGTGATGTAGGAGAGCTGATGCGGCAGAGCCGATGATGTAGAAGACCCAGCAGCATAGTGAACGTGGCGCCTGGTGGCCCTGGGGGGGAGGGGGGTGGCTGGTGCAGCTGAGGTTTTGGGGAGGTCTTTAGTGCTGAAGGGGGGGGGGGGCTGGAGCAGAGGCGTCTGGTGGCTGAGGTCTTGGGGGGGCACTGGTGACTGGTGCGGCTGAGGTTTGGGGGAGGGGGGTTTGTTTAGTGGTGGAGCGGGGGAAGGGGGGGGGCTGGAGTGGGGGAAGGGGGGGCTGGAGAAGAGGTGGACGGTGGCTGAGGTTTAGCTGTCATTGTGTAGCTATACCTGCCTACATGATCACATGGCCTTGTCTCAGGAGGAAGGGGGAAAAGAAGTGGACCTGAATCGGAGAAGATTTCTTCATTTGAAAGGAAGAAATGGCATGGCAAGCTGAGGAACGGTACATTTTATTAAATAATAAATGTTTTGAGGGGAATACCCCTTTAACAATTTTAATACACAGTGGCGGCATCTTGTGGCCAAACGTGAATACAACAGATCAGGAAAAACATGGACAATGCTAGTGGATTCAGGGGCAATAGGATCAGGGGATACAGGGAACCTTCTGGACAATACCTTCACTAACACATAGTAGGGGCACATTGGTTCCAGGACACCCCCCAATAATTATAAAAGGGAAGAATATCCTATTATTATACCCTCACTTTGCAAACTGGGAATATCACTGTAATGTGCATAAAACTATTGCATTGTGGTATAAAATCTCCTATTAGCATTATGATATATGACAAAGCCCATCTCCAGGACCGTCCTGCATTCAGTCAGCCATCAGCACCAGATTGCTGAGAAATGATTTCCCCTGCACAATCCTTTTCCAATAAGCTCTGCATAAATCTTGAATAAATGAAATCCTGCACATTACAAGTTTACTACCTCATTTTTTTTTAAACTAGAGTTACAATAAAGAACATATGCTAGATACTATAACCAAAGCCGAACAGAATAAATGGCTTATTTTCCGTCATGTGTGCATTGTAGAAATCAGGAAAAGAGCGACCAGCAATCATAACTAAGACGAAAGAGACGCAAATAAGTGATTTATAGGGATGACGCCTGAATTTTATAGACTAACTACCAAAAACACATATAAATTCAGGATTACATTCTGTGTCTGTACTACACTAGTAAAACGTGTCATTTATTGTAAACTAGAAAATGTACCTGGCGCTGCCCAGGTAAGAAGTGTCAGTGTGTTAATTAGATTTGTTCCAAGGTCGCCCAGGAGGCAAATCTATGCCCTTGTTTTTTTTGTTTAAGGAGAAATCGCCAGGAGCCCAATATATCCCTGTATACGCTATATACCCTGACAGTTCTGCACTGTTTATGTAAATTGTAGGTTAGAAATAAATTAAAACTTTAAACATCTAAACCTAATAGCCAAACTGAGATGTCATTATGTGATCAGACTGTATACTGAGCCTGGTTATATACAACATTGGCAGTGTAATATACAGCCTGGTTATATACAACATTGGCAGTGTTATACAGAGCCTGGTTATATACAACATTGGTAGTGTTATGCTGAGCCTGGTTATATGCAACAATGGCAGTGTAAAATACAGCCTGGTTATATACAACATTGGCAGTGTTATACAGAGCCTGGTTATATACAACATTGGTAGTGTTATGCTGAGCCTGGTTATATGCAACATTAGCAGTGTCATATTCAGCCTGGTTACGTTCAACATTGGTAGTGTTATGCTGAGCCTGGTTATATACAACATTGACAGTGTTAGTGGAGGTCCTGTATACCTGTAGTATGTAGTTGGTGGAGGTCCTGTATACCTGTATTGTATAGTTCTGAGGTCCTGTATACCTGTAGTGTGTAGTTTGCCCCCCCCCCCCCCGCCAACTGCAGACCACAAGTAAGGTGTGTGTGTGTGTGTGCAGAAAGCCTGCAGCATATAATACACACAATCCTGCATCAACATAATCTGGCCCTCTTAGGCACTACCTTTCATCCTTGGTGAGGACAACACAGAAGAGGTTTCAAAGTTTCTATTACTGTATACACTCCCCCCTGCAGGTAGCCCCTGTACTGTATACACCCCCCCCCCCGGTAGCCCCTATGCTGTATACATTCCCTAACACCCCCTTACTGTATACATTCCCCAACACCACCACCCGGCAGGTAAGCCCCTTACTGTATACACTGTATATACACTGTACACTGTTAGGGTGCCTTTACATCTACCAGATCTGCAGCGGATTTCACGCTGCAAATTCACAGCGAAATCAACGGCATATCCAGTGTCATTCAACCCTATGACACTACATACTGGCAGCGGGATTGACATCCCGCTGCGAGTATGTAAATCAACCACCTTGGCGGCCGGAGCGTAACTTACACTGCCAGAGGCATCCATCATCCCGCCCACACAGGCCGCTGTTAGATCGTGCAGGCTCCCCTCCAGCTGCTGCTGCACAGCTCTCTCCTCACGGCTCTGGACGGTGCATGTTGCACGTTGCACATCCCCCTAAAGCAAGCTGGAGCAGTGTGTGCAGCGTCCAGAGTCGTGAGGAGAGAGCTGTGCCCAGCAGCAGCAGCACAGCGCTGAACACACTGGAGGGGAGCCTGTACCGTCTAATAGCGGTCTGTGCGGGCGGGATGATGGGCGCCTCTGTCAGTGTAAGTTACGCTCCGGCCGTCGAGGGGGTTATTTACATACTCGCAGCAGGTTGTCAATCCCGCTGCGAGTATGTATTGTAGTAGGGTTGAATGACACTGGATCAGCAGCGGATCTCGCTGCGAATTCGCAGCGTGAAATCCGCTGTGGATCCGATAGGTGTGAAGGCACCCTTACTGTATTTATTTCTGCCCTAGCAACCAATCAGATTTCAGCTCCCTGTGAAAATGAAAGTAGTAATCCTATTGGTTGCTAAGGCTCCCAACTGCTGTTTCTCCTGGGCAGAGCTGCAGCTAAATATATCACCTGTGTTTACAGTGTGGAGATTCTCCCATTCATCTCTATGGGGCGCTCTTCCTCCTCCCCCTCCCCTCCTGTACATCTGGCGGGGACAGGACCTTCGCTCTAACCTTCCTGGGCACCCTATGTACAGTATTTGTGGGCCAAATTTGGTGTCAAACGTATCAGGCGTTTGGAAGTCTATACGGGACAGACAGACAGACAGACTTTCATTTTTATGATATAGACTAGAAAATATACCCGGTGCTGCCCGGGTATAAAGTGTCAGTGTGTTAATTAGATTTGTTCTAAGGTGCCCAGGAGGCCAATATTAAGGTATTGTTTCATCAGTGAAATTAATTTATACCTGTAGTGCATAGTTGGAGGGGTTCTGTATACCTACATTGTATAGTTTTTAGGGGTCCTGCATATCTGTAGTGCATAGTTGAGGGGGTGGGGGGGCTGTATACCTATAGTGTATAGTTGGGGAAGTCCTGTATACCTGTAGTGTGTAGTTGGGGGGGGCTGTATACCTGTACTGTATAGTTGAGGGAGGTCCTGTATACCAGTAGTGTATAGTTGGTGAAGGTCGTGTATCCCTTTACTGTATAGTTCGCGGGTCCTGTATACCTGTAGTAAATATTTGGTGCTGTATACTTGTAATGTATAGTTGGTGGAGGTTTTGTATACCTGTAGTTTATAGTTTGAAGGTCCTGGATACCTGTAGTGTATAGTTGGTGGAGGTCTTGTATACCTGTAGTATATAGTTCGGGGGTCCTGTATACCTGTAGTGTGTAGTTTGAGGGTCCTATATACCTGTAGTATATAGTTGGTGGAGTTCCTGTATACCTGTAGTGTATAGTTTTGGGGTCCTGTATACCTGTAGTATAGAGTCGGTGGGGGGTGCTATATACCTGTATTATAGAGTTGGTGAAGATCCTGTATACCTGTAGTGTATAGTTTTGGGTTTCTGTAAACCCGTAGTGTATAGTTTGGGGTCCTGTATACCTGTAGTATATAGTTGGTGGAGGTCCGGTATACCTGTAGTGTAAAGTTTGGGGGTCCTGTATACCTGTAGTATAGAGTTGGTGAAGGTGCTGTATACCTGTAGTATAGAGTTAGTGGAGGTCCTGTATACCTGTAGTGTATAGGTTTGGGGTCCTGTATACCTGTAGTGTATAGTTTAGGGTCCTATATACCTGTAGTATATAGTTGGTGGAGTTCCTGTATACTTGTAGTGTATAGTTTTGGGGTCCTGTATACCTGTAGTGTATAGTTTGGGGTCCTGTATACCTGTAGTATATAGTTGGTGGAGGTCCCGTGCACCTGTAGTGTATAGTTTTGGGGTCCTGTATACAGCCAATGACTATATCCATGATTTCCACATAGCCTTAGGGCTTTATCCAACTTCAGCAGCCACCGCTAATCAAATGCCGAAAGTTCGGGTTCGGATGGATTCGAGCATGCTCGTGGTTCGCTCATCTCTAGTAGTAGATAAGGTAGAATATGGTTGTTGCCTGACTGCCTTCTGCCCAACTAGTTCAGCGAGTGTCAAGTTGAAAAGTACGAGCTTCAGGCCTTACACTTGGGTGTAGTAGACTTTCCAAAGCTTCCCAGAAGAGCCGTACGTGGTCAGGAAGATACCTTTGTGGGTGGCTATTTGTCTTGCTGGGGGTCAGAACCTACAGTAACTATGGCAACTGCCCTGAGAATGCAGGAGAAAGACATTCCACCGGGAACTAACCTTCCTTTTATAGGGGTAGCTGAACTTGGCTGTGATTGGGATGCTGGAAACAAAAGAGAGAAGTATAATACGTGTAAAAGAGAGGGAAAGGCACCTGCACCTGTGATAGGACAAGGCAGAACATGTGACATACAACAGTTTACCCATAAACTCCTTCAGCTGTGCTTGTACAAAAAGACAAAGAGTGACAGCGGGGAAACACATAACACCACCATCATCACCTTCTAGTGCGACACCTGACAGAAGCACTTTACCCAGGTGGAAGATAGACTTAGTAGACCATACTGGGACACTACTATATAAGGTCTAGTTTTTTGGTGAGGCAAATGTTAGAAAGCTACACCTGTTCCTGAGGCTTTTGTTTCCAGGCGTAAACCATGATAAATTAGGCGTGGGAGGATGCCACACCTCCTTCTCGCCTAGCAACGCAACCCTTCCCCCTGTCAAAAAGCAAAAACAAAAAAACACAACAACCCCCAGCACCATCACCCCCTGCTGGCCTGGCATACACCAGAGCAAAAATCTGTGCCCTTTCTATGGAGTATGCCGGAGGCCCACATTGATAAATGAAATAAAGCCGAGCAATATTGAAAAAAAATAAGTGAAACTTTATGTCCTTGAAATGATTTGATTTATGGTTTTGTGAGTAGATTTAATCCTTTTGAACATGAACATTCACTTTATGCTGAGAACAAGTCTATTTATCTAGATGCCATTCTACTATTACATTGTGCAATTGTACAAGAAAACCTCGGTGTCCGGCAGCAGATATCAATTGGGATAAAATAAAGAGCTTTTTCTCTCTTTTCAACAAATGTTGAGTCTCCTGGGACTTCGGGTCACCGTACTGTAAATCAGTGGTTAATGGATTCCGAACTACCTGCTCAAACCTTCTGTCCATTTTTTATTTGCTTTTAATTTGTATTGATTTTCCTTCTTTGCTGTCAATCTCCCAAGTGTCAGCAAGGTTAGCAGGAGCTCTGTATTTCTGCTGGAGAGCTGGAGAGCAGAATACATATATTTTTTTTATTCTTAAAGGAGCAGTCCGGTGGATTATAAAATTCGGCAGCCGTCAGGGGAGAAATCGATTACAAGTACGAACTTACCTCTCCCAATGCCTGTGGCAAGCAGCGGGACTGGCTGCAGGACCCCCCCGGCTCATGGACTGGCCGCTCAGCCAGTGACTGGGGTGGGAAGCCGTTCCAGTCACTGATTGGCTGAGCAGCCAGTCCACCAGTCGGGACAGGCCGTCCTGACGTCATCACAACTCGGGGGAAAATGCCTCCCGGCTTAGTCCTGCAGCCCATGACGCCGCTCACCATGGGCATGAGGTGAGGTAAGTTAGGACTTGTAATCAATTCCCCCCTGCCGGCTGTTGGATTTTTTTTTATTTGCCGGAGTTCTCCTTTAATACTAGTTTGGGGGTCTTAGGAACATTCACATTTTTCAGATGTATTTTCAGCTTATCTACTGTATCTCATCTAACAATTTCCAATAGATCCTGAATTGTTTTTTAGTTCTGCAGCCCAGTGGCCCTGGTGGGATCGCTGAGAGTTGTAGTCCCATAGTTGTCACAGTTTGGATCATAGTGGTCATGGTGGCTGGAGTTCTTCCACCGGGATGTCCACACTTCTTAGGCTGGTGCTGTAATGAGGGGGTGGCACTTGGTTATCAGTAAATCAATAGTCCACAAACTATCCCTGTGTGTCCAGACTGGTGGGGTTAGGATCCTTTTAGTGATAATGTGCAAATAGAGCCACACACAGGTGCAGTGGCGGACATATTACTTGTGCAGCCTGTTCAGTTGCACAGGGGCCCAGGCCAACAGAGGGGCCCTCCAGGCCCATGAGTGGGCAGCACGGGGAGGGAGGAAGGCAGATGGGAATGGGATAGATGGTAACTAGACATGAGTGAACCTGGAGCATGCTCGAGTCCATCCGAACCCAATCGCTCAGCATTTGATTAGCTGGGGCTGCTGAAGTTGGATAAAGCCCAATGGTTGTCTGGAAAACATGGATACAGCCAATGACAATATCCATGTTTTCCACATAGCCTTAGGGCTTTATCCAACTTCAGCAGCCACCGCTAATCACATGCCGAATGTTCGGGTTCGGATGGACTCAAGCATGCTCCAGGTTCGCTCATCTCTAATGGTAACTAAAAAAATCACCTGCTGCATGGGAGGAAGCTGGGGGACGGGGATGATTGCACTACATATACTTCTGCATAGACTTCTACTTCTATACTTCTACATATACTGCGCCCCTGCTGGTTTGCTTATGGGGGGGTCCAGGCAAATTTTTTGCACAAGGGCCCTATGCAGTCTGTGTCCGCCCCTGCACAGGTGGAAGGAAAGTAAAAGTTAAAGCTTACAGTTGTGCAAATCTGCTACCACTAATGGCGTTGAACTGCCGATGCCGATACGGTTGCAAAGATGAAATAATTTACTTGAACTGCAGTTTTTTGGGCCAAACAAGTACGGCACGGTGGGTGATTGAGGCCTTGAGCTCTTTTTTTACTGCACCAGAATGATAATAATAATAATAATAATAATAATAATAATAATGATAATAATAATAATAATAATAATAATAATAATAATAATAATAATAATAATAGTTTTCAAAGTCAAGTCTGAAGTCAGCCTCAGTAAAGCTTATCTTTGGTCTTCTATAGTATACCTGCACTTAGCAGCGATCTATACCAAGTCTCTAGTCTTCTATAGTATACCTGCACTAAGCAGCGATCTATACCAAGTCTCTAGTCTTCTATAGTATACCTGCACTAAGCAGCGATCTATACCAAGTCTCTAGTCTTCTATAGTATACCTGCACTAAGCAGCGATCTATACCAAGTCTCTAGTCTTCTACAGTATACCTGCACTAAGCAGCGATCTATACCAAGTCTCTAGTCTTCTATAGTATACCTGCACTAAGCAGCGATCTATTCCAAGTCTCTAGTCTTCTTTAGTATACCTGCACTAAGCAGCGATGTATTCCAAGTCTCTAGTCTTCTATAGTATACCTGCACTAAGCAGCGATCTATACCAAGTCTCTAGTCTTCTACAATATACCTGCACTAAGCAGCGATGTATTCCAAGTCTCTAGTCTTCTATAGTATACCTGCACTAAGCAGCGATCTATACCAAGTCTCTAATCTTCTATAGTATACCTGCACTAAGCAGCGATGTATTCCAAGTCTCTAGTCTTCTATAGTATACCTGCACTAAGCAGCGATCTATACCAAGTCTCTAGTCTTCTATAGTATACCTGCACTAAGCAGCGATCTATACCAAGTCTCTAGTCTTCTATAGTATACCTGCACTAAGCAGCGATCTATACCAAGTCTCTAGTCTTCTATAGTATACCTGCACTAAGCAGCGATCTATACCAAGTCTCTAGTCTTCTATAGTATACCTGCACTAAGCAGCGATCTATACCAAGTCTCTAGTCTTCTATAGTATACCTGCACTAAGCAGCGATCTATACCAAGTCTCTAGTCTTCTATAGTATACCTGCACTAAGCAGCAATCTATACCAAGTCTCTAGTCTTCTATAGTATACCTGCACTAAGCAGCGATCTATACAAAGTCTCTAGTCTTCTATAGTATACCTGCACTAAGCAGCGATCTATACAAAGTCTCTAGTCTTCTATAGTATACCTGCACTAAGCAGCGATCTATACCAAGTCTCTAGTCTTCTATAGTATACCTGCACTAAGCAGCGATCTATACCAAGTCTCTAGTCTTCTACAGTATACCTGCACTAAGCAGCGATCTATACCAAGTCTCTAGTCTTCTATAGTATACCTGCACTAAGCAGCAATCTATACCAAGTCTCTAGTCTTCTATAGTATACCTGCACTAAGCAGCGATCTATACCAAGTCTCTAGTCTTCTATAGTATACCTGCACTAAGCAGCGATCTATACCAAGTCTCTAGTCTTCTATAGTATACCTGCACTAAGCAGCGATCTATACCAAGTCTCTAGTCTTCTATAGTATACCTGCACTAAGCAGCGATCTATACCAAGTCTCTAGTCTTCTATAGTATACCTGCACTAAGCAGCGATCTATACCAAGTCTCTAGTCTTCTACAGTATACCTGCACTAAGCAGCGATCTATACCAAGTCTCTAGTCTTCTATAGTATACCTGCACTAAGCAGCGATCTATTCCAAGTCTCTAGTCTTCTTTAGTATACCTGCACTAAGCAGCGATGTATTCCAAGTCTCTAGTCTTCTATAGTATACCTGCACTAAGCAGCGATCTATACCAAGTCTCTAGTCTTCTACAATATACCTGCACTAAGCAGCGATGTATTCCAAGTCTCTAGTCTTCTATAGTATACCTGCACTAAGCAGCGATGTATTCCAAGTCTCTAGTCTTCTATAGTATACCTGCACTAAGCAGCGATGTATTCCAAGTCTCTAGTCTTCTATAGTATACCTGCACTAAGCAGCGATGTATTCCAAGTCTCTAGTCTTCTATAGTATACCTGCACTAAGCAGCGATCTATACCAAGTCTCTAGTCTTCTACAATATACCTGCACTAAGCAGAGATCTATACCAAGTCTCTAGTCTTCTATAGTATACCTGCACTAAGCAGCGATCTATACCAAGTCTCTAGTCTTCTACAATATACCTGCACTAAGCAGAGATCTATACCAAGTCTCTAGTCTTCTATAGTATACCTGCACTAAGCAGTGATGTATTCCAAGTCTCTAGTCTTCTATAGTATACCTGCACTAAGCAGCGATCTATACCAAGTCTCTAGTCTTCTACAGTATACCTGCACTAAGCAGAGATTATCCAAATGATTATCAAGCACCCAGCTCATTGTACAGGATCTCAGTCAGTGACCTGAACTGTATATTCTGCACCTTATTGGAAAAGACTGTTATAATGTCTACTGTACCTTTAAAAAGTTTCCCACAAGTACATTTTCACTTGTATAAGTATTTGCTGGACTCTGTAGTTCTTTGCACTACACTTGCACCTACACCATCTTTTAATGGGTGTATGTCTGGGCAGGGCACATATTACTCAGGCCGCATGGCAAGAGCTGAAGAGTTATACTACCACCTGCCCTGGCTGCTCTGGGTTACCGCAGACTAGACTATAGATCCAGTGTGTGGGCCCAGTTACAAATGCAACCTCTGTTGCTGCACCACTGCTTGCCTAGTACAGTACATAGATTAAGTTAACTGTTGCATAGAACAGTGTAAACAATGCAAACAAGCATGAAGCATTATGGGGTGCATTTATCAGGACATGTATACTCGTACACCAGTCTTAGATAAAGCCCAGACCCCTTTTTCCTGGCCAGATGTACTAAGAGGCATAAGCCTAGTGCAGGTATTGCCCAGCAAATCTACACCTGCTCTGTGGCGTACGCCAGGCACATGTTGATAAATGCCCCCCTATATATCAATAATAATAAATGCACATAAGACACATGACATCCAACACCCAAACTATCCCTGTACTATTACATATGAATGTGGACTTTGCAGGGTCTCTACTCCTGAAAATGCTTGAACAGTAAAGTGCACATTGACATTTCAATCAAATAATCATAAAAAAAACTGCTGCGATGCGTCATAAACCACTAATAGGTAAAGTGAATAACATTTGTTATCTCAAGGCAAAAACACTTGTATTAGTGTATTGTATAAGTCAAGTCTCGGGTGCTGTAACTAATGTGTTTGAAGCAGGAAAAATGGGCACAAGCAAATGCCTACCAGAAGTGCGAGAGCTATTATGCATATGCTTTCTTCCCAGAATTCCCACTGCAGCAGGTAAGTCGGACAAAGTAAAGCATTGACTTCAAATTCCCAAGATCTCAGTATGAAAAGATAAACTTGCATCTTAGAGGACTCAAAGTTTAGGTGAGCGGCCAGCAGCTTCCTGCTAACCAAAGTAAAGGGCGCACAGTAAAGCGTCTTACCCTGAATCAGGAGATATAACGCATTTTTCCAACCAGAAAGGTTTCAAATGTATATGCAAATTAGGAGATAAAATCCATGGGACGTTCTCTGGGCTGCAAAAGCCAAAGTTCAGAGTGGGTCTCTAAGTGCTGGACTAGGGGGGTTAGGAGAGAAGGGGTTAAATGATCATGGGCTTCTGCAGCCCAGTGGTCTTTATCTCCTAACTTGCTTCTAAAGCTTAGATCTCAGCTCTGGAGTGATAGATTGAAAAAAGAGTCATATCTTATGATTCACAGTAAGAAGCCCTATTGTGCACAGAGTTTACTTTAAGGGCTTTTACACAGGCTGATTATAAAATTTTGCAAATTTAAGTGATACGTTTCAAATGTAAATGCGACAACGATTACAGATATGAACAAATATTTGCAACTTTTGAGCAGACCTCAAAATAATTTGTCAGGATGGTATCTTTGCGGAGCGTTATGTGTCCCTCTGCTCGTGCTGTGCGGCCGAGAAGGCGCTGATATTCTCTTATTCTGTTCTGTGTTTTGTTTTGCTGTGTCTGAACACTGGTTTATTTGCTCTCTTTGGGAGACACACCCGACTTCACCTGCTGAGTTCTGTCTGGCCATGTCAGGGTTAATCTGTGTTCTGGTTCTGCTGTGACTGACAGGTCATCCTGCCAGTGGATCTGTCTTGTTCTCAGGTGTCTGTGCTTGGAGATCAGGGGAATGGTCCAATTACATTCTGGACTAGAGCCCTGGCCTCCTATATAACTAACCTCAGTCTGTGCACTTATTGCTGGTTATTGACTTGTCTCTGCCTGCTTGTGTTTCTGCTATTATCTGTCTTTTCTCTGACCCTTCTGCCTTGTGTTCTGACTATCCTTGCTAGCCGCCTGCCCCTGACCATATTGCTTGTTTTTTGACTCTGCTTATTGGATCGTGATTTCGTACTGTGCTGCCCGATTGGTGTGACCCGGACTGTCGACTATTCTTCATTGTGTTTTGTCTGTCTGTCTTGTCTTTGTGTCCCACCTAGCCAGTGCAGGGACTGCCGCCCAGTTGCTCGCCGCCATCTTAGGGCGGATTGTGGCAAGTAGGTAGAGGACAGCGGGTGGGATTGAGCTTAGGGCTCACCGTCTTGTCTTGTCCTGCTGTCCGGTTCCTAACATAATTGTTAATTGTTCAAGTGAGTATCCTCTGTGATCAAGTGGAACGCGAAACGTGCGTTAGAGGTGGTAGCACGCAGCTTACATCAGGTACTGTTTTCAGGTCTTTGGGATTGGACTTTCTATGTGACTTAGAACTGTCTATTTATTACGGCACTTTGTTCATCCGGGACTTGTGCAATAGCAGGTATATAGCTTAGTCTGTGCAGCAACATTTCAGCCAATGCTATTTTGCAAGGTTTGAGAGGGATTCACTTACCATCCCCAGTGGTAGATGATATATCACAATCTCTTATATAGGTTTAATACTTTGTCTTATTATTATTGTGTTATTTTACAGTACCTCTTGTGCGCATAATTTTACTCCATTATGTGATTTTAAATGTGATATCAATAAAGTGATTTTGTATTTTGAAGTATTAGTGGTGACCCTTTTTTGTATAGGATTTTCTTGTTGTACAGTGTCTGAACACAGCTCTATTCAGTCTGCTCAGGTAATTGATTCTCCACCACACCCTTCTCTTACCCTGCTGAGTTCTCTCTGGTCCTCTAATAGTTTCCCTTAGTTTTGCTTATGTGATTGACATCCTTTCTCACCACTCTGACTTCTTCTGTTCCTTCTGTGGTTGCTGGGATGTCAGGGTCCGGTCCAATAACACCTTGGGCAGATTCCTGAAATCCCATATACAGGTCATTAACCCACACTTGATTGCTCACTATTAGTTTCTGTTGAGTGTGCTAGTGTTTCCTCTGCATCTCAGGTCATGTTTATTCTGACCTCTGCTATTGGGTGCCCGCCTCAGTCGCTGACTAGCTGAGTGGGCCTGGCACGTCACAACCTGGGTTCCAACTCAGACCAGGAAGGGTGACCAGAATGATGGTATGCGGCATCAGTGCTGGAGCCAGGAAGGTGAAAGCATGTTATTTCTTTCAACCTTCCCCTCCCTGGCAGTTTTACAAAGGACTTCCCCTTTAAGTAGAAAGGCGACTTCACCAAGTTGTCCACTACAGCTTAAAGGGGTATTCCCCCCAAGAGCTAAAAAAATGTAATGCTCCCAAACCTAACTGGCCTTACTCACCAAGTCCCCCTGAGTATTTTGAGACGTCTCCCATCTTTCTAGCTGCTGCCGTTCCTGAGTTACAACTTTTTCTAAAACATGGTCTATATTTAAGATAGGAAACTACATTTTCCATCATGCAATGCTTCTGCCTGATGATGGTGAAGTAGCAGAGTTGAGACAATGAAGGAGATGATGACAGTGTGGCAGAGCTGAGATGGCGGTGTCGGTGTAGTAAAGCTGAGTTGGAAGTGACGGTGTAGCAGAGCTGAGTTGGCGGTGACGGTGTAGCAGAGCTGAGTTGGCGGTAACGGTGTAGCAGAGCTGAGTTGGCGGTGACGGTGTAGCAGAGCTGAGTTGGTGGGGACGGTGTAGCAGAGCTGAGTTGGCGGTGACGGTGTAGCAGAGCTGAGTTGGTGGGGACGGTGTAGCAGAGCTGAGTTGGCGGTGACGGTGTAGCAGAGCTGAGTTGGCGGTAACGGTGTAGCAGAGCTGAGTTGGCGGTGACGGTGTAGCAGAGCTGAGTTGGCGGGGACGGTGTAGCAGAGCTGAGTTGGCGGGGACGCCGGTGTAGCAGAACTAAGTTGGCGGGGACGCCGATGTAGCAGAGCTGAGTTGGCGGGGTCGCGGGCGATTGCGGGGGGCGGAGCAGGTTGCGGGCGATTGCGGGGGGCGGAGCTTGCCGTGGGCGATCGCGGGGCGGAGCTTGCCGTAGGGGGGGGTGCCGCGGGTGAGTGAGGGATGCCACGGTGCCACGGGTGATGGGGGGGGTGGTTGTGGGGGGGAGCTGTGTGCTGCGGGTGAGTGCTGGACGGGAGGCTCTGGACACAGGGGGTGAGCTCTGGGCTGGGGGTGACCGGGTGGCTGCTGTTAGAGAGGGAGACAGTCACAGCTGCGCTGATCACTGTCTCCCTTTCTAACAGCAGCCACCCCATCAGTGTTCTCAGTCACTTCACTGTGCTGGGATTGAGGACACGTGATGCCGTCTCGGAGGGTGGGGGCCAGGAGCAGGGAGCGTGACGGGTTGGACTGAGGTCTGATGATTCTATGCAATCCCTGGGGGTGAATGCAGCTGGATAACAGCAAAACTGTGCAGAATCCGTAATAACTGTATATTGGAAAGATGGAAAGCTACGGGTGGGCAGCGTATTAATGCAAAAATAATTTTTGGGGGAATACCCCTTTAAGGTAGCAAGTAGATAGTGACAGCTTGGGGGGGGGGGGGGCAAGGCTAGCCTGGGGGCTCACTGTCCTTGTGTCCCTTCACCCTCCAAGGTAAATGGGAAAAGAGAAGGTACAAAAACCAAACACTGAGCAAGTTTGATTGGTAAAAAGGCTATTCTATACAGATGTACATATGACACTGGAGAAGAATCAGTATGACATAGATATCACATTACTGCCCTGTAATTAAGAAGAAAATGGTTCATTGCGCCATCAATATGGTTCTGTAGCTTATCATCCACCTTCGTTCCGCTACCTGTCACATGTAGGCTTGTTTCACCAACGCTCGGAAATAGTCATTTAACCCAGCGGAATAGGATTTATGTTATGAAACCTTCTTTAATTAGATTATGTAATTTGATATATTTCCATTAAAAGAAATGACTTCTGTTTCATAGTAAGTTTAGAGAAGTTCAGCCTGTCAAAGGTTCAACAAGAGGACATATTTCTACCGACTGTCAGAAGAAAATGATGTCAGACAGTGACATCACCGTGAACTGTAGAATCGCTGAACATCTAAATTGTAAATCTAGAAAGTGCAGGAACACAAATTACGTGGCCTGAACGGCTCAGGTAAATGACAGAACTCTGCTATGGTTGAACAGGGACCGAGGGAACAGCTCACCAGTCATCAATGGGAAGTAACCGGGATATCGATGGAGGAAGAGAGCTGCCAAACATGAGTAAATCTGACAATTTGGATATATTTTTTGTTGAATACAAACATACAAAAATTACAGGAGCATTCTGTACACGCAAAGACCTGCGAACACAGAATATATGGAATATTACAAACCGTGCGACGGCTGTCTTTATTTTATTGGCAAAATTGAATCTCTTTGCGCACATTTTGATATAATTATGTGTATCCGTCCCCTAATGGTAGGGGGGCTTCGTATTAGGTGGGACTCTAACATTAATCCGACTCACCCCTCTTAGGCCTTAGGCTTAGAAATAAAGATGAGCAAACTTTTCAAAAGTTTGTTTCGCCAGGATAACCGAACCAAATTGTGTTGGTCCAAATCGAACGCTAAACCAACCGCGATAAAACAGCTATCACTATCACTCCTATTACTGTGCATTCAGGATAAGGTATGCTAACACAATGTTTTTTTCTCTATGTTTTTTAAGAGAAAAAATGCCGCCCGTCATTTCGCTGTTTGGCCGCTCTTCAGTGTAATGACGGCTGTTGGTCCATTATTCTAGTTTAGGTGGACTGATTGGCCTTTGGGTGTGTCTTTATTTGGAAAGTCCATTGAATTTAATAGTACAAACGGTTGAAGGACGATGAAAAAAGAAAAACTATTGTCGACAACTAAAAAAAATTGTCCGTTTTGCAAAAAAACGGCAGAAAATAGATGACATGATCATTATTGTGACATCTGCGCAGACAACGTCTGTTATTTTATACACTGTGTGCATTGGACGTCCGTGATCCCATTGACTTCAATGCATTGAAGTTGCATGAAATAGCCTAACTCTAGCCTAGAGAAATGGCTTTAGGGAAGTCCAGGAATTAGTAATCAGGCTAGCTGGCCCTTGATGCAAACTGTTATTTTTGGGGATCGAGGGATGAGCAGTAATAACGTTCAAGAAGAATACCAATAATGGCCAGATAAAGTCCAAAGTCAATGGGAGTAAAGATCCACTCCAGTGTAACTTCTTTGGGCTCAGTTGGGGCTTCCAGTAGACTCTGACCAGGACTAGTTATTTACTGAGGTTCAGAGGTTTACCTTCAGGGTCTCAGGGCTTCAGTCTAACGTTCACTAACTTTTTATCAGCTCTTTATGGGGGTACTTACTAGTCCAGATAGGTGAAATCCCCAGCACCAGCTTCATCCAGCACATATCGGAGCTAAAAAATCAACTACAGTGGTAGATGATACAAAAAGATTATTTTTATAATCTAATAAGAAATATCTAATAAGAAATCACATAAAACGTGAATTTAAATGGTAAAATTCATGTATTACATCCTAATAATTATTTGTTTATTTGTTTAATTAACCCATAGCAGCACCAAGACGTTACTGATCGTCCTGATGCAGCTATGGGAATTCAGAGGGGGGTCACGCGGCGACCCCCCTCTGAACTGCCACGATCCCAGGTGCTACATGCAGTCCGGGACCACGGCTATTAGCGGGAACAGTCCGATCGCCGTGCCCGCTAATTAAGAATTTAGATGCAGCTGTCAAACTTTGCATCTAAATACTTATTGTAGCCCTTCCCTGGTGGTCTAGTGGGGGGATCGCCCCCACCCCCCTGCGACACGATCACAGAGGGGGGATCCCCGCATCTGCTCCGGGCCGGGATCTGCACTGTAATGGCGCTGATCCTGGCTCGATCTCATTGATCTATGCAGTAAAACTGTACTGCATAGATCTCAATGAGAGATCAGAGCAGTTATACTAAAAGTCCCCCAGGGGGAATAACCCTAACCCCAGGGGGGGGAATAACCCTAACCCCAGGGGGGGAAATAACCCTAACCCCAGGGGGGAATAACCCTAACCCCAGGGAGGAATAACCCTAACCCCAGGAGGGAATAACCCTAACCCCAGGAGGGAATAACCCTAACCCCAGGAGGGAATATCCCTAACCCCAGGGGGAATAACCCTAACCCCAGGGGGGAATAACCCTAACCCCAGGGGGGAATAACCCAAACCCCAGGAGGGAATAACCCTAACCCCAGGAGGGAATAACCCTAACCCCAGGAGGACTTCTAGTATGTGTGTAAAGTTAGAAAAAAAAGGTTTTTTTTTTTTTATTAATACAAAAACCCCTCACCTAATAAAAGTAAGAATCACCCCCCTTCCCCCATTTTATAAATAAAAATTAATTAAAAACTGTAAATAAATAAATAAACAAACATGTTTGGCATCGCATAATCGACTGAACTATTAAATTCACATCACATTCCTGATCTCGCACGGTAAACGGCGTAGGCGCAAAAAATTTCCAACGCTCAAAATTTTTATAAAAAGCGATCAAAAAGTCGCAAATATGCAATCAAGGTAACAACACCTATATATTTTTTTTTTAAAGCTTTTAATTTTTTAAAAGCCACCAAATTAAATAAAAGTTTTACAAGTTACATATCATTGTAATCTAAACAACTTTAGGAACATGTATAACAAGCCAGTTTTACCCTAGGGTGAATGATGCAAAAACAAGGATTCACAGGACTGCAAAAGCTGGTGGTTTTTAAATAGTGGCGCAAAAAATAAGGGCTCATCTGGGTCTCTAGGTGGAAAAATGCAACTGCTATGGCCTTATATACACAAGGAGGAAAAAATGAAAGCGCAAAAATGAAAATTGTGTCCTCTAAGGGTTAATCATCTCTGCTATAGATCAGTAATTTGATGAGCTTCAGTACACAGCCAGCTTACCATCTAGCTCAGTACTAATGGGCTACATCAAGTAAGAGAAAAGTGTTAAATTCCACATCATTGATATTGCCTACACCAAGATGGAAGAGTCACAGAATGATGTAAATCACAGGATTGATAGACATGTTAATGATATGCAAATGATAAATAAAAGGAAACAAAACATTCAAAACATCTCAATTTATTCCGTATCAAATATGAACGCCATGCATGAAAATACATGCACTTACAGGCCTTGGATGTCGGAGGAATGGTCTGCCACGCTAAATGCACACGCTGAATGAATGCATAGGCTGGACGACTGCCTTTTCAAAAAGTAAATTGAGAGAAATTGTGTGTCATGTGTGTCATATCTAATTTGTGTATTCTGTCATATGCGCCATTACTCATTATTAAGTGGGGAAGTGGGGGGGGGGGCACATTACATTACTACTATGGTGGAGGCACAAATGGGCAGTATTACTATAGTGGGGGACAGAGGAGCATTATTACTATAGTGGGGGCAAAAATGGGCAGTATTACTATAGTGGGGGCACAGAGGAGCATTATTACTATAGTGGGGGCACAAATGGGCAGTATTACTATAGTGGGGGCACAGAGGAGCATTATTACTATAGTTGGGGCCCAAATGGGCAGTATTACTATAGTGGGGGCACAGACAAGCATTATTACTATAGTGGGGGCCCAAATGGGCAGTATTACTATAGTGGGGGCATAGAGAAGCATTATTACTATAGTGGGAGCACAGATGAGCATTATGACTATAGTGGGGGGAACAAATGGGCAGTATTACTATTGGAGGTGCACAGATGGGCATTATTACTTTTGGGGGGCACAGATGGACCCTATACTATTGGGGTGGGGGGGCTGTACAAAGGAGGGTCTATACATTATTGGGGGGGAGCTGCACAGAGAGGATAGGATCTGCTACAGATATGACGATGCTGATCTTATGCTTTGTAAAATAATATAACAAAGTTTCTAAAAATTTCATCAAATCTGCAATATACAGGGTGGTCCAAAAGTAGGTGGAGAGAAAATAATAACATTTACTTTGATTTACTTTGATAGTCTGTGAGGAATGAAAGGTGGGATCTGATTGGTTGCTAGGGGCAACTGAGCCCGTTTCACTTTACACCATGTTTGATAAATCTCCCCCTTCATAACTCTATTACATACACTGTCCACCTACGTTTGGACCACCCTGCATATGTAAATGTACCCTAAGGGGGACATTTATTAAGACCAGCGCTCCGGCCAAATTCACTAAAAGACAGACAGCTTGCCTAAAAGTTTAAATCGAGATAAAACTATTTTCATTACTGACCTGAAACTTTCACTGAATTTCTATTCTTCCACTTCTGCTATTTTGAATGGTTCTAGTTCCCAATATTAAGGCTGGGTTCACACAACGTCCCAAAATTGCATTGAAGTCTTTGGAATAATGGACGTCTTTTTTTTTACACAGTATTGAATGACGCCCACCTCAAAAGACGTCCATCATTCGATACGTTGTATCAAAAAGACATCCGTAATTCTATAGATTTCAATGGAATTTGTTGAGGTCAATTAAAATTATGCAATATTAGGTGCATTTTTCAATTTTTGGCCACCGCCCCACAGCTCCTCTTTCCCCGTACTCAGCAGACGTTAGAGTCTACATGCAGCGCCTTACCTCGCCAGGCTCCCATCCGGTCTCCTCTGTGTCGGCCAGGGCCGGATTAAGGTTGGTGGAGGCCCTGGGCGACAATTTTGTTTGGGGCCCCCCATTTTTTCCCCTCCGAAAATAAACTATACAGATGGCTGCTTACTGTTGGGGACTTAGCATGTACCCCTCCTCACCCCTGGCTGTAAGGCTCAGCATCCTCCTCTGTTGTGCATGTGATGGTCACTTGAAGAAGATGTCAGGCCTAGAGATGTCAGAAGGTATGTGGACTGTCCCCTGTATTGTGTATTGTGTCCCCAAATAATTATAATGTCCCATGCTGTGTCCCAAAATAATTATAATGTCAGTGCAGTGCCCCATATAGTAATAATATCTCCTGCTGTGCCTCCATATAGTAATAATGTCCCTGCTGTGCCTCCATATAATGATAATGTCCCTGCTTTGCCCCCATATAGTAATAATGTCCCCTGCTGTGCCCCCATATAGTAATAATGTCCCCTGCTGTGCCCTCTATATAGTAATAATGTCCCCTGCTGTGCCTCCATATAGTAATAATGTCCCCTGCTGTGCCTCCATATAGTAAATGTCTCCTGCTGTGCCTCCATATAGTAATAATGTCTCCTGCTGTGCCCCCATATAGTAATAATGTCCCCTTCTGTGCCTCCATATAGTAATAATGCCCCTTGCTGTACCCTCCATATAGTAATAATGCTCCCTGCTGTGCCCACCATATAGTAATAAGGTCTCCTGCTGTGCCCCCATGTAGTAATAATGTCCCCTGCTGTGCCTCCATATAGTAATAATGCCCCTAGTAGTGTAGTTAATGCCTCTACTATGAGGATGCCCCTGTAGGGGTTAACTACAAGACTAGAGGCATCCTGGCAGGAGACAGGTTAACTACAATACTAGGGGGCATTCTGGCAGTGGAGGGGTTAACTACAATACAAGGGGCATCCTGGGAGGGGGGTGTTATCCCACTCCACTGTCTGGATGCCCCTAGTACTGTAGTTAACCTCTCAATTGCCAGGATTCCCCCTAGTATTGTAGCTAACCGCTCTCCTGCCTGGATGCCCCCTAGCTTTGTAATTAACCACTCCCAGAATGCCCCTAGTACTGTAGTTAACCCCCCCTTTGAGAATGCCCCTAGCAATGTATATAACCCCCCTCCAGGATGCCCCTAGTATTCTAGTTACCCCCTTCCCTCCAGGGGACCCCCAAATAAATGCCCCTGGTCTGTGCTAATTAAAAAATAATAAAAGTCCCACTCACCTGTCCTGCGTTCTGATGTTGCCTGGCCTCTTCATCTTCCTGCAGTCCATGGTCTTCTCCTTCAGACGGGGCTCGATGAAATTACATCATCGCGCGGCCTGCAGGAGACGATATGTGTCGCCCTGCCACACAGGAGAGCCCCAGAGATCAGAGCTCCTGTACCTGATTCTCCTGGATGTGGCTGAACTCGTAGCTTCAAAAGCATTACAGCAGGTTTCTTTTGGAGGGACGAGTTCAGTCACATCCTGGAGAAGCAGGTGAGGGAGCTCTGATCTCTGGGGCTTTCCTGTGTGACACAGCATGGATTTGCGATCATTAACTCCACCCCCCCCCTGGCCCCCACCTGACCACCAGCCCCATGGCCCCCATGCACCCCCACCGCTTGGGCTCTGCTGGGGGTTGTTATAGATCCACCAGCCTGAACCTGGAACCCTGCTTCCTGGTTTAGGCTGGTGGGGGCCCCCAAGTGGTGGAGGCCCCTGGGCACGTGCCCCAGGTGCCCTCCCTTTAATACGGCCCTGGTGTCGGCGCGCAAGTCCGCGCCTTCCAGCTCACAATGATTTAAAGTGACAGGGCATCCCTAATTGGAAGTTGCACCAATCAATCCCCCTATAAATGGAACACCTGTCCTGACCTTTCCTGTTGGATCCTCTGCATGCTTCCCTTAGTGTGGTTCCAGCTTTCCTCCTGTCTGCCTACGTATCTTCAGCTGCTCCTTGCCTGCCACCGTTAGCAAGCCTATCCAGGGGTAGTGACCTGGGGGGTCGTCTGCTGCAGCAAGTCCAACCCGTGGAGGGAACTGGTGAAGACTGGCAGCCTCTGGTATGGCTTCCACTATCGCTTGCGGTGATACAGCCGATCCACGACTGTTGTTACATAGATGCAGGTTTTGCCAAGTTACCACCTCTTAGTAAAGTTGACAGGGTGGATGGGGGTGAGGCCTAACACGCCTGTCTTAATAAATGCCCCCCCCCTGCATTTATGTCAAGTCAAAAGTTATAATTTACAACATATATATTATAGTTTATGAAATGCACATTAAAATATAAGCATGCTCATAGAGGGAACTACATGGTGACTTAGTGAATGTGCTTAGGTTCGCACTTCAACTGGAACCAACAGATATGATTTAAGAAGATATGATCACTTCAAGAAACTAGTTCAGGATAAGGAAAACACATTTTGTCCTTTTCCCCTTTTTACATGGATAGGTACACATCATTTACTTAGAAATCTTGGAATTACCACATCAGCATTTTGCTGCTTTCTACAATTCACCGGACACTAAATCCCAGAGTAAGTACAGGGTGTAAGTTGGTTATGTGCTTTATTCATTAACGGAAAGGAAATGGTTAATGAAAATAAATTTTGTGTGTCACCCTTTTCTTCTATTCTGTAGTGTCTGTATGAGCTAGAAAGGCAATTTATGTAATGTTTGAGTGACTCATTCACCTGCAATTAAATTGCAATCAGCATCTCACTACAGTGTGACTGCACGGAGCATAACCCCGCCGCCTGGAAAGACGTTTTTTTGAACAAGAAGCAAGACAGACCTAGGAACCCTCTGAACACTAATGTGGCTATTGTGAATTAGGTCTCCTATATATGTTAATGCCCATAAACAGAGCAAAGCTATACACAGGAACCCTATAAGACAATAAAAACAGTTCTATTGATTCTGCAGTACACAGCCATAAACATTCCATATATTGAGCATGGTGTAACAACGAGGCATCATATTCTATTCAGGTCCTGTCTCCTGATGGCAGCTATATAACAGCTATACTTACTGTATCCAGGTCCAGTCTCCTGAAGGCTGCTATATAACAGCTATACTTACTGTATCCAGGTCCAGTCTCCTGAAGGCTGCTATATAACAGCTATACTTACTGTATCCAGGTCCAGTCTCCTGAAGGCAGCTATATAACAGCTATACTTACTGTATCCAGGTCCAGTCTCCTGATGGCAGCTATATAACAGATATACTTACTGTATCTAGGTCCAGTCTCCTGAAGGCTGCTATATAACAGCTATACTTACTGTATCCAGGTCCAGTCTCCTGATGGCAGCTATATAACAGATATACTTACTGTATCTAGGTCCAGTTTCCTGAAGGCTGCTATATAACAGCTATACTTACTGTATCCAGGTCCAGTCTCCTGAAGGCTGCTATATATTAGCTATACTTACTGTATCCAGGTCCAGTCTCCTGAAGGCAGCTATATAACAGCTATACTTACTGTATCCAGGTCCAGTCTCCTGAAGGCTACTATATAACAACTGTACTTACTTATCCAGGTCTAGTCTCCTGAAGGCAGCTATATCACATCTATACTTACTGTATCCAGGTCCAGTCTCCTAAATGCTGCTATATAACAGCTATACTTACTGTATCCAGGTCCAGTCTCCTGAAGGCAGCTATATAACAGCTATACTTACTGTATCCAGGTCAAGTCTCCTGAAGGCATCTATATAACAGCCATACTTACTGTATCCAGGTCCAGTCTCCTAAAGGCAGCTATATAAAAGCTATACTTACTGTATCCAGGTCCAGTCTCCTGAAGGCTGCTATATAACAGCTTTACTTACTATATCCAGGTCCAGTCTCCTGAAGGCAGCTATATAACAGCTACACTTACTATATGATGGTCCAGTCTCCTGAAGGCTCCTATATAACAGCTATACTTACTGTATCCAGGTCCAGTCTCCTGAAGGCAGCTATATAACAGCTATACTTACTGTATCCAGGTCCAGTCTCCTGAAGGCAGCTATATTACAGCTATACTTACTATATCCAGGTCCATTCTCCTGAAGGCTGCTATATAACAGCTATACTTACTGTATCCAGGTCCAGTCCCCTGAAGGCTGCTATATAACTGCTATACTTACTGTATCCAGGTCCAGTCTCCTGACGGCAGCTATATAACAGCTATACTTACTGTATCCAGGTCCAGTCCCCTGAAGGCAGCTATATAACAGCTATACTTACTGTATACAGGCCCAGTCTACTAAAGCTTTTTAGTTTTGTGGTGGTTGAAAAAAGAGAATAAACGCAAGAAGTGACGACCAGTTTAGAGATAGAGCGAATCACAAAATTCATTTAGCGAAGTTCTCGAATATTTGCAAATCGCATACAATTTTTTATTAAAGCAGGCAAACTATAGTGGCTACAATAGTGGGACTATTACAGAGTAGCTATTTTTTCAACAGCTGTTGCTGTGACAGGGTCAAAATTAGTAAAATGTCAATTTAAAAGAAAATGTCAATCAGTCTGTCAATCATTTAAAGGGGTTGTCCGGCGATAAAAAATTATTCACAGAATAACACACATTACAAAGTTATACAACTTTGTAATGTATGTTATGTCTGTGAATGGCCCCCTTCCCCGTGTTTCCCCCCACCCACGCTAGACCCAGAAGTGTGGTGCATTATACTCACCGCATCTCGTGTCGTCCACGGTCTCCGATCCTCAGCAGTGACGTCTTCTTCGGGAGGGCGGCGGATCTTCCCGAGTGCCGGCCACCCTCTGCAGCGTCATCCGAAGCTCAGCCGCGATTGGCTGAGCATAACTGTGCTCAGCCAATCGCGGCTGAGCAGCTGATGACATCACAGTGGGGTTGGCATCTGATTGATAATCCCTTGTTCTTGCCAAAATACAGTTCTGTAAGCTCACATGTGCGGCTATCCTGGTGTCCTGCTATGTCATCTTCAGGTCCCTGACTCAACAATCCACTTCCGAGCCAATCACTGACTGAGACAGGACAAAGCTGTGGGCAGTGATTGGCTGAGCAAGCTGTCTGTCTCGGACATGAAGGCGAGTTTATTGAGCCGGGGTCCCGAATATGATTCCGCAGGCTCCCGTGTAAGCACAGAAAGGTAAGAATAGGCTGCTAGTTACATTATCCCAATGGGCAGCAACATATTACAAATTTAAAAAAAGCCAAATACCCCTTTAATACATATTTTTTTAAAGGAGTCTTTTTTTTTCAAGTAGTACATGTGTGAACTATTGTCATTAATATAATAAATTATTTCTTCATATTATATACTATACACACGCGAAAGAAAATATATAGGAAAACTGTGACTAATTTTTCAGCGTCCAACGTTAAAACCGATTTATCAAAAAAGATCGAGTGTTTAATAGGTGAAAGAAAGTGTATAGACCTGAACGGCGATGTGACTGTCAGGACGAGATGAAAATGTGTCCCATCCTGATAACTCTGGGGAAATGGCTTTATTGGCTGGCGCAGCTCCAGCTGACACTTTATTAACTAGATACAAACCCAGAGAGAAATGATCAGTTTGCTTATCGCCATCACAATCCCTTATCAGACCTGGGAGCCCCGGCCCGCAGATTGGAGAAATTAATTATCCGAGTTAATCTACAATTTCCAGGAAACTAATGGAGGAAAATCTTTCTACAGGTCGCAAGGAAAAAAAAATTAATAGGAATAGGCACAGATAGCCTTAAAAAAAAACATTATAAAAAGTAAGTACTAAGAGAATGTAGAGTGCGTATGCGGGCAGGAAGGTTTGTGATTTGTGCCTTAAAAAAACATTATAAAAAGTAAGTACTAAGAGAATGTAGAGTGCGTATGCGGGCAGGAAGGTTTGTGATTTATTAGCGTAAAGTTATTTCAATTACTTCAATTTCTTTATTTTAATATAAATTACTTAATTTTAATTCTTTCATTTCTTTTCTTAAAATTAATAGATAATGATCAATAGCAAATGGATGAAGCATTTCTGGCATCCGTACACATACTGCATTATCCTACGTTAAGAAATTAATGGGTAATATTTGATATAATTACAGCGAGAAGTCGTTGAGATGCCCACCTAAATTTGCTTGGAAAAATGTTCTTTTTCAAAAATAAAGAGGATGATGCCAAATGGTCTGTTATCATGTATCTAATGATATTCGTACAGCTGGGATAGAAAGCGTTCTCTAAGCATCTGCATCAGGGAAGGATCGCCCAGCCGGATATCGAATCTCGTAATTACGTGTTACATAAATGTCCAGTGGAAAACAAAACCTTTGGGCTATGTTCACACACCAAAAATACATTCGAAATACAACTGTAATTTTGAGATAAAACTTAGACTATGTTCACACAACGTCAAAAATAGAGAAAGGCGGCTGCATTGGCAATGCACTGAAGTCAATGGAAAGACGGATGTCCAATGCACACAATGTATTGAATAACGGACGTTATCTGCGTGGATGTCAAAATAATGTTCAAGTTCATTATTTTCGGACGTCTTTTGCAAACAGCGGATGTTTTTTATTAGTTGTTCACACACAGTTTTTCTTTTCTCACTGTTCTTTCTCCGTTTTTACTATTAAATTCAATGGACTTTTTAATTAAGCCGCATCCAAAGGCCAATTAGTAACCGAAGTAGAATATTGTGCAAACACCCGTCATTGGGAGGCCAGACAGCTAAATAACGTCAGTGACTCAAAATGACGGACGTAATTTTAAACAGAGCTGAAAAAATGTTGTGTGAAGATAGCCATACACAGTATTTTTGCTCAGTATTTTGCAAACAAAACAAGGAGTGGATTGAAAACACAGAAAGGCTATGTTCACATATTGTTGAAATTTAACAGCAAATAAGTAGCGTTATTTTAAAACAATGGCCGTTATTTGTCATTAAATGGCGGCCATCCACTCAATTTCAACAGTGTGATAACATAGCCTTTCTGTGTTTTCAATCCACTCCTGGTTTCGGTTGCAAAATACTGAGCAAAAATGCTGTGTGTGAATATAGCCTCAAGCTTTATTTTAGAAGTAATAAGGAGCCTCATTGAAATCAAAAGAAAATCGGCCAGCAGTGCCACATAATATAGATTAATATCGGTAATTGATTACTACCCTTATAGAGGAACTTTGGTGGAAACAAAAGTTTTAAAATCAACTGAAGAGTACCCCTTTAAAATAATGTACCTGCTCAGTATTTACAACTTGCATTTACAAAAAAAATATTATTTTTTTTACACCTGTTCACACATTGTTTTATTTCCACTTAAAATTACAGCCATATATTGATATTATTTTACTGTATGTAAACATAGCCTTAAGTGCTTTTCCCATTCCCTATCCTAATCTCTTTTACATAAAACAAAACAAAAACATAACAATATGAACCTTATAAGTTACTAGGGAGCATCAAGAAAGTGTACAATACATACAACATTAAGCATAGTCTTTACAATAAATACATATAATATAGAAACAGAGAAGCGTAGATTGTTGTCTATGTTCCATATAATATCCTATTAACTAACAGGTAGAAGACATAAATGTCAATAAAAGGCAATAAGATAACAAATGTATGGCGATGTTATAAGATAGCTGGAGGGTTATTGATCTCCATGGTGCTGCGGCAGTACATCTTACCTAGGGGCAATGGAATAATGGGTCAGAGTTATACCATATACCCCAGACATGGACAAACTCTTCAGGACTTTTCCTATTCTTGTAAACTATGGTTTCATATGGAAGAATTTGATTGATTTGGGAACTTTCACAGTTAAAGGGGTATTCCAAGAAAAATTAACAATCTCTTTATCGGCTCCCGTCTTCTGTGTTGTGAATAGAGATGCAGGTATGGCACATGACCTGCGACTCTATTCATTTCCTATGGAGTTGCCGGAGAGAGCAGAGTAAGCTGGAAGAGTGCTGACTTGCCGCTCTCCGGCAACTTCATAGGAATGAATAGAGCCGCGGTTCTAGTGCTGTAACTATGTCTCTATTCACATAAGTCGGGGCCAATATGGAGATCGCTGGGGGGTTTAGAGGTTGGAACCCCATGATTTGTGGGTAGGGGACAAGTAAATTTTTCTTGGAATACCCCTTTAATGATGGTGTGTTAAGGCAATACCATCATAAGACAATACATTTAGTCATGAAAAGTGATTCTCTAAGAAATATACAGATTTGGTTTGTCCGTGTATCTTAAGGCGAGAGCGCTAAAAAGGAAAATGGGTGTAGTAAGAGCAACTTGCATGAGAAGCAATGGTGTTAAAGTGGAACTCTATAGTCTTTTCCAGTGCTTAGATATAAGCTTTTTTGTTATTCAAGTAGGACTTAAGTGTCCAGGGGGCTTACTCCAGCACAGTAAGAGCCCACAGTATTCCAGCCCATCTCCTGTAATACATCACCTTCAGGCTTGTATATACCTACCCAAGCTTTGACTGACAGCGGGCACAGAGGTGGTCAGTAAGAAGAATAAACCCCAAGTACTCTAAGCCCTATCTAGCAATGTCCTTATCTACACCCCTATTTTTCTGCTAACAGGTTCCCTTTAAGAAGCTCATTATGTGAGTCCAGTATTTTTTAAAGGGGTACTCCAGTGAAAATCTTTTTTTTTTTTTCAAATCAACTGGTGTCATAAAGTTATATAGATTTGTAAATTACTTCTATTTAAAAATCTCCAGTCTTCCAGTACTTATCAGCTGCTGCATGTCCTGCAGGAAGCGGTGTATTCTCTCCAGTCTGACACAGTGCTCTCTGCTGACATCTCTGGCCGAGACAGGAACTGTCCAGAGCAGAAGAAGCTTTCTATGGGGATTTATAGAGTACCCACATACTCCTACCAATAGTATACTCACTCATCTCCAGCGTTAACATAAAGAAGAATTGACATCAAATTAACAGTAGTAAAATTCAAATGACTTACTAACATTGTCTATTCACTCAGAAAAAAACATCTTCAAAGAGGTAATAACAGCATTTACAGAAGTCCTAGTACACGGTATAGCGTGTCAATGAAAGCCTCAGGCACATGGAATGGAAACAGCAGGGGGAGCAGCATGGATGTATCTAGGACAATCCCAGGCTGCTGTATCAGCTGTACTGGCTGTATACTGGACCACTATCAGACTGAGCAGACCGTCTGAAACTGGATTCTGATTCTTTTTTCTGCATCACACAGGGTATCACTAGTCCTGAAAAACCCTTTTTGGGCAGATGTGTACTCTCCAATAACAAACTGCTGCATACAACTGCGTATACTAGCTATATACCAATACCACTGTTGGTATCAGTATGCCATATAATACCGGTATATTGTATGTATTATCTTTTTTATGATGCCACACTGCGACAGTACTGATCCTGAAAAGGACTTTGGGGTGTTTTTTTTAGCCAGTCGTTTGCCAGAGTATTACAATAAAGTCCTATATTACCTCTGCCCCTGCTCCAGCAGCTCTCCCTCTCAGCTAAAAGAACACAAGTGTGTCCTGGGTCTATATACACCCAGGTCACATGATGCAGCCGGCCAATCACTGCTATGCCAGCAGCCAAAATAGCAGTGGCACAGCAGGATGTGCCAGCCCCTTCCCTGTTTATTGACTAATTTAAGCTGCCAGACATGCGGGGAGGAGACTTACGTTTACATAAGGAAGGATTTACATCAAATTAACAGTAGTAAAATTATAATTACTTACTTACATTGTCTATTTGCTCAGAAATAATAACATATCTTCATAGAGGTAATAAGAGAACATATGTGAGCTGATAGGAATACAGCTGTAATCACTGAAAAAATTTATGTACACAAATCAGATGTACGATTAATTACTGGGTATAACAGATGTAAGCAGACCAAAATAAACTTTTGGGCACTATGTATAAATTGGCAAATCCAATATGCAGTCTGCAATACCAAAGCTAAGTATTGCTGCGACTGCAATGCTGTCTATGGACAGGAAAATGCTTGTTGCAAAAATGCTAGTCTAACCTTGCTAAACACCCCACTAATCTCACAAATCTCACTACCTATCTGACTAATCTAAATGGCATGGATGGAAACAAGGAGAGCACTCTATCCAGCACAGTGAGTGAGCTGAAAATGGCATCCACAACGCATCACAGTGACTTTTATATGAGATGGTCATGTGATTTTAGCAGCCAATAAGACCCCTACACCTCAGCAATGACGTTTCTGCTCTGCACTGATTGGCTGGCATAAAGGCGCTCGAACGCTAACTCGAACTCGAACGCTAACTGCAACGAACAGTAAAATGTTCAGTTTGGTTCGAGTTCCAGAAAATTGAGATGTTCGACTCGAACCTAACTTTTCTCGAACAGTTCGATCAACACTAGTAATACCAGCATTTACAGAAGCCCTAGTACACTGTATAGTGAGTCAATGTAAAGATCTTTTCATGGCATATGGCATTGGTGCCACAGCCAGCCCTTAGCCTCCCCCAGTGTATCAATGAAAACTGCTTGGTCTTTCATGACAATTTGCTCAAAAAAATTGGGGTGTGAGCGCACACTAAATAATAAACTATTCTATGGAGTGCAGACAACCTCAGCAAAAAAGTTAAAGACACAAAACAAGAAAAAGAATCTGAGGATAATGAAGTACTGCACATCCAAAAATATATATAAACATGATTTTATTGTACAACAGATAAGAGAAAACACACAGAAAAAAACAAGAAAGGCTGTATACAGCAATAAAAACCCAACTCTAAGGGGGGAGAATACAATCAATCACCCCACCAACCGGGATCCCCCACATGAAAGAATATCACATGCCTAAATAGCAGGCATCCCTCCCATAAATCCCTACGGTAAACGGTACAACATGCACAAAAAAGAACATCAATACAATATATCAAAATATAAAAAATATATATATATACATGTATGGTATATGTGCAAAAAATGTACAAACCGAATAAAAGACAGGAGGAGATGAGAGTGACCCCGGTACTAACCCTACCCCACGCGTTCCGTCAGCACACTGCTGACTTCATCAGGGGACAATTTCATGACAATTTGGAGATGAGAATAGAATATAGTAAGGAATATTACAATCTTTGAGACGTGACCATGGAGAATGCGGATCTCTGTTTTTGTAATTTCATGTAGAAATCAGGAAACAGAAGATACGGCATTATCATATCAGTCTATATGGTTGAAAGGCACAAAAATCAGTAGACGTGGTCTGGGGGTGCTCGGGGTGCAGGAGATCTGGTTGGTACAAGGTGGACAGACTTCACAGCAAAGCTGGAATAAAATTAACACCTGGAGAAAGTTTCCTAATTCATGTCCCAACCAATTTATCTGAACGCTGACCTTCTGACCCCCCCGGAGACCTATGATCCTGATATTATTATGTTGCAGACAGTTCTCCAAACCATCTGACTTCTGTCTCTGTTGTTTGGCCTTAGATTTGAGATCGATAACACCCCTTGGTATTGTGGCGGTTCTAACACCTAGTTGAGAGATGCATTGCTCTGTGTGCTGAATCCCGTCACGTAGATGTTGTAAATCTTGTCTGAGATGACCAACATCTACTTTAACCTCATCAATTTTCCCCGTTAGCAAGGATTTACAGGAGGAAAAAGCAGCCAGAGCTCATTCCGAAACTTGCACCAGACTAAGTTCTTTTGCTTCCTTAGGGTATGTGCACACTACCGAATTTGCACTTTACGGAGTCCACATGGCAGACGTGACATGTCAGTTCTTTGGGCTAATAGTGAATTGAACTTCTTTTTTTATATATATGTGTTTTTTATATTAATTAAGCCTGGAACCTTTACATTGAAATATATGTTTTTAGAACCTGCTGCTATTTACCCTGACTTATGGTATTGCTGGGTTCCTTCCAGATAACCTTAACCCCTTACTAAACCCGCTTTTACCTTATACCCCTTCACCAACCTCCCCTTGCCACACAAACTCTAAAGACACTCCAGTAGCGTTAGAAAAAATGGCCATAACAACCTCTTTATTAAAATTTATTAAAGCAATACAAATCAAGTCTAGGGAGGTCTGGCAGAGCACCATCAAGCAGCATCGGTAATTTAATAACTATCCCCCAGCCGCACCGCCCGACTCGGAAGCTGGCAAATTTGTCATCTGGCGCTGCACCCCCGTACTTCCAGAAACACCAATAAAGAAGTGGGGGAGTACATCGCTCTTAGGGATCCCCCTCAGAGTAACTCCACATTAAAGTGCCCTGCAAGGCCTCCCTACCACAGGCTTTCATAACAATAAAGAAATCAAAAAGCCCACACCTGGCCACCAGATAACCCGCAATAAGGGCGGGCGGGAGGGCTGAATCTGGTCCGGCACGAACTGAAGCTCCACTTCTTCACCACCTCTTCTTGTAGCCCAGCGTCCATTGGTAAGTGACTCAACTAGCAACTCTCGCACTTTGCCCTGTTAGTCCCCCCCCCCCACTAACCCTAAGGGTTACCTAACCCTCTAGGCCTACAATCCCAGCTAACCTAGTCATGCTGGGACTCCCGCTCCTTGCCCTTCCTTTCCTTGCAAAAAGGAGAATTCCAAAAATGGAGGATACGCTTTGAGCAGTTGAGCAAAGGAGGTTGGTTGGTCACCCGTATAGAAGCAGCTCTGATAATATCATGCCTCCCAAATGTCCCTCTCTTGGAGGGACAGTCCCTACTTTTGACCCATGTCCCTCTGTGACATTTTTCATGTCACATTATTTCACACATGCAGACTCCCATATACATGTCCCCATACACACATCCGTTGGTTTTACGGATCAGTTTGGTGCCACAAAACAATGATTAAGTCAATGTCACCGATCATATGATTGTGGGGATACTTAACCAATAGAACAGGGAGGGGGAACCTTTGGCCCTGAAGCTGTTGCAAAACTACAATTCCCATCATGCCTGGACAGCCAAAGCTAAAGCATTAGGTATTCTGCTTTTTCTTTACAATCTTCAATGTGCAGATAAATAAAATATTGTAGCAGCCCAGACATTTCCACTTGTGGCAAAACTAGTTGAGTAAGGCTGGGTTCACACTACGTATATTTCAGTCAGTATTGTGGTCCTCATATTGCAACCAAAACCAGTAGTGGATTAAAAACACAGAAAGGCTCCGTTCACACAATGTTGAAATTGAGTGGATGGCCGCCATATAACAGTAAATAACGGCCATTATTTCAATATAACAGCCGTTGTTTTAAAATAATAGCAAATATTTGCCATTAACCCCTTAGCGTCCCATGGCGTACCTGGTACGTCATGATGCCGCGGGGGGTGTTCAGAGCGGGGTCCCGGCGGGACCCCGCTCTGAACGGCACCGATCCCGGCTCGGCAATAGATTGCTATGGCCTGCAGCAGGCCATAGCAATCTATCACCGATTACAATGATCTTTGCTGTGTATATACACAGCATTGATCTCTATGAGAGATCAGTGCTGTCTATATACAAGCCCCCAGGGGCACTTCTAGTTAAAGTAAAAATAAAAGTAAAAATGTTTTTTTATTAATAAAAAATCCCCTCCCCTAATAAAAGTCCAAATCACCCCCCTTTTCCCATTTTATAAATATAAATTAATAAATAAACAAATAAATAAACATATTTGGTATCGCCGCGCACGTAATGGCCCGAACTATTAATTTATCACATTCCGGATCTCGCACGGTAAACGGCATCAGCCCCCAAAAATTCCAAAGTGCAAAATTGCGCATTTTTGGTCGCATCAAATCCAGAAAAAATTTAATAAAAAGTGATCAAAAAGTCATATATGCGCAATCAAGGTACCGATAGAAAGAACACATCATGGCGCAAAAAATAACACCTCACACAACCCCATAGACCAAAGGATAAAAACGCTATAAGCATGGGAATGGAGCGATTTTAAGAAACATATATTTGTTAACAATGTTTTGAATTTTTTACAGGCCATCAGATACAATAAAAGTTATACAACAACTTGAGGAACATATATAACAAGTCAGTTTTACCATAGGGCGAACGGCGTAAATGCAAAACTCCCCGAAATCAAAACAAATTCGTTTTTTTTTTTTCAATTTGACAGCGCAAATGATTTTTTTCCAGTTTCGCAGCATATTTTATGGAAAAATAATGCCTGTCATTGCAAAATACAATTGTTTAGCAAAAAATAAGCGCTCATATAAGTCTCTAGGTGAAAAAATGCAAGCGCTATGGACTTTTAAACATAAAATGGAAAAAGCAAAAGCGCAAAAACGAAAATTGGCTTTGACCTTAAGGGGTTAAATGGCGGCCATCCACTCAATTTCAACATTATGTGAACAGATCCTTTCTGTTTTTAATCCACTCCTGGTTTTGGTTGCAATATAAGGACCACAATACTGACTGAAATACACGTAGTGTGAACCCAGCCTAAATATGGAAGTAAGCTCAAACAGGTTGTCTACCAATGCAACCCCAAAGTTATAACATTGTCACTGGTGTTGCGGTGTAAATAAGAATGTAAATATTAAAGTGAAGACCGTTCATAAAAGGGGGATAAATGTTGAATCGAAATAGTTATAGATTAAGGCTATGTTCACACTACGTAAAAGTACGGCCGATGTTGCCGATGGCAACAACGGCCGTACTTTTGCCGCGGTGGAACAATGCCTTACTTTCAATGGGATCCCGGGCAGAGCATATACACATGGTACACTGACATGTCAGTTTTCTGCGGCCGGAATTCAGTGAATTCCTGTCAGTTCACACAGTGAAGTGAGCGCCTCCGGCCGCTCGCTTCACTGTGGGCTATGGGAAGCTCTGATGCGGGCGCGCGCTGATGCGCCTGCATCAGAGCTCTGCGGCCGGAAAGATCATCCGGCCGGTACTTAAGTACCGGCTGAGATGATCCAGCCAGAGACCGGCCGTTCCGTGACCCGGCCGCGATCACGGAACGGCCGGTCTCTTACGTAGTGTGAACATAGTCTAAAACTTAAGAACTACCCATGACTGGGAAAGAAAAGGCACAATACGGGACTAATTGAAAATGTTGACATAGGATAATAGTGAGTTGCAGTAGACACCGCGACTTCGAAGGTAGACAGATGGTCCGCTCACGTTTCATCTGCCCTATTGGAAATGCATAGAGTTTTCACGGAAGACTGACAGGCAGTGAAGTATATAAAAAAGAGTCATCTATATTGTTTCTTGATCGCTTAACTTCGTTCTTCTCTCTCTTCCCGAGCACATCTCTGGCCCTTACTCTTTTTACATTTGCTTTAGTGCTTAGGCTATCTTATATTTTTCTTTTGACGAGCACCCTATCTTATTTCTCTTACATGGATGTCATTTAGATATGGAAATGGCAAACCTATACTATTTTTATTTAATTATTTTATCCCCTCATTTGTTTTCCTTATGTTTTTCTTCCTTTTTGTTGTATTCTGATTCTCCATTGGTTTGGATAGCTCATTGAATAGGTTAACTATTATGCCATCAATGTGTTGTTTAATTGCGCTCTTTGAGATTCCAATTGTTTAGATGTACCTCCTCTGTGTTCATTCTTTATGTCTTGCAATACCTCCCCTTTTGCCCAACAAAAAAAGAAGCAGTCCAGCAATCGTCCAAAAAATCCAAAATTTTATTGTAAATTCATGCGTTTTGGCAGGTACTCAGCCTGAATTTGTCATGCAGCGTATAGACTGAAACGCATCAAGTGGACAGTAGCGAGTGGACTCCATTATGGATTTAAATTTATGATTTTAACTGGACGATTGATGAATCCCTTTATCTCAAATACAGTGGTAACTTGGTTCTCAAACTGCTCTGAACCTAATTCATTTCTCAAACAATATTTTTTGAGGAAAGTTTTCTTAAGAACTCAAACACTTGTTCGGTTCGCAAACACTTTTTCGGCACCCAGTCTTGAAGTCTTGTGCAAAACCTCTTTGCAACTAACCACATAGAAACATAGAAGATTGTCGGCAGAAAAGGACAAACTGGTCCATCTAGTCTGCTTATTTAGTATTTACTTTCTTATTATATTACGATAGATACATTTTTTTTGTGTGTTTACTGGTGCTGGAGAAGAGGGTGCCCTCAAGGGTGGTGCAGTAGTCATGAGGTAGCTGAGAGCAGTCGCTGATAGTGTTGGTCCTGGTGGGGATGGCCCAGCTTAGCTATGGTGGTGTCTGGCTGACGTGGTTGTGGCCTGGAGTTATGTAAGTGTGGTAATGAGGGGACAGAGAGAGCGGAGAAAGGGAAGGAGCCAGGGCTGAGGTAGAGGGGGCTCGGTTCCACAGATCACACAGACAGACATCGAAGCAGTGCTGGGGGTGTTGGCATCACTTTGTGGCTGTGCTTCTTTATGTTCCCTATTGTTTGCCCCCTGCTTCCCCTCCAATCCTGCCCTGTACTGTATTTTCTGTACCAGCTGTCACCATGCCCTACGAAGGAAATTTTTTTATCAAAGGCTCATAAGTGGTAGACTAGACACTAGATTATATAGTGCAATACAGATTTTATTGGATAAACAACAACAAAAGTGCTTCATAAATACAGTGAAAGGATTTCTTTAGAGGGCAGAGATAGCATCCATGTAGGCAGTAGATGAATTGATACACAGATTGGTAGTGGTGTGTGTGTCCACGGTATAAGTGGCTTTTACACCCTGCCTCGCTCTAAGGGTCCACTGGGACTTAAGCAACCTTAGTGCCTAGCGGAGGATGTCCCTATTATCCGATAGATGAGACAGTCCGTTTAGGAGTGATAGTGTCGTCACTTCCTGTCATAGGATAACGGTCTTGCATGTGTATAGTGGTATAGTGTATGTAAATACAAGGCTGTGCAGTGAATGTTCAAACCAACATAGGTTGTGATAAAGACTGAAATTTAGAACAGCAATTTAGTTTTTCCACAGTTCAGCCGACGCGTTTCCCCCTTAGTGCTGGTAGGGATAGTTGGGTTCATCAGGGATGTTAAGTATGTGGATTATCAGCCATGTAGCAGATCTCTCAAACCTGTCAGCTTTGTGTAATGGTTGTTGCCCAGGGATCCATTAGTATTGGTATGGATGATGGTAAGAGTAGTTTGTTATAGATAATGTCGTTAGGTCTAACCGAGGGCTCTTCTATACCGGGGCTCTAAATCTCTTCCACACCATGGAGGGACTCTGATATACCCACATCACAGGCACCTTTACCTGTACGAGTCCGGGCTACATCCTGCTACCTTTTACCGGCATCATATAACAGTGACCTGACGACATTATCTATAACAAACTACTCTTACCATCATCCATACCAATACTAATGGATCCCTGTGCAACAACAATTACACAAAGCTGACAAGTTTGAGAGATCTGATACATGGCTGATAATCCACATACTTAACATCCCTGATGAACCCAGCTATCCCTACCAGCACTAAGGGGGAAACGCGTCGGATGAACTGTGGAATAACTAAATTGCTCTGTGTAATAAGGACAATGGTCAGCCAATGACTGATGACTATTGGCTGATGATCGTGACTTTGGGTCCTGTCTAAATAACATTGGCCGCTGACTGCACATTGTTACGTGTAATAACAATGTGCGGCTGACAGCTGATAAATGTGTAAAGAAAATAATAAAGCTTATACATTCCCGTCCCCGCTCCCCAATGCTTCTGCCTGTTCCCGATATCTTCCTGGCTTCTGCCTGCTGCCCGCAGCTACCTCTGGAGCTTCAGAGCTGGTCCCTGAAGTGACAGGCCGCACAGCCAATCACTGGCTGAGACAGGACCGCGTCACAGTCAGTGATTGGCTGAGCAGCCTGTCATGTTAGAGACCAGCTCTGCAGTTCTCACAATAGCTGTGGGCAGAAGCCAGGAAGACATGGGGGAGCGGGTAAAAGCATCAGGAATCGTGGACTTATTATTTTACACTAAATAACTATAGCCCTATATCATAAACAATATATAAGTGCCTATGGACACCATAGCTTACTCAGTGATTGGAGCTAGTGCCAGAAACTGTGGGACCTAAGAATTGCGTTGTATCATACAGGAACATCGCAAATAGTTTTACTGCTGGGTAGCAGGGGCGTAACTAATGCCATAGCAGCCATAGCAGTTGCTATGGGGCTCGGTGCATCAGGGGGCCCATGGCCTGCTCCTGCACTACACTGGGACCCCCTGAGCCTCAGAATTTGTTGAAGCCAGTGGCCGAGCAGGCCTCCCAGGTGCTACAAATGTCCCTTAACGGCAAGCGCTCATGACGAGTTATGACTACACTTGATGGCTTAGTGGTGGTGGTAAGGTGTGTGGGGCTGATGAGAAGTTTGCCATGTAGCCCAGCCATTTCTAGTTATGCCTCTATTGGTGAGATCTTGATGCCGCCAAGTTTTGGTACATAAATCTTCAAAAACAAAAGATTGAAAGGCCACTTTCTAGAATGTTGGTGCATTTCTACATACTGAAGGAGAGTAACTATATGAAGTACTGTTAATGTCTGCCTCCCAATGACGGCTACAAGCACATTTTCATTTTTCAAGGAACGACAGCTTTCATGCCCACTAGCAAATATTGCTGTTTTAACCCGGCTTCTGCTGTCAGACAATCCCAAGGCACATTACTTGACATGGATTGTGCTCAGTCCTGTGATTTCTTTGTAGGCTGCTCGGTCGTTTTGCTGGCTTTGCTTGTAATCCCTTCAGGATCCTTAACCGATATCCCTTCTAGCTGAAGTTGTGACTCTGAGCTTCTTACATTGAAGGCACCAAGGGGAGAGGCAAGGTGTAACCTCATCATAACCCGTATTCCTTCCAAATCAATCTCCATGGTTACCAGAGAACAAGGCCTTATCACTTCCAGCTATTCTCCATGCATGATCTAAGGACGGGGACATGTGCCCAGGCTATACGTAAACAGAATTCCAAGGAGTCCACTAATCTCTTAACGTTAATTTTCATTTATGAACTAAATGAACACAATTTAGATTAAAAAACAAAATATACATTAAAAGTTTGGTTCCCCTACTTTATCTGTAAAATAATAGGAGATATATATAAAAAATAAAATAAAAATAGCATGAAAATAAGAAATATGTCCGCACATATAACAATGCTTTAAAACTATTATTGAAGGCCTATGCCCAGGATTGGCTACACGTCTTGTTCAGACTCGTTGAGGTCCAACACCTGACACAAACACTGATCAGCTGATTGGAGGGGTTGTCGGGCACTGGCAAGTAATATGGCCCACCATTGTAATACAGCTCCATATACTAGGTAGTGTCTATGCCTTGTGTGGTACCCTAGTCCCATTTTCTTGAATGGAACTGAACTGAAGAGAGTACCAATCACAGATGCTACCAAATGTACAAAACTATGTGTGGGAATTAAGGAAAGGACTGGGGAAACAGAGCTGGCCCTAATGCTTAATGGGGGGTGCACAGAAGGACCTAATACTATATGAGGGCTGCACAGAGGGAGCATAATGCTATATGAGGCCTGAATAGAAAGGGCCTATTACTATATAAGGGGCTGCACAGAGGGGCCTAATACTATATAGGGGCTACACATTGAGGGACTATTACTGTATGGCTTCTGCACAGAGGGTCCTAATATTATACTGTATTGGGCCCAACAATGGTTATAATACTATGTAGGGGCACATCAGGGGGCCTAAAACTATATAGAGGCACAGAGGTGGGCCTAATACTATGTGGGGGCACAGAGGTGCCTGACTACTGTACAAGGGCACAAATGGGCCTTATACTATGTGTGGGTAAAAAGATGACCTAATAGTATATGTGAGAGAGCAAGATATCATTAAGAAATCTCTGCGGATGATGACCTGGGCAGGAGGAAAAAAAGAGTGAAAATTGAACAACTCCCGAGAGAGAAGACACCCCCTGTTATTCTCTCATAGAAGATGCCCCTTGTGAGTCACTGGATGTATCTGCACCCTGTAATATCTTTTATGGTTTGCACTGCCAGGAGCTGGTATTTACCTCTTATAGGGAAACAATTAGTCTTTGTGTAGTGGATTTAATTAATTAACAGTGTGGTAGTAATAGTCTTTATATGGTTATATGTGGCCATGATACAATGGTGTTATTTGTCCTGTGTAAACTGGTACTATTAGAATTATTAGTGTTAGTATACTGTATTTGGTCAGTAACAGTAGGATGGTAATGGTAGTGGTCATGGCGTAGTAGTAATATTTGCCCCTTCTATACTGGTATTATTGTGAATAATAGTCATATGGTATTATATGGTGATAATATGTGTCCCTTTCATTCCTTTAGTCTTTTTCTTTCCATGCAGTTTACCGTCTCCATTTTAAAGTCAATGGGGTATGTTTTTGTGTGAAATTGTGTGTTTTTCTTGAAAATGAACAGAATATCCCCCGATTGTGACGAAACCCCTTCCCCTCCATGATGTGGGTTCATTAGAAAGTGAAAAGACATATGCAGGCACCATAGGGGGAAATACGGGAGAAAGGTGGTGAAAATAAAGGCACTTGGGTTCACTCACCTTATGATGTTATTCTCGGAGCACAACATCTTAATACCCTCTCAGTGGAGAAAGTGATGTAGGTCGGAGCAGCCACTAGGTTGCTGGAATCCTGAGCCATTGGGTTTTAGCAGGATACACAGAATGGTGGGGTGTCAAGTCCACGCAGAGGTGGATATGTAGATGAAACCTTGGTAGGCACTGACCGATAGTAGATATATGACAAAGTCCAAAGCAGGTACTAGTAAAAACACATTTATTTCTCTCAAGCAGTGGCGGACATTTCACTTATGCAGCCAGTTAAGCTGCACAGGGGCCCAGGCCAACAGAGGGGCCCTCCAAACTCTGAGCCTCAGCCTAGCGGGCCCCTCCACTGCCTTGGGCCCCACCGCATAGGTGATATGTATTGTCCATCCTACCATATACCAAATGCCTGAGTAGATGTCCTGCCTCTCGCCGCCCCCCCCCCCCCCCCGCGCCGAGATTCCAGCATCCGCAGCCTGCTCCATGCATTGCCCGCCCCACATAACACACTTATCTATTGAAAATGTGAGCCACAGCTGGACAGCAGCGCCACGCTCCAGCCCTGCCTCGGGACATGCGCACCAGTCACGTCACCTAACGGTCGTATATTGCATATCGCGGCATTGGGCATCCTGTTGACCTGGAGGACCCCTGGGGGCCAGGTGGATTATTGTGTGTGGGGATGGAGGGCAGCCAGAAATGTGGTGGCATGGTTTGCTTATGAGGGGGCCCAGGCACATTTTTTGCACAGGGGCTCTATGTAGTCTGTTTTCGCCCCTGGTCTCCAGGTACAGCGCGTTTGGGGGTACAGGGGACCCCTTTCTCAAGTCATGGATCAATGGAGCCACATCACAGAGGGGAGGGGAGATTGTCACACTGGGGGGCAGCAGGCCTGCCTCCAGGGCTTCATGCCAGGGCAGTGCTTGGGAATAGACCGGCGCAGTGCAAGGGAACCGGGCGGCATTTAAAAAAAAAAGGAGCGCGCCACTGGCTTCCCTGCGCTGGTGCTGGTCTCTTATGGAAAAAGCACAAAGCGATGTACCTGGTGCTACATTCACTTTAAACCTCTGTTTAGTCGTAATACCAAATGGCCATCAACAATCCAAATGCTGAGAGCTCAGTCAGTGTATACAGTACACCTCGCTGACATCTTTGTGTGGTTTCATCTGCGACCCGTGAATCCAGGCCTAATACATTCATTACTAAATGCTTTGTACTTCCCCTAAGTTAATCTGAATCAATTTGGGGGTTGAATGAATAATTATTAAGGCGAGTTCATCAGAAGTTCTATATGAAAGCACACGTCTGGAGAAAGCTATTTCTGGCTGGTTTCATATTGGGATTTCATTTCAGATCACATGTTGTTAGACAAGAATAACCCAGCTTTTCTGAAAGGAGATTAACAAAGCTGGGATAAAGCCCAGCAATAACGGCTCAGCCGAGTACACTCCATTTAAGTCCTCCTTTAAACTCTCCGCCATGGCGGTTCTTCTCAGTATGGGCCTATTTTCTGACTATTCATATCCCTTCAACCACTGTTGTCTGCTATTGTTTTACTGCTGAGCTATTCCCAGACTTTTTGTTTCCTAGTGAAAAGTAAAGTCTGTATGAGATTCTATTATTCCATTTCAGAGTTGTTAGTGTGTGCGGCATGCGTTATGCTCTCAGAATGGAAAGAGCCTTTCCCGCTATTCTAAGATGAAAGTGCTTCCCCCTCGTGCTGAATGACACAGTTGGGATGGAAAAAATTAAGAATAGAAAATACTAAGTTAATTATTAGTAATTCCATTGATTCCAGCTAAAATACACAAATTGCTGTGAATGGTGAGGCAAATTTAGCATTTCAGAGGAATTTTATAATTTTGGTGTTTGTGATTCACATTGTTTCACGAAAAAATGTTTACTGAGATAAGTGATCGGCTATGTGTTCATGATTAGAGATGAGCAAATTTACAGTAATAAGGAAGCAAAGCGATTTGTAGAAGGAGGATCACATGTAACGGAATCACACCATATTTCACACTGAGAGTTCGAAGTGAGATCCGCTGCAATTCCCATACTGCCAGTTTGATTAGGATTACATACTCGCAGCGGCATTTTCATCCTGCTGCGAGTATCTAAAGTCTGTCCCCTTAACCAGGTGTGTCATTACCAGTCAGCGCTCCGGCTTGCTGCTGTGGCTCCCGGCTTCCTGTCCCACTCAGCCAATCACTGGCTGCGGCGGCACTGATTGACTGAGCGCGACAAAAGCAGAGGGAGTGTGGATCGGTAATGAATGCACCAGGCTGCCGCGGTTAGAGGGGACAGACTTTACATACTTGCAGCGGGATGAAAACAGCGCTGCGAGTATGTAATCCTAATCAAACTGGCAGAATGGGAATCACAGCGGTTCTCACTGGAAACTTTCAGCGCGAAATCAGCTGCGATTTCGTTCTGTGCAAAACTGGCCTAGGGCTAGGTTCACACAATGTATTTATTTATTTAAACAAGAATGGCCGTGGTTGCCGATTATAAAAGTGGCCGTTCTTGTAAAAAAAGGAATACACTGGGGTAAAACTTGTGCAAACAGCAGCCACTGGGCACACAATGGATTGCACAACGACTATTGTAAATTATTTTGGCCACTGTTCAGAGTCTGTTCACATAATGTATGGGCCCTATTTACCCGGACGATTATCGTTCAGATTATCGTTAAATCGTTCGAATCTAAACGATATTCGTTCGGTTGAAATGTAGTTAACGATTAACGACCGAACGAGAAATCGTTGATCGCTTTATAAGACCTGGACCTATTTTTATCGTTGCTCGTTCGCAAAACGTTCGCAAATCGTTCGCATTGAATAAGACATCGTTCGGTCGTTTGCAATAGATACAAAGGCAATAGCGAATAAATAGCGAAGAAAAACGATCGCAATTACGATCATAAGTAACGATTATCGTTCCATGGAAGTGAGTGAACGTTTTCAGATCTTTCGCAATAGCGATCGTTAATCGTTAACGATTATGCAAACGATAATCTTCCGGTGGAATAGGACCCTATGGCCATGTTCATGGCCATATATTGTATAGAGATCAATGGTAATTTGGATTGTAGGCACACCCAACTGTGCTCCCAATCCAAATGAAAGAAAATGATGTTCATCCGGATGACCCTGCAGTACCAGCAGGGTGAATATGTAAGTTAGCGGCCGTTGTCAATACATAGTGTGAACTTAGCCCAAGGCAATGTTCCAAAAAAAAAAAAAAAAAAAAAAAAAATTTTTTTTTTTTGGGCTAGTTATGGCTGGTTGTATAAATAACATTCGTCATTATGAAATAACAGACGACATTTGGCCTCAAAAAGAAGTTGGGAACAAAGTCTAAATCATGTTATAAATGGTAAATATAAAACATGTAATAATTCCATAATCATTGTAATCTTGTCAGTTACTGTATAGAGTGGAGTTAATGCAATATTAATGAAACAATGTCTTTTTTTTGGGCACCCACAATAAACTAACAAGAGTCATTCAAAACGCTATATAACCCCGAAATAGTGGCAAGAAAAATACTTGTCCTGCAAAACCCAAACCCACAAGCAGCGACTTAAAGAGTTCTGGATCTCAGAAGGTGAGGTCATTGGGACACTTGTATAAAAATTTGCAATTTCTCTTTCTAATATTTAGACACCATTAGGCTATGTTCACACAACGTTTTTCCAGCTCCGTTTAATATGATGTCTGTCATTTTGAGTCTAAAATAACGGACGTCATGTAGCAGCCTGGCCTCCCCTTAGAGCAATGACTGGTGTTTGCACATTATTCTAGTCTGGGTTACTAATTGGCCGTTGGATGTGGCTTGAATTTAATAGTAAAAACGGAGAAAGAACAGTGAGAAAAGAAAAACTGTGTGTAAACTACTAATAAAAAAAAACATCCACTGTTTGTAAAAAAACATCCACGTCCGAAAATAGTTGTCATGATCATTATTTTGACGTCTGTGGTGATAACGTCCGTTATTCAATACATTGGATGTCCATTTTTCCACTGACTTCAATGCATTGCACTGCAGTCAATTAAATTGCGGCAATAACGGTCGCCCTTTCTCTTTTTCTGACATTGTGTGAACATAGCCTTACTGCTTAGTTGAATAAAACCTCAGTTCGGAGCATTTTGCGTTGATTTGTTTTGTTGTACAGATGGAGTAACTTTAATCCGACACGTCACATTACAGATCACAGATGTAACCTTACGCTTAGTGAGATGCGATGTGTTACATGCCGAGGTGAACGTTTGCTATATCTGTAAACTAAACTGATGAGTGATCTATTTATGTCTCCAGCCGAGTTTAAGTCTCATTCCCTTTTAATAAAACTCATGTGCTCATTAACCCCTTCAAGCCCAGGACAATTATCGTTACCCTATTTTTTTTGTGACACCAATTGTACTTTGCAATGACAGATTTTTCCATAAAATAGGCTTTTATTTCACCTGATGGCTTTTAAAAATGTAAAACTTAAAAAAAAAAAAAAAACTAAGGGGGGGGGGGGATTTATCAGACATGGTGTAAAGTGAAACTGGCTCAGTTGCCCCTAGCAACCAATCAGATTCCACCTTTCATTTTCCAAAGAGTCTGTGAGGAATGAAAGGTGGAATCTGATGGGTTGCTAGGGGCAACTGAGCCAATTTCACTTTACACCATGTTTTTTTTTTAATTTTAAAATTGCTTTTTTATTGTTTTAGAAAAAAACTAAAATCACATCAGAAACAAGAAACATTAAATATCTTTTACATCCAAAAACAACACCACTTTACACCATGTTTGATAAATCTCCCCCTGAATGTTCTCAAAATCACTCTATTCCCAGGCTTAGGCTATGTTCACACTATGTAACTGTGCGGCTGTATTTTTTATGCGGCTGGAAATGTGCGGCTGAAACTCCGGCCGTGGGAAAAAATAGACATGCTGCTGAAAACATACGGTCATTTACTTGGAAAACTGGTTCAACTAAAAATAACAAATAAAATCTTTAGAAAGTGATGCAAACACCTCTGGATGCATCTGGGAAAGCAGGGAACACTGTTTACATGAATTGCTATTACCGGGGTTTGCGATCCTCTGCACTATAGCCGATGTCTCTCATGGTTAATATATTTAATTAATAAAACACATTTTCGTTGTAATAAAGTCCCTTTCATTGTTCAATGATTAAATTTAAACGAATCCATCATTTAGCAATTAAATATACTGTTAAAATAAATATATAAATAAATGTATATTTATATATATATTTATTTTTTGACAGTATATTTAATTGCACAATGATGGATTCGTTTAAATTAAATTATTGAACAACGAAACTGATTTTATTACAACGAAAATGTGTTTTATTAATTAAATATTAATTAGTACAGGAAGCTCCATAAGCCGTTAATTCATATTGCCGGCAATAGAGCATTCTGTACTAATCATCACTTTACTTTAATGAAAACATCAAGTGTTTCTTCTAATTATGTTATGACAATAGCATTATTAGAAGAAACATTTAGAATTATATGTGCGCTCAGCTGATTGGCTGATCGGCTGAGCGCACATATAATGAGCCGGTCCGCAGTACAGTGACTTCATTGTGCTGCGGACCAGCGAAGAGGACACATCGGGGTGAGTATAAGGGCCCTATTCCACCGGACGATTATCGTTTGCATAATCGTTAACGATTAACTATCTCAAACGACCGCTATTGCGATAGACCTGAAAACGTTCACTCATTTCCATGGAACGATAATCGTTACTTATGATCGTAATTGCGATAGTTTTTCTTCACTATTTATTCGCTATTGCGTTCGTATCTATTGCGAACGACTGAACGATGTCTTATTCAATGCGAACGTTTTGCGAACGAGCAACGATAAAAATAGGCCCAGGTCTTATAAAGCGATCAACGATTTCTCGTTCGGTCGTTAATCGTTAACTGCATTTCAACCGAACGATTATCGTTTGGATTCGAACGATTTAATGATAATCTGAACGATAATCGTCCGGTGGAATAGGGCCCTAAAGCTCTCCCCACCCCCTCCCCAGCACTGCACCCCTCCCAGCAAGGAAGGGGGGTCACTTAACCCCTTTCTTGCTGGGATGGGTGCAGTCTGACATCAGTCTGGCCCCCAAGGGGTTAAGGGGGATGCAATACATCCTCCCTTAACCCCTTGGGGGCCAGACTGTAAGCAGCAATCTGTAAAGATGCTGCATACTGTAAAGAGCACAACACCGCTCACAATGATGGGTGTTGTGCTCCTGTTTGTGTGTTTTTTGTGTGTTTCTCCCTTTTTGTTTTTCAGATATCGGTATCCTGTGGATTACGTCGGATTACGTGGACTACGTCGATGACCAGCAGGTGTTTGGTGTTTTTTTTTTATAAAATGGTCAACGAGGGGTGTGGGGGTGTTTTTATTTGAATAAAAAAATGTTTTCACTTGTGTGTTGTCTTTATTTCTTTACTTTATAGACTTAGTAGTGGAAGCCGTCTAATAGACGGAATCCATTACTAAGTCGGGGCCTAGTGTTAGCCGGTGTAAAATGGCTAACACTAACCCCCTATTATTACCCCAGTACCAAATGCCACCAGGGGTACTGGGAAGAGCCGGGTGCCAGTGGTCCCGGAGCGTCAAAATTTGCGCTCCTGGACTGGGGCGGCAGCAGGCTGGTAGGATTTAGGCTGGGGAGGGCCTAAACCAATGGCTCTTCCCACCCTGGTGTTACCAGGCTGCTGTCGCTTGGTTTTTAACCCGGCTGGTTATAAAAATAGGGGGGACCCTATGCGTTTTTTTTAAATTATTTATTTACACCACTTCCTGTAGAACATACGGCAGTTGATAAGTACTGGAATACTGGAATTTTTTAAATAGAAGTAAAGTACAAATCTCTGGCACTTTCTGACACCAGTTGATTTAAAAAAATAAAATAAAATAATAATAACAAATATATATATATATATATATATATATATTAATATAAAAAAATAATAAATATTGCCCGTTAAGGAATAAAGCTGGCTAAAGTCAGAAGATAGGGATCCCTTTAAGCAAGTGACTCGCAGAATTGTTACAGAAGCTAAACTTGGACACAACAGTATAAGGGGTGTTTCCCTTTAAATATTTATTATGATTCAGCACACTTTATACACTTCACCTATTTGCTAGTACTGCTGGGAAAGGAGACTGTAATAACTGACGACTATACTAGAACGGCTAGACAAGAGGATATTAGGATGTAATCTGCAAATTATATTTAAAAAAAAAAAGGAAAAGAACAAAAAAAATAACTTTCATCATTGTAATTCCTGAAAACGGTGGAGTGACTGCCAGATGGAAATCTCGGAGAATTAATATTAAAATCATTTTTCTATTAGCATTATCTGCAGCGGGGTTACATGCAATAATCCAGCTTGTAAAATATTGAAGGTTTAAAATTCTGAGCATCCACCAATAATGAATGTGTTACGGCTCTGATGAGGTGGCTGTGACCTGGGAGAGCTCGGCCCAATTTAGCTTTGATTAGATCAGACCCCAAATGCCGCGGCAATTTTTTAGAGAGCTTTAGAGATCGATGTGGATATGACAGGACAGGGAGAGGAAGAGATTCTAATATAGAGTAATGGCTGAGGAGAAGATGAGGCACGATCGCTGGATATCACAATCAGGCCAGCTTAAACCCTTCAGTGCTTAATGTCTCATTACTGTTTAATGGGCCTGGAGCATGCATGCATCTTTTATTTTACCGGCAGATAAAATATCAAACATTCGCTCCTCTGCACCCAGAAAACTTTACGCGTCGGCATTCTGATACAACGGAAGAAAATCGATTTCTACAAAAACGATTTCTAATGACCGGCCCCCAGCTTATAATCGTATATGATCGTATATTCTAAAAAGTCTTTTGACACATCAATAGATAAGGGTAGTAAGGGTGGTAGTTGGGTGAAGTAAGGTGACAGGAGTAGTAGTACAGTAAAGCTACTGATAGGAGTAGTAGTACAGTAAGGTGACTGATACAGGACTAGTAGTACAGTAAGGTGACTGATATAGGAGTAGTAGTACATTAAAGCTACTGATACAGGAGTAGTAGTACAGTAAGGTGACTGATACAGGAGTAGTAGTACAGTAAGGTGATACAGGAGTAGTAGTACAGTAAGGTGATACAGGAGTAGTAGTACAGTAAAGCTACTTATAGGAGTAGTAGTACAGTAAGGTGATACAGGAGTAGTAGTGCAGTAAAGCTACTGATAGGAGTAGTAGTACAATAAAGCTACTGATAGGAGTAGTAGTACAGTAAGGTGACTGATACAGGACTAGTAGTACAGTAAGGTGACTGATATAGGAGTAGTAGTACATTAAAGCTACTGATAGGAGTAGTAGTACAGTAAGGTGATAAAGGATTAGTAGTACAGTAAAGCTACTGATAGGAGTAGTAGTACAGTAAAGCTACTGATAGGAGTAGTAGTACAGTAAGGTGACTGATACAGGACTAGTAGTACAGTAAGGTGATAAAGGATTAGTAGTACAGTAAAGCTACTGATAGGAGTAGTAGTACAGTAAAGCTACTGATAGGAGTAGTAGTACAGTAAGGTGACTGATACAGGAGTAGCAGAACACTTTTAATGAAAGGAAATTTAAACCATGCAGCAATTGCATCTAGCCATAAAGAGAACACAAGGGCTCCCCCTGCTTGCACTTGTCTTTCCCAAAGCTCTCCTCTCTCCTCGCTCCTCTCTCCTCTCTCCTCGCTCCTCTCTCCTCGCTCCTCTCTCCTCTCTCCTCTCTCCTCTCTCCTCGCTCCTCGCTCCTCTCTCCTCGCTCCTCTCTCCTCTCTCCTCGCTCCTCTCTCCTCGCTCCTCTCTCCTCTCTCCTCGCTCCTCGCTCCTCTCTCCTCGCTCCTCTTTCCTCTCTCCTCGCTCCTCTCTCCTCTCTCCTCGCTCCTCTCTCCTCTCTCCTCACTCCTCTCTACTCTCTCCTCTCTCCTCTCTCCTCTCTCCTCGCTCATCTCTCCTCTCTCCTCTCTCTCCTCGCTCCTCTCTCCTCTCTCCTCTCTCCTCCCTCCTCTCTCCTCGCTCCTCGCTCCTCGCTCCTCGCTCCTCTCTCCTCGCTCCTCTCTCCTCGCTCCTCTCTACTCTCTCCTCTCTCCTCTCTCCTCGCTCCTCTCTCCTCGCTCCTCGCTCCTCTCTCCTCTCTCTCTCTCCTCGCTCCTCTCTACTCTCTCCTCTCTCCTCTCTTATCTCTCCTCGCTCCTCTCTCCTCGCTCCTCTCTCCTCTCTCTCCTCTCTCCTCGCTCCTCTCTTGCTGGCAGTATAATAACTGTGTGCCCGTCACTTCTGGCACATGCATTGTACACTGGGAGGGTGGGAGTAAAAGAAATAAAACAATTGCAAGCAATGGTGTTTTGTTTTTGTTTTTTTTGGCAGACATTTTAGGCATCTGAAAAAAACACCCTATTTTGTGTTTTTTTTTGTATGTAAAATATATAATAATATCGGGTCTAAATAAACATTTCCTTGTAATAATTTGTGAAATGATTGGCCATGTGATTTTTCATGACCAACAGGGATGCTTTGTTTCTCCTCTTACAGCAGATCATGTGATGACAAAGAAGCGACATCGTCCTCAAATTCTTCTGGTAAGGCTTACAACGTTCCAGTACGCCTCCATATAGAAGGGCAGTTTGCATCTGTGGTTTTGGTGGACAAAGTAGTGGAGCAGATTTCAAAATTCCATCCAGAAAAAAGGAAACCTGGCAGACTCATTATAGGTCATGGGGGAGAGTTTGATACTATACAAAATCATTATAAAATAATACATTTGGATTTTATTAGTAAATTAAAGCAGTAGAATGTAAAATAATCTGTTAGTCTTTAAAGGGAATCCGTCATCTCCTGGGCCCTACCTGAGGTGCTGGCAGTGTGCTATATCTGGCGGCCCCCAGTGAGCATGGTGCCTTTTTGGTAATTTTTTGTGCAGCGTATTATGTACAATCTTATGTCTCTTGCTGTACTAAAGAGTCACAGAGCAGTTGTTTGTGCCAAACTCTGGCATGCATCCTCCTCCCTCTTCATGAATAATCAATGCTGCCCGGCCTCCTGCTCGCTCAGCTGTCAGATTGCAGATCAGTCCTCTGTAGGCAGTTTCTGTCTGAAAGAAACACTAAGGTATCAATGAATCTTTTCTCTTTAATGTATTGGAGATGTGGTCTAGTGGTAATTCACCTGTCTAGACACCTGCCAACAGTACATTCTCTGGTTCAAATCCCCTCATGGAAATTAAATATAGATGTCTTTTTTTCTCATTATTGTATCATTTTTAAGGCAGTATTTTTGCTCAGTATTTTGCAACCAAAACCAGAAGTGGATTGAAAACACAGAAAGGATCTGTTCACACACTGTTGAAATTGAGTGGATGGCCGTCATTTAATAGCAAATAATTACTGTTATTTTAAAACAACGTCCAATATTTGCCATTAAATGACGGCCATCCGCTCAATTTCAACAGTGTGAGAACATAGCTTTTCTGTGTTCTCAATCCACTGGTTTTGGTTGCAAAAATACTGTGTGTGAACATTGCCTTAAAAATGATAAATGAGAAAAAAAAACTGACACCTATTTAATGTCCATCAGGGGATTCAAACCAGAGAATGAACTGCTGGCAGGTGAGTTCCCCCTAGAACACAGCTCTAACACATTTAGGAGAAGAGATTGCATCACACGAACTGCCTACAGAGGACTGATCTACAATCTGACAGCTGAACAAGCAGGAGGCCGGGCAGCATTGATTATTCATGAAGAGGGAGGGAGATGCATGTCAAAGTGTGGCACGAACCACTGCTTTTTGACTCTTTAGTACAGTGGGAGACTTAAGATTATACATAATCCGCTGCATGGAAAATTTAAAAAAGGCACCATGTTTACTGGGGGCTGCCAGTTACAGCACACTGTCAGCACCTTAGGTAGTGCCCGGGAGCTGACAGATTCCCTTTAAAGAGTCACTGTCATTAGAAATGTTGAGACGTCCCGAGACCTGCATTCTGACAATAGACTTCAATCAACAACTTTTGACATGCCTGATAACATGGAATGAAGGTCCAAGAGCATCCACAGGGCATATTCACAGATTTATTTACATAATCCAGTATAGTAAATGCAATGTTTCGACCCTGCATGAGTCTGTCAAGTTTAGGGTTGAAACATTGCATTTACTATACTAGATTATGTCAGTAAATCTGTAAATACACTTTATGGATGCTGTTGGACCTTCTTCATTCCAAGTATTGATGCACAAAGCCTGGCATCGGAGGCTTTACCAGTGTGCCCCTTCTAATATTGGTCGATCCTTGATCTACATCTCTTGGTGCTGTTGGGCTTTGCTTTATTCGAGCTGATGTCTGATGACATGTCAAAAGTTATTTTTAATGAGAGATACTCTTTCATTTAAAAAAAAAAGGAAGATGCAACTTAAAGCCGGGTTCACACTACATGAGACAAGAGTCGCAGAATGGCCGGTGTCAGTGAAGATCATCCCGGCTGGTACTGCAGTTCTGGCCGGATGATCTGTAATTGTGCTGAATTTGTATACGGGCGCATCTGTGTGCGCTCGCATCCCATTTCACCATAGCACACAATGGAGAGTGCAGCCGGAGCCGCATTTTTTCATAGTTTGAGCTGTCAGTGTTGTGCGGCTGCTATTTAATGAATAGCGGCCGCACAAAACTGACATGTCAGCTTTTCCTGCGCAGCTTGGGATCCTGGCTGGAGGGTATACTATGTGTACGGAATTCCCTCTGACTGCAGTGCAACATAACTTTTCTATTAATCACGACCATTGTTGTAAATCGTGAACAACGGCCGTGATTAATAGAAAAATTATGTTGCCTGAACGTAGCCTAAAAATACATCATTGTGACGTTACGTACCTTAGCCTTTTCCAGTGCGGTTTGCAAACTTTCCGGTATCCGCCTATTGCCCTTTTCTGTCCTGACATTCATGTCCTCTGCCACCCTTCATGTCTCCTTTGGATGGATAATGTTTATGTTGCTATGAAGGGATGTTTAGGTCTTATTGTCGCCTTTCTTTAATAGTCACTGTCTATTTACAGTCATTGTGCTTAATTTTTCCCTGCAGCCTCTTGACACTTTGATCCTTCCTTGGCAACGTTAGATACCGTAGAGTTAAGACTTCTTCTTCTTAAGGCTTCTCCAATGGGTTAATTTTGAAGGGTAGCAGATGATCGGGAAAACCAGCATGAGATTACAGATCCTCATCAAAGATATCCCTTATAGCATGACAAAACAAACAATATCATCTCATTATGACCATAAATCAGCAAAGTTTGATTGTTGTTCCAGAAAATTGGTTTTCCAATTAATCTCCTTATTACCATATGCTCTAATCTCAAGCATTACAATACGGAAAAATTACAATGACATTCAGATAAAGTGATGCTCCGCTTAATCAAATACAAAATATTTATTTCATGTTCCCAACTATACAAACTTGTATAATTAATGCAGGAATTTGCAATTAAAATTGCTGCCACAGACAGGAGGAAAAAAAAAAAAAAGCCGAAGGATTTTTAATCACGAAGAGTTTTAGATTTCTTAACCATGACAGAGAATGATTTTTAACCTCTGATTAGTTCCTTATGCTAAATATGGCCCAGACGGCGTCATAAATCTTTAGGAGGAGCCGGGATTGGACGTTGGCTTTGGATTATGGAGGCAGAAGACGATCTACTTCATCTCCTGTTTTGGGGATTGTCACTTCTTCAGAGTATTAATCACTGGTGCCGCGTGTGACACAGAATGAAATGTCTTTGCTGCTGTCCACCTGAATGGGGTTTGTGATGCTGAAAATTGATACGGACAATTGTCAATGATGTGTTTTATACAGCAGTAACTTTCATAGTGAAAAAACAGCATTCACAAAACGCCATTAAAGCCAATTTCTGTGGCAGAACAAGGGGCTATTTATTTTATGATGCTTTTTTTTTTTAGGCCATGTTCACACGCTGTATAAGGCAGGGTTACAGAACGGCCAGTCTCAGATAAGATCATACCGGCCGGTACTGCAGTACCGGCCGGATGATCTTAACGACGTATAGTTTTGTTTTAATCACGGCCGTTGTTGCCGATTGCAGTAGTTTTGTAGTTTAACAAAAATACACGTGTGTGAACATAGCCTTAGGCTGTGTTCTCACTTTAGAAACATATGGGGCAAAGGCGGCTGTCTCATATAAAAGGAGGCCGCTAATAATGATCATGATCTTAATTAGCTGCCAAATACTTAACAAGATGGCCGCCTTTCCCCGCTATTTTCCCAACGTGAAAACATAGTCAGATAAGTCAGACAGCATACTATCAGTTAAACACACAAAAACTTTACGTGGTAGCTGTGTCATTACGTAGGTGACCAATTGATCTGCTATCCCAAAATGACCACAACTCAAATGTGACTGTCCTACACACCTCACATGTCTTCCTGACACTGCAAACATAAGGAATAATCAGGAATAATTGAGACAAATTGTTTCTTTTTTCACAGTTGTTGAATGTAATTGTTACTATAATGCAAAAAATTCTCTAATAAACCCATAAAAGAAAAAAAAAAAAACACTTTATAATTTAAAGTGAACGCACCATCAGGTACATTCGCTTTAAGTGTAGCATATCAATAGAACGGTGCTGGTGCCGCTGTCCTTTTTTTGAGTCAGGCCTGGTCTATTACCAGGCACGTGACGCCCCCAGTGGGAGGAAACCCCGGCCTCTCTGTGACGCGGCTCCATTAGAATCAACTGAGCCACTTCATAGAGGGGAGGGGGTTTCCTTCCACCTTCAGTGCTCAGCCCGGACTGGTAATAGACCGGTGCCGTAAGCGGGAGCCAGGAAGCGGTTTAAAAAAAAGAACAGCGGCGACGTTCTATTGATACACTACATTTAAAGCGAATGTACCTGATGGTTTACCATGGGAGAGATATACACAGAAAGGATTAACCCATCTAAGGTGAGAATAAACAATTTTATAAAAAATTTTACCCATGGTCTTGCTGTTTAAGGACAGGAAAAAATAATAAATGGTTCATGGTTTGTTTAACCCCTTAAAGTGACTCTGTATTCTCAATCTGCTCTCCCCAAACCGTTTGTATCTTCAGATAGCTGCTTTTGACCCAAGATCTGTCCTGCAATTTTAAAAGTTGTTTTTTAGGACAATAACTGCATCACCTGCCGAACAGACCCCAGGCCAGATTTTGGATTTAAAGCAGCTATCTGAAGGTACAAGTGGTTTGGGGGGGTCAGATTGTGGATACAAAGTCGTTTTAAGAACACATGCTCTTTCCTGAAATCAGATGTACAACTTCATAAACATTTATGTAAGTCAGGGGTGGGGAACCTTTTCCATGTCGACGGCATTAATAAAATCATCCGAGGGCCGCATACCGTGTGCGGCAGTTAGTAGCGTGGGTTTGCAACACACGGGGCAAGGCAAAGTATTGTTCCCCTAGTGCCCCTGCTATTGTAGTTAACCCTCTTTGATGCCCCTTGCACCTGATGTGAATCCTTAGTGATGCCCAGTAGCCAGAGTTAAAGGACAACTCCAGTGGTACAAAAAAAAACGAAAAAAAACACAGACACACACACAGATCATACTCACCATCCCTCCGTGATGATTGGCACTTAAATCCCCCGCTGCCCGCGACTCCGTCACCTCCAGCCCCGGTCTTCAGAACTCCCTCACTTCCGGGTCTGTGTGAAGTGAATGGGAGAGAAAAGGCTGACGGTGCACTGAGCAAGCTGGGAGCCATGTGATGCAGTCCAGTAGCCTTTTCATGTCCCATTCACTTCAGCAGAAGACGCTGAAGAGGATGAAGACCTGGCCCGCCCCCTGCTGTGACGTCACAAAATGGCGCCCGGGAGAAGAGGATGGGGTCGACCGTAATTGGGCATGTATACTTTATTTAACTTCCGGAAGGGGGGTCGGGAGTCGGAAAGGGGGGTTCAGAGCCAGATAGGTTATTTAGACACATTACAAAGTTATATAACTTTGTAATGTGTGTTAAATAATCTAAAAAAAAAAAAAATGACGGAGTTGCCCTTTAACCTCCAGTAATGCCCCTGGTAGCTGTAGTTAACCCCTTACTGATGTCCCTGGTAGTCTAGTTACCCCCCCCCCCCCCAAGTCATGTCCCTGGTAGCCTAGTTAACCCCCAGTGCCTGTCCCTGGTAGCAAAGTTAACCCCAGTGCCTGTCCCTGGTAGCCTTGTTAAGCCCCAGTGCCTGTCCCAAATAAAAAAATAAACATCCCACTCACCTTTCCACCGCTCCCACGCTGTCCAGGTCCTCTTCTCTCTCCTCTAGTCTGCGCCCGTCTTCTCCTGCAGGCGATGCGCAATGAAAGGATGTCATCGCACGGCCTGCAGGAAAAGGAAGACGTGCGGCGCTCTGGTGGGGCAGGGGGGGGCACTCACACCATCCTCCTGTGTCTGGCAGCTGTCACAGACACAGGAAGATGCTGTGAATTCCGGCTTCTGCCCCACCAGAGCGCCACACGTCACAGGGGAGCCGTGGGCTGCATCGGGAGGTCCCAGGGTTCCCCACCCCTGATGTAAGTGAACTCAGGACAGAACCCTGGATGGAAGAAAGGGACAAATACAGTGTGAGCCCTAGTGCTAGGCCTTCCTGCCTACTTACCAGTCTTGTGCTAAGCTGCAAGTGACAACTGGGCGGCAGTCCCTATGCTGGGTAAGTGAAACACAGAACAAGACATGCCAATCAAACCAGAGATAGAAGAACAGTACAAGAAAAGCAGGAAAATGGAGGTCAAAATTCCAATACCAAATGCCAGCCCTCTGACATCAAGACCACACAGAGCAAACACTGGTAGGGAGAGGACTTTCTATCACCACTCATTCTAAACTATCTGCAGCCTAGACATAGAGCTAGAAGAAGAAACCAGATGGGTGTGATGCAAATCTGTCAATCACCACACAGAAAGTACTAGCATAAGACACAGTTCAGACTGGCGAAAAGAAAACATACAATTCAGGCACTGAATTGTGGCCAAAAGCACATTCTTTACCCCAGTTCTTGGCGGAGCTGCCGCTTTCTGCTGAAAACACAAAAATCTGTGTGTGAGCTGTTCTTTCTGGTTCTCCCTTCTACATTAGCCTTCTCAGAAGGGAGAGAAAAGCTCACACACAGATTTTTGTGTATTTAGCAGAAAGCAGCAGCTGAGAACTGGGGGAAGGAGGCTGAATAGCTAATAACAAGCATGGAATAATTTGTTAGTCTCACCAATGGCAGCAACATATCAAAAGTTATGTTTGAGTGGAATACCCCTTTAATAATGCTGGTACACAGAGCTCACCTTTTTTTAAATCTTTTTCTCCGTGACCTATCAGTAATTGTATTCTTTAGCTAATGATTAGGAGAAAGGAAGGAAGGAACGAGTTGGAGGAAGACTTCGGATGGCCTCTATGAATATTTAATCATGCAATTTGCCTATTGCAATTATTCTGCTGTTTTTCAATGTATTTTCAATGACAGATTCAGGAACCTGTAGGAGAGGTGTAGCATTTAAAACTTTTTTTTCCCCACATTTACTGATGTATATACAAATGACCTTCAAAAAAGACGTGCAATGGATTTGTTTTAAATTTCTTATAATGCTGAATGATTTAATTTTGAAATAGGATACAGTGACAGACTATCATAAAACCAAAGCCAGAAGCCCGTAGATGTTACAGCAGGAGATCCAGAGAGAATTTAAAAAATTCAGAGCCACTGTACTCTCCTCTATTGATTTTAACAATATACGAGGTAATGCAAATTCCCTAATATTTTATTAAGAATGCTTTCAAAACCGAGGTACTATTTAAATCCTGAAGAGATTGCTAGTCCTTAAAGTGTACCTGTCATGATGATCCAAATGAGCGGCAAGATTAACTGATAATCCGGAATATTGGGCCACAATGAGACTGCAATGTGCGTAACCCCTGTTGATACATTATAAAATGTACTCAGGGCAATTGATTAAAAATCAAGTATCTTGGTCTAGGTTCACACATAGGGGGAGATTTATCAAAGGGTGTAAAATTTAGACTAGTGCAAACTACCCACAGCAACCAATCACAGCTCAGCTTTAGGCAGTGCTGAAAGGAAAGCTGAGCTGTGATTGGTTGCTGTGGGCAGTTTGCACCAGTCTAAATTTTACACCCTTTGATTAATCTCCCCCATAGTGTAGAAAAGGTTATCAGAAACCAGCCTGAAAATTAGTCCTGAATTTTAGTACATAATCTACAGTATTTCAGAAAAGATAAGTAATACTGACCATAACATAATAAGTTTTCATTTACCCTTTAATAAAATCCAAAAACTAAGAGAGGACCAGAGAAGTAAAAGTACGCTAGAAACTTTAAGAGCATCCTAGGTAGATCTTGTGACCATCTTGTGACCATCTAGATCTTGTGACCATCTTGGACAAATCCCCTATGGGAGTAAATGTAGTAGAAATAAGAGAAAACAAATGTGGTTAACTACGACTTTTAGGCATAAAATAAAAAGATTAAAAAAAGCAATCAGACTACTAAAACTAGAAGGTAGTGGGGAAATACTGAACAATTATGGGCAGAAGAATAAATTGTGTAAAAAAAAAAAAAAAAAACTAATAAAAGAGGCAAAAATTGCAAGAAAAAGGAGGATTGCCACGGAAAGTAAAAAGAATCCCAAAATGTTCTTCACCTTCTTTTTGAGGGGACAAACATTTTTTACTTCTCTTATTATTCAATAAGAGAAGTGAAAAATGTTGTTCACCTCAAAAAGAATCTGGGTGTAATGGGGGAGGGGGTTGAGGAAAAGGCCAATCTACTAAATACATTCTTCTCTACTGTATTCACAGTGAAGAATCTTGTAACAGATGACATGACTAGGGATAATGTAAATCCTCCTATAAATAACACCTGCCTATTAACCCTATTAACTATGAAAAATTATACTATGACTGTTTTTACTACATTAATATGTGGTATTAATTGTTATTCTGTGAGTCGTAATGGGGTGGCATGCTGGTTACTAACATACAGGCCTCTCAAATTCACGTCAGAACTGAACTGATCCAAAGATTTTGAAATTTTCTTGAAAAAGCTGTTTTAAAAATGAAAGTTGAAGCTTTCTAATTAAATAAAATGAATTAAAAGAATCTTTAGCAAATGATGTCAGCGTTAAGTCGCTATATTGTAGATGTAAATTCATACCTATTTTTATGACACAGCTGTCAAAAATGTTATTGAAATTTTTTATGATTTTTTTTAAGTTTAATAAGAAAAAATGCTGACTAAATTGACCAAAATTTAAGTAATAAAGTTATAAATTATAAACCTGGTTGACTGGTTGCTATTTTTCTTAGACAAAAATTTGTCCAATTTTTGTGTCAGGCAGATGGATAAGTGCACTAAAAAAAACTTCACTTGGATGAGTAAAAACATCCCAAAGGTATTACTTACCACATGAAGTTACAAAGTTGCAGAGCAGGGATGGGGAACCTTCAGCCCCCCCAGCTGTTGTAAACTACAATTCCCAATATGCCTTGACAGCCAAAGCCAAAGCTAAAGCTACGGCTGTCCAAGCATGATGGGAATTGTAGTTGTGCTGGAGAGCCGAAGGTTCCCCATCCCTGTTGTAGAGAAATGACTAAAGTACAGTATAAGAGCAACAGTCCAAATAATACACAGGCCTTCAGGTATATGGATACAATTGAAAAGTCATTAGAATAACAAAACACGGGTGCATCCTTTATGTTTAGTTGTTTGTGTCCATGTTCTCGTTGGGGCCAAAAGGAGCAACTTCAGAAAGCAGAACAGCAGGCCAAGGAGACTCACAGTCCAAGCCTCCATCCCAGAGAAATGAGTAAACATTATGCTTCATCGGAGGGTAAAGTGGAGGCACTACTTTGGCACTGATGACTCAGTCCTTCGGCTCTCAAAACATAGGAGACCATGATCTCCGGAATCTGACCTTTAAACAACACTACAATAGACAAGACCGACCTAAGACAAAACGGCCCTGAGACAACATAGACCCAAAAGGGTCAGCCGGCCCACCCAACACATTTATGTGACCTTCAAAGCCTCCAACGTCCCTTTAAGGTCCTCAGTGCAACACCATTCGGAGCATCTAATTGCATCATGATCAATAGTCTCCATTTATGGTAAAATTGTTTGGTGAAATAACTTTTTTTTCTTCTTTGAACTATACGCTTAAGGTTGTTCTATACTTTTATAAAACTTTAACAAAGATAATTTGATCACTCAATCTAAAAGGCCAAGTGATGGAGTCTTTTCCTATCTCAGCGGCCCCTTATTTTCACACCTCTGCATACATAACCGTTCCATTTCTATTTAAAGTCCCTCTCAAATTCTTTTGTGAAGAATGAATTCTTGAAAGGGAGAGATAAGAGATGTACACAGCATGCTCACACCAGCGAGGCACAAAAGGCAGATTAGATGCAGAGCTGTAATTTGGGACACCTAAGTGCATTCTGATATTACTTCTTTTACAGCTAGGATTAAAGAGAAGTATGCATGCTTCCAGCGAGAGGGAACATATGATTAGGTTAACTTGGAAAATACTTATTGAGCCTCTATATGTAATCACTTAAAAAATAGAAAAATAGAACGCCACTGGATGGGAAAGGTGGGGAGAGGGGAACTTCACAATGTTAACTTTCAAGGGCAAAGATATTTGAGGTATTGTAGAATTTTTTCTTTTTTATACTGAATATATACTAGAAAATCGGTTTCCTGCGGCTTCTCATCTATATATCACAGGGGCTGTATAGCATCTCCTTGACCGATCCGTATCCTGACGTGCCAGTGAATAATCCACCAGTGATAATATTAAATGCCCACTCCACAGATTTCATAATGCTGCCCGACTTCACCATATGAATTGCAGCTTTATTTTATCTTTCCGCCTTTCATTTCCTTTTGAATTTATAACATAACATAATCCTAATATATAAAAATGACCAGGAACCCATCAACCAATGACGATAGCAATGACAATCCGACCCCATCCTTTGTACCATTACTCACACTGAGCAATAGGTGAGAAATTGATGAGGAAAGATTTCTGATTGAAATTCCTCAAGCTCTGGCAGAATCGGAGCAGAATTCAAGCCCCATTGACTTTTATAGGATTCCTCTGATGGAATCTGCCCAAAGAATTGACAAGTCAATTCTTTGGGCGGAAAGCGGATCTGTGGTGAAACCTTCCACGCGGAAATGCCCTGTGTGAACAGCAGAGTGGAAATCCCATTGGACACAATGGAACATTGCTCTGTTCAGATTTCACGGGTGGAATTTCAAGAGAAATTAGATGCAGATTCCTAGCCTATTGCTCAGTGTGAACGAGTCCTTATAATGAAGCCAAATAATCTTAATTTCTGAGAATCTTTCGGAGATATAAGTGCATTTTTCTGCTTTCTTAGTGGCAGTTCTTTCAAGCTACCAGCATGTTGCACAATGACAGCAAAGCGTGTGCTTTCATTTCCGTGACAGTCATAATAAATATTAGCGACACCGTGGAGCAGCTTAGCACCTCTGTTTCTATTTAAGATATAATTGCTCACAAGCAGCACAACCACATTGCAAACACTTCGGAAGAAACAGCTGTGAACGATTTTCAAGATCATTACTCTGTTGAGAACATATAGCACATATGCATGAAGGTAAGAGACTGTTACTGGATACAAAAGTGAGAAAGTGTCTCCCATCCTCCCCGGTATTATATGCTGCAAATGGAGTATCTATTATCTTTATCAATATCAACCTTATCATGGTCCTCATAACAGACCGGTTAGTTTTGTCTACCACGTAAGTCTTTTTTATTTTTTGTTATACTTTTGAAGGTGGATCTCTGCTAGAAAAGCAGAGATGGGACAGAATCCATAAAGGTGGTCATTAATATGTCTTTATTCCACCAACATAGAAAAACACAATATTCAGACCAACCAACACGGTGGGCAGATACAAGATATACGTAAAGATGGGTGCTGTCAATTCTAGCTTGTATATTTTTTTTTATTTTCTTCTTTTTGTTCAATAAAATAGCAGATCTTGGGGTCATGGATAATGTGATTCTGGTTTCGTAAGATGCAGGATCATTGAACATCCCCATTGCACATGAGATGGGTCTATTGGCTGTGGAGAAGATCCTCATCAACTTACTGTATATTCCCTAAAACAAAAATGTTTTCTTTCGAAATGAGTTTTATCTTCTACTACTGGGGACAGCAATGGGGTCTAGTGAAGCCCTTAGTATTACTGTACAGCTATCCCCAAAGACAAACAGACATGTCTGTAGTTGCTGCATATTGTCAAAATTTTACTTTGATTTGGGAAAGAAATTGAGTTGTTATTGGTCCAATAGGGACTTAATGGTGTTAACCAAGAGTTACAATTTAGTCTTTCCTACAGGATTGAGATTCTGATTCCTAAGACCCAGGTGTACCAGGTAGACGACAGATTTAACTTTTTGGGAAATCTACTGATAGAAACCATATGCCGCAGGACCAGTAATCCCCCCAGGGGGATGGTAGACCTCTTTTGTCACTAATATCTGTCACTAGGGAGTACATTGCACAACAACATAGATACAATGGATGTTAAACAGGAATTAACTGCTTCTGGCAGTTCTCTCTAGAGACCTATATTCCTCCTGACAATCTACCAAAAGTAATTATGTGCAGGTAACTGTAAGGCCCCTGTACAACTCATCCCTACTTGTTTGAGAACAATGTGACTCTCTCAACATCTGGCATTCCTTGGCTAGTTGTAGTTTTTGTATAATGTATATTCTGTATGTTGTTTTTTTTTTCTTTCCTAAAAACAGCGCATTTGTACTTATACCCCTTAAAATAAACTCTCTGCCTCCATGTACCATGCTGGATTTATGGAGAGATGACATGCAGTAATCTTAGAAAGTATTGAAAAATAAAAGAGGGATTGCAGCCACCTCGGGCAGAAAAACGTGATAAAGTCTACTACTACTTCTGTAACCACTATCACACGTCCAATATTTCCATAGATACCCCCAAAGCGTAAAAGTGCACAATTTACACAGGCATCGTATACTGCAATACTCCTATGTATTATTTACAAATTCACATCGGGCCAATTTCCATTTTTTGCGCTTTCGTTTTTTCCTTAGCACTTGCGTTTTTTCACCTAGAGACCCACATGAGCTCTTATTTTTTGCGCCACTAATTGTACTTTGCAATGACAGGCTGAATTTTTGAATAAAGTATGCTGCGAAAGCAGAAAAAAATTTACATGTGTGGTGATATTGAAAATAAAACACAATTTTTTTTTATTTATTTGGGGGGGGATTTCTGTTTATTACTTTTTTTTTAATGGCTTTTAACACTAGACTTACAAAAAGAGAAAGGGGTATGTCATGTAGACGTAAAGCACACCACAAAAATAAGTACCTAGAAAAATACATGATTCTTTATTCATACAATTCATAATAACAAAAATACACATAAATTATCATAGACAACAAGTATGGGCACTCAGCCCCCCCCATCCAAATAAAAACAATTAAAAAACCAACCAAAGGGACCTACAAAATATAAAGGTCCCCTAGGACCCAGCAACCATTAGTATACACTTACTCCGCGTTAAAAGCTATAAATATATAGACAAAATATAACATGCATGAAAAAATAAACATGACAACATAGTGCAACCTAACATGTAGGGTCGCACCATGTTGTTACGTATATCTTTTTAAACCCCAGGGGGGTGATTCAAACTTTTATTAGGGGAGGGGATTTTTTATTAATAAAAAAAAAATATTTTGTTTCACACACTTACTAGAAGTCCCCCTGGGGTTAGGGTTATTTCCCCTGCGGTTAGGGTTATTTCCCCTGGGGTTAGGGTTATTTTCCCTGGGGTTAGGGTTATTTCCCCCTGGGGTTAGGGTTATTCCCCCCTGGGGTTAGGGTTATTCCCCCCTGGGGTTAGGGTTATTCCCCCTGGGGGACTTCTAGTATTACTACATTGATCTCTCATTGAAATCTATGCAATATAGATATACTGCTGTAGCCGAGAACAATAGATTGCTGAGCCGGGATCAGTGCCATTACGGCGCAGACCCCCGGCCCCAGCAGGTGTGGTGACTGCTCCTCCGTGATCACGTTGCGGGTGATCCCCCGACTACACCACCATGGATGGCAGAAAGAAGGCATTTAAATGCAGTTGTCAACTTTGATAGCTGCATGTAAATGCCTAACTAGTGGGCACAGCTATCGGACCGTGCCCACTAATTGCCGCAGTCCTGGGCTGCAGATAGCGGTTTAGAGCGGCTTCGTGGCCCCCCTCTGAACCCCCCAGCAACGCAAGGGTGTGCATTTATGCCCTTGGTCGTTAAGAGGTTTAATGGGTTTTCCAATGTAAACATACTTGCCACTTATCCACAAGGTGTGCCCTGGGGATCTATCAATGCCCCAACTCCTTTGTTCGTTCATTCTCTATGGAGCTACTGGGGAGAGCCGAGTACAACACTCTTGTGGATAGGGGACAAATGTCGGAAAACCCCTACAATACTGTCATCATGTAAAAAAGACTTTATCAAAGACTGCGGCGCAATCCACTTTAGATAGAATGTAGGTCTTAGAAAAAGATAATCAACAAGCCGGCAGTCTTCTATAGACACTGGCAGCAATGCGTAGAGTATATAAAAATAAATCCGGATAATAATTCTCGTCTCGATGGAAGGCGCACACACACATGCTGATTATCACCATGTTTCCTAGAACCCACCTCTACTGCTGGAACACATAGACACTGCTCAGTGCTTGATATGTGTTAATTGCTCCAGGAATACGAGTGCGCACAATATGTGCCTGTGATTTAAGACATCCCTGGTTCCTTCTTATTGCCGAGTGCTGACACCTTTGCTCTGCCTGCTTAATTTTTGTTGAGCAGTGAAACGATTTTAATTAGAATACAATTGCCGGGAGAAGCATAATAAATCTACAACTGCTGAAGTGGAACTTCTTAAAAAGATGCTACTTGTTGAATGGGAATAATAGTCACATTTACGGCTCCATACTCCTGTAAGCACGGATTCTATTATGCGAATCAATCATAGGCTCACTCACATACTCACACACTTTATTGACCAGTAGTAGAGATGAGCAAACTTTTCAAAAGTTCGGTTCGACAGGTCCAAATTGAACCTTTAACCCTTAGAGGACCGGGACAATTTAAATTTTTGCGTTTTCATTTTTTCCTCCTTGTGCTTAAAAGGTCATAGCACTTGCATTTTTTCACCTTGAGACCCACATGAGCCCTTATTTTTTGCGCCACTGATTGTACTTTGCAATGACAGGCTGAATTTTTTCATAAAGTACACGGTAAAAGCAGGAAAAAATTACGCTTGTGGTGAAATTTGAAAAAAATAAAATAAAAATTATTTGGAGGGTTTTTGTTTTTACGCCGTTTGCCCTGGGGTAAAACTTTATTGTTATATATGTTTCTCAAGTCGTTACGATTACAACGATATATAACATGTATAAATTTTATTGTATCTGATGGCCTGTAAAAAATTAAAACCATTGTTAACAAATATATGTTCCTTAAAATTGCTCCATTCCCAGGCTTATAGCGCTTTTATCCTTTGGTCTATGGGGCTGTGTCAGTTGTCATTTTTTGCGCCATGATGTGTTCTTTCTATCGGTACCTTAATTGTGCAATTGCGCATATGCAAGTTTTTGATCGCTTTTTATTACAATTTTTCTAGATTTGATGCAACTAAAAATGCGCAATTTTGCACTTTGGAATTGTTTTGCTTTTGCGCTGTTTACCGTGCGAGATCAGGAATGTGATAAATATTAATTAATAATATAAATAATATTTTGGGTGATTACGCACGCGGCGATACCAAACATGTTTATTTATTTTTTATTTTTATTTATTACATGGGAAAAGGGGGGTGATTCAAACTTTTATTAGGGTAGGGGATATTATTTTATTAATAACTAGAAAATGTACCCGGCGCTGCCCGGGTATAAAGTGTCAGTGTGTTAATTAGATTTGTTCTAAGGTGCCCAGGAGGCCAAGCTAAAGGTATTGTTTCATGTGAGTTAATCAGTGGAATTAGTGTATACCTGTACTGCATAGTTGGAGGGGTTCTGTACACCCACAATGTATAGTTTTTAGGGGTCTCGCATATCTGTAGTGCATAGTTGGGGGGGCTGTATACCTATAGTGTATAGTTGGGGGGTACTGTATACCTGTAGTGTGTAGTTGGGGGGCTGTATACCTGTAGTGTATAGTTGAGGGAGGTCCTGTATACCTTCAGTGTACAGTTGGTGAAGGTCCTGTATACCTGTACTGTATAATTAGGGGGTCCTGTATACCTGTAGTATATAGTTGGTCCTGTATACCTGTAATGTATAGTTGGTGGAGGTCTTGTATACCTGTAGTTTATAGTTTGAGGGTCCTGGATACCTGTAGTGTATAATTGGTGGAGGTCCTGTATACCTGTAGTATATAGTTCGGGGGGTCCTGTATACCTGTAGTGCATAGTTTGAGGGTCCAGTATAACTGTAGTATAGAGTTGGTGGAGGTCCTGTATACCTGTAGTGTATAGTTTGGGGTCCTATATACCTGTAGTATATAGTTGGTGGAGTTCCTGTATACCTGTAGTATATAGCTTTGGGGTCCTGTATACCTGTAGTGTATAGTTTGGGGTCCTGTATACCTGTAGTATATAGTTGGTGGAGTTCCTGTATACCTGTAGTAAAGAGTTGGTGAAGGTGCTGTATACCTGTAGTATAGGGTTGGTGTAGGTCCTGTATACCTGTAGTGTATAGTTTTGAGGTCCTGTATACCTTTAGTGTATAGTTTGGGGTCCTATATACCTGTAGTATATAGTTGGTGGAGTTCCTGTATACCTAGAATATATAGATGGTGGAGGTCCTGTATACCTGTAGTGTATAGTTTTGGGGTCCTGTTTACCTGAAGTGTAAAGTTTGGGGTCCTGTAGTCCTGTAGTATATAGTTGGTGGAGGTCCCGTGCACCTGTAGTGTATAGTTTTGGGGTCCTGTATACCTGTAATGTCCTGTATACCTGCAGGGTCGTATTTACCATTAGGCACCCATGGTCTGGTGCGTATAGTAGCACCTTGCAAAGGGGCAGTACCCTCCCGTTCAGACTTGCTAGAAAATCTTTGGTCAGGTCTTGTATAGTGGTGTTATCCAGTCACAGTATGGCCGTATTGGTCAGGTTTGATATGGCAGTGTTATTCAGTCACAATGTGTCGGTATTGGTCAGGTCTGGTATGGCGGTGTTATCCAGTCACAGTATGGCAGTATTGGTCAGGTCTGGTATGGCAGTGTTATCCAGTCACAGTATGGTGGTATTGGTCAGGTCTGGTATGGTGGTGTTATCCAGTCACAGTATGGTGGTATTGGTCAGGTCTGGTATGGCAGTGTTATTCAGTCACAGTGTGTCGGTATTGGTCATGTCTGGTATGGCAGTGTTATCCAGTCACAGTATGGCGGTATTGGTCAGGTCTGGTGTGGCGGTGTTCTCCAGTCACAGTGTGGTGATATTGTTCAGGTCTGGTATAGTGGTGTTATCCAGTCACAGCATGGCGGTATTGGTCAGGTCTGGTATGGCAGTGTTATCCAGTCACAGTGTGGTGGTATTGGTCAGGTCTGGTATAGCGGTGTTGTCCAGTCACAGTATGGCGGTATTGGTCAGGTCTGATATGATAGTGTTATCCAGTCACAGTGTGGCGCTATTGGTCAGGTCTGGTATGGGGGTGTTATCCAGTCACAGTATGGCGGTATTGGTCAGGTCTGATATGATGGTGTTATCCATTCACAGTATGGCGGTATTGGTCAGGTCTGGTATGGCAGTGTTACCCAGTCACAGTTTGGTGGTATTGGTCAGGTCTGGTATGGCAGTGTTATCCAGTCACAGTATAGCGGTATTGGTCAGGTCTGGTATGGCAGCGTTATCAAGTCACAGTGTGGCGGTATTGGGCAGGTCTGGTGTAGCAGTGTTATCCAGTCACAGTATATGGCAGTATTGATCAGGTCTGGTATGGCAGTGTTATCCAGTCACAGTATAGTGGTATTGGTCAGGTCTGGTATGACAGTGTTATCCAGCACAGTATGGTGGTATTGGTCAGGTCTGGTGTGGCAGTGTTACCCAGTCACAATTTGGTATACCTGTAGTGCCCTGAATATACATGTACTGTATAGTTGGAGTAGGGGGTCCTGTATATACATGTACTGTATAGATGGAGTAGGGGGTCCTGTATATACATGTACTGTATAGATGGAGTAGGGGGTCCTGTATATACATGTACTGTATAGATGGAGTAGGGGGCCCTGTATATACATGTACTGTATAGATGGAGTAGGGGGTCCTGTATATACATGTACTGTATAGATGGAGTAGGGGGTCCTGTATACATGTACTGTATAGATGGAGTAGGCGGTCCTGTATACATGTACTGTATAGATGGAGTAGGGGGTCTACCAGTTATTACTGTGGATGTTGTGAGGCAGCTGCCCTAGCAACCATTGCTCCCTGTGAAAAGGAAAGCAGTAATCCTATTGGTTGCTAAGGCTCCAACTGCCGTGTCTGCTGCAGCTAATTATATCACCTGTGTTTGCAGAGAGGAGATTTTCCCATTCATCTCTATGGGGCGCCGCTCTTTCCCCTCCCCCTCCCCTCCTGTACATCTGGCGGGGACGGGACCTTCGCTAAAACCTTCCCGGGCACCCAATGTATCTGTGGGCCAAATGTGGGGTCAAACGGTTCAGGCGTTTGGAAGTCTATTTGGGACAGACAGACAGACAGGACAGACAGACAGACAGACTTTGATTTTTATTATATAGATAACACTTTTTTTTTACACTTATACTAGAAGTCCCCCTGGGGTCAGAGTTATTCCCCCTGGGGTTAGGGTTATTCCAACTGGGTTTAGGGTTATTCCCCCTACAGGACTTCTAGTATAAGTACACTGATCTCTCATTGAGATCTATGCAGTATAGTTATACTGCATAGATCAATAAGATCGGCACTCAATTGCTTTCGGCTGCTGTAGCCGAAAACAACCTAGTGCCGAGCCGGGATCAGCGCCATTACGGCACAGACCTCAGCTGGGTAAGGACATGGGGATTGCCCCTCCGTGATCGCGTCGCTGGGGGGTATTCCCCCACTAGACACCAGGGATGAGGCTGCATATAGTAATCAGATGCAGCTGTCAACTTTGACAGCTGAATCTGATTACTTAATTAGTGGGCACGGCGATCGGACCGTGCTGCTAATAGCCGCGGTCCCGGGCTACAGTACATGCCGCACCCGGGACCACGGCGGTTCAGAGCGGGGTCGGCAAGCGCCCCCGGTCTGAACACCCCTTGGCGGCCCAGGATGTACGGGTGCGCCCAGGGTCGTGTAGGGATTAATGAACTAAAACAGCTAAACAGTTGCCGGTGCCTGGTGTACCCTGCAGCAGTCAAAATCCAATTCAGCCAATCACTGGGTGAGACGGGACAGTGCCGCACCCAAGGATTGGCTGAGCTGCCCAACTGCTTAAATATTCATTTATTTTGATTGCTTTACAATACGTACCTCTATTGGCCACAGTGCTGTGCCGTCTCAGTCAGTTATCTGTCACTCCCAAGATGAGAGTGACAGCCCACTCAGCCAAACACTTACTGACTGAGATGGAAAAGCGCTGCAGACAGTGATTGGCTGAGTGGTCTGTCCCTCTCGAGACAAGAGTAACAACCCACTGAGTCAATTACTGGCAGCTGTCCCATCTCTGTCAGTGATTGAATGAATGGGCTGGAGACACCAGAGATCGAAAGGAGGACATCGGGGGTGGGGTTTGGGGGAGGGGGCGGACAGGTGAGAAAACCATTTGTTTCTTTTTTACCAGCATTTCGAACTTGTTCCGAGCTGTTTGGAACAAGTTTCAAATAAATATTTGTTTGGAAAGTTTGGTACACTGATCTCTAATAAGTAAGTGAATATGTTATAAGTGATCCAAGAGAGCAATTTAAAAAAAACAAGAAATATACATTTTTAATAGTTTTAGTGTAAGAAGATCAGTCTCTCAATAATAACAGCAGTTCATTCAGTAAAAAGAAGGTTTCCATGTCCGTTTCATTGTGTGTTACTGTCACTTCTGCTATCTAAAAAGGGTTTGCCTTAAAATTCCTGTAATGGACTTCCTGTTCCTGCTCTATTCTCTTGCTGGAAATTCAGCCAACTCTAATATAGATGTGGTGATGGATAAGGATTCATACAAAAATCTAATTGAGGATCTATTGTCAGACACATCTTCAACATAAAAAAAGAAGTACCGTGAAACTAAAAAATGACAGGAAGGCGGGGGTGGGGGTGGAAAGCGAGAACATAAATAAACAAAGTATACTTGCCTCTTTCCGTGCCCCTGTAGCACTGGTCCTTATTCACTGGCTGTCACCGGCTTTTTGGGAGGGAGGTCCTGATGTTTTTCTTGAAAAATACAATATTACTAATTATGGGCATTAGATTTCCGGTGATACGTTGATCCAGGGATTATTCTGATTGTCATTGGAGTCGGGAAGGAATTTTCTCCGTGTGATGGGGCAACTGGCATCTGTCTCATAGGGGATTTTGAGTTCTTCCTGATCAACACAGTAGGGTTTCCCTAGGTTGAACTTCTTTCAACCTTATTAATTATGTTACTATGTGATTGCCACATGAGCAAAATCATGTCCACATGCAGTGTACAATAACCAAATTGGGTCCCAGACCCTGCCTGAACCAGCAGATGGACAGCCGAGTCAGCGTCCTGACCCAGTCACGGACTGGCTGAGTGGGCTGTCAATCAGCCGAGTCGTGACGTCAGCCACAGAGGAGATTTCAGAGCTTAGCGGGGGTACCGGGGGTGGTCAGTTGGCAGTTTGCCGGCACAGAAAGAGGTAAGTTTGTGCCATTTGTTGTCCTTCCCCCATACCCTGCCATTTAAGACATTGTATAAGCTCTGTGAATTGACCATTTGCTTATTTGCATCATGTTTCTTTATCAATGAAATGAAATAAACTAAACTATATCTACTTACATAGTGATAGTGTGCAAACCTAGTCATTCTCTAAATTCATACATCTACTGCACTAAACAATGTCCACCGAAACCTTTGTTGACCCCCACCCCCAATAGATTTTTTTTTACTTGTATAAGACAAATATTTTCATGATATTGCTATTAACTTCATAAGTCGCCACTTCCTGCAGAGACAAGCCCAGTCCGCCTCTAAGACAATAAACATTTTCCTAGCACTAAGTATTGTCTCAGATTCGGGAGACTGATTGAGCCGTTTTACCTGACAGACGCGGAACACAAGGAAACAAACAAAAAAAGTCACTATGAGTTACGGCTGTAAAGTTGGTCTTTTTATTTGCACAAATTCCTGCCTGCATCTTATGAATGTTTGATAGATTCGGAGTGTTTCCTTGAAGAATAAAGCTAAACATGCCGCAACGTTTCTCATGGGGAAATGTTCTCGCAGCTAAAATGGGTTGTAGATTTTAAAATGGTACTTTAAACTAAATCTAAGATTAAGGACTTTGGGAATATGAAATAACGTACGAGTTTCTTTATATCGTTTCTCGATTTAAGATGAATGTTCTAGAATAAATGTTTTAGGGTTTGTGACACTATTACTTAGCATTCTACGGGATGTCTCCTCATTGCTTTTGTGCTTAAGTGTTTATGTTGCTTTTGATTACAAAATGAAAGAGTAAAATAGGATAGAGTTTCATTCAATTTGAAGATTACTGAACATTTTATTTGTTATTTTATCATAAAAAAAAAACTTTATACAAAATAGGGCTAGGTTCCCATATCTGATGCAAATTAAAGGAAAATCTTTCTTTCGAATCAACTGGTTTCAGAAAATTATATAGATTTGTAATTTACTTCTATTTAAAAATCTCAAGTCTTTCCATACTTATCAACTGCTGTATGTCCTGCAGGAAGTAGTTTATTCTCTCCAGTCTGACAAAGTGCTCTCTGCTGCCACCTCTGTCCATGTCAGGAACTACAGATGAGCGAACCGGGTTCGGGTTCGAGTCCATCCGAACTCGAACGTTCGGTATTTGATTAGCTTGGGACTGCTGAACTTGGATAAAGCTGTAAGGTTGTCTGGAAAACATGGATACAGCCAATGACTATATCCATGATTTCCACATAGCCTTAGGGCTTTATCCAACTTCAGCAGCCACCGCTAATCAAATGCCGAAAGTTCAGGTTCGGATCGACTCGAGCATGCTCCAGGTTCGCTGATCTCTATCAGGAACTGTCCAGAGCAGCAGCAAATCCCCTTAGAAAACCTCTCCTGCTCTGGACAGTTCCTGACATGGACAGAGGTGGCAGCAGAGAGCACTGTGTCTGACTGAAAAGAAAACAACATTTTTCACAGGACATACAGCAGCTGAAAAGTACTGGAAGAGACTTTATATAGAAGTAAATGACAAATCTATACAACGTTCTGAGAGAAAAAGATTTTCACTGGACTACCCCTTTAAACCTAAGGGCCCTATTACAATCCAACTGATTAGGGCAGATATCAGTCTGTGTAATGAAAACAATGATCAGCCAAGGAGTCGATCATCGGTTGATCATTGTCTGTCAACATGTTTAAGAATCATCGGCTGCCAGATGTGCATCTCTACATGTACAGTAATAGTGATGTCTGGCCACCGGCTGATGACAGGGCAAGAAAAGGAGAGCTGACTGACACATCCAGGAAAACCCTTTCTGGTTTATTCAACTAATGTAAAAATGGTGACACCATTGAAACCATGATCCATGAACTTGGGTGAAATAGCAGTAACAGCACAATACCACTTTAAAACTTTAAATTATATCACAATTAAAGGCATGGTAACATAATTTCAACAGTACATTGTCACACAACATAACATTAGTATTTAGGGGGTGAATATAGGTGCTTGCAGATCTCTCTTGTTGCAGTAGAGGGACAAGCCGAGTAACAGTTCAAACCACTTGATGGCGCTGCATTTTGCAAATGTGACAAAAAAAAAGGGGGGTGGGGCAGACTTGGGCCCAAAAATCCTCTATATAACCTGGTTTGGTTGTGCCAAGTCACAACCAACTATGAAGATATTACTAGTGTACAGGAATGTCCCCGCAGGGAGTCAGCCTCCGTAACACCCCCAGGTCTGGACCGACATCAGAATCTCCAAAGCAGCAAAAAAAAAAATCTTCTCCTACCTCAGAGGAGTTGGGCTTCTTCTCTGCAGCTCCCACTTCACCACTAGAAGTGTGGATCAGGTGCTCTGCTATATTCAAGTCTTCGGCTGTATCTGCCTGCTCAAGTGACCGGAGTCTTCTCTCTCATCTGGGTGTCATTCCGTTATCTCTCCCCATTGCTGCAGAGATTCACAGCAAGTATTACTCTCAAGCTAATCCACCCAGCAACGCTATTTCTCTCATACTCCTACTCCCATCATCCGGCACGTATTCTCACAGCCTATGCAGCACCACTCCTGCCTTATTTGTCAAAGCCTGCTATATACCCGGTTGCATCCGGACAGAACTGTTGCTACTAGTTACCTCATCTATAATAAAACCGCTGTTACTGAACCCTGGCATTGGTGTCCACTAACTGGTGCCCTGACTAAGTGCAGCGAAGAATCGCATGCCCATCATCACCCGCAGATTCCACAGACTGGCCCTACAGCTGTGCTGCCCTCAGGCCTATACCGTGACAAGTATAACCCCTGCAGCTGCCCCGGTCATTGCCCGCTCATAACACCAGCACTGTGGAAGTGGCCCCCAGGGGCCAGGGCATCGCACTTACCTGTTCCACTGGCAGAAGGCGTGCATACAATCCTATGGTCTTTTCTCAATGGATGATGTAAAAAGTCTGTCTGATGACTATGCAGAAGACGACCCTGGTGATATGCTGCACAGTCCAATGAGTTCAAAAGAGGATCCGTCTCCAAACGCTCTGCTGATGACATCACTACAGATACAAGCGTGGACCAAACTGTCTCCAACGCTTTTCAGAGAACACATTCTTCTTCCTCAGGGAGGTCGTATCTATTTACATGGAATGGCTGGAAAGAAGTTAAGGAATAAAGTATGTATGTACAATGACATATTCAAATTATACAATATAATAAGCTCATCTAGTCTGCCATAATATCATCTCCTTTTGATATATCTTTATTAAAGGAAAAATTAAAGTCTTTATTTACAGACAAAGAAAGTTGCAGCCTTGAGTCAAGCTTACTTTGATTAAAGAGGTGATACCCTCAAACTGATTTATAGCACATCCACAGTATATGCCATAAATATCATATAGATGCAAGTCCCATCTCTGGGACCCACACCTGTTTCGGAATGAGGGTCAAAAATAATTGCAGTGATCGGAGGTGGTCAAGATTTGGAAAAGAGTTGTGCTGCTTTTTTAACTTAAAGGGGTTATCCAGCGCTATAAAAACATGGCCACTTTCTCCCAGAGACAGCCCCACCACGCTTAGGCGGGTTTTGCTGCTCAGTTCCATTGAAGTGAATGGAGATTAATTGAAAACCGCACCTGACCAGGAGACAAGAGTCGTGTTGTCTCTGAAAGAAAGTGGCCATGTTTTTGTAACACTGGATAACCCCTTTAAGCTGGAAAGTTGTCCAGGAAAAAAAAATCACTTTTTTAGAAGGATGCTGGTGTCTGACCTCTGTACCCCCCGCCGATCTCCGTATTGAGCACCAGCTTCTGTTTTATGAATAGAGCCATGGGGACGACATGCAACCCACGGCTCTATTCATTCCTATGGAGCAATGAAAAGAGCAGAGTACGCTAGAAGAGCGCTGTACTCAGCTTTTTCCTTCAGCTCCATAGGAATGAATAGAGCCGTGGGTTGCATGCCGTACCAGTAACTCTATTCATAACAGAGCAGGCAGGGCCAGCGGGGGTACAGAGGTCGGACCCCTCGTGATCTCCTACTCTTCCTCTATCCTATAGATAAAGGAAAAGTTCATTCTTACTGCAATACCTCTATAAGGCATTTAACCACTGGACCGCTAAATGCAGCGATCAATCCTCCTTTAGCTCAGTGATGATTTTTTTCCTGGAATACCCCTTTAAGGTGCTTTGCTGATTACCTAACTCTGCTTGGATGTTTTGAAATACCAGGCACCTTTGGCCTCTTCACCCAAACAGGAAATGGCCAGGAGTCCCTCATTTTAGAGAAAGGTGCAGGTCTTAGAGGCGTGACGCCAATCTAGCAAAGATTTATGGAATATCCTGTCCTGGAGATATGCAATAAGGGCCAGACAGGAGAAACCAGGTGAAGTGATTTGATTCTGAGCTGTAGTCACAAAGAAGCAACGCTAGAAGACAATACCTCTGTAGGTGGATTTCTAGAGTCATAATTTATGTGCCTAAAGTGACTCTGTATTCACAATCTCCCCCCCCCCCCCCCCAAACCGATTATACCATCAGATAGCTGCTTTTACTCTAAGATCTCTCCTGGGATCCGTTTGGCAAGTGATGCAATTCTTGGACTAAAAAACTTATAAACTTGCAGCGCTGTGTCAAATTGGTGTAGCCTAGAGTGTCTGTGCCCTAGGCTTGCACCCTGCCCTCTTTACCATTAGGAATGCCCCTGGGCAGGATTTCTTCTATTCATCACTTGTCTAAACACTGCACAGGTGCCTTAACGATCCAACACATGTGCAGTGTTCAGATAGGTGATGATTAGGAGAAATCATGCCTAGGGGCATTCCTAATGCTGAAGAGGGTGGTGAAGGCCTAGGACATGATGAAGGCCTAGGACAAAGACACTCTTTGCTGCAAGTGCATCTCCAGCCGAATGGACCCCAGGACAGATCTTGGATTAAAAGCAGTGTTCTGATAGTACAAGTTTGAGAGGGGTCATATTGTGGGTACAGAGTCGCTTTAACCCTTTGCCCTTAGTGACCGCCGCACGCATATTCACGGCGGCCACTAATGGGCTTTATTCCGATGCGTACGCCTTATAACGGCGGCGGCGGCAGCAGAGCGGGTGAACAGTGGTCAGTGTGACAGCTGACCCCCTCCTGTAACTGCCCGGAGCGGAGGATTCTCCACTCCGGGCAGTTTAACCCGTTAAATGCCGCTGTCAAACCATGACCATGTAAAACCATGCCGGTGTGTCCTGGTCGGCGCCGCGGGTCACTTACGCGATCGCGATGCCCCGCGGCGCCGTCCGTTGTCCTGGTGGTCTCCATGGTGATCCGGGGTCCTAATGAAGGTCCCCGGGGTCACCATAGAGATGCCTCATGCTGACAGGGGTGGCCGTGGCTATTGCCTGTCAGCATGAGGCATGATACAATACATTGCAGTACATCAGGTACTACAATGTATTGTATCAGTGATCAAAGTATTTTACACTAGTGTACAGTAATGTACACTAGTGTAAAAGTAAAAAAAAAGTGAAAAAAGTGTGCACCAAACACAACACAGCCCCCCAATAATAAAGATGCATTACATTCCCCATACACAATAAAAGTTGACATAAAAGTGATCAAAAACACAAATACATATACATATTTGGTATCGTTAGGTCCGTAACGACCCAATCTATAAAACTATATCAATAATTACACCGGACGACACACGCTGTAAAAAAAATAATAAAAAAAACAGTACCAGAATAGCAGTATTTTATCAATCTGCTTTAGAAAATACGTTATAAAAGAGATCAAAAAGTCATATACATATAAAACTTGGTATCAGTAGAAACTAAAGGTCTTCCTGCAAAAAATAAGCCCAAAAGCAGCTGTCGCGCAAAAGATAAGAACACTATGGATCTTGCAATGTGGCGACAGTTTTTGTGAGTTTTTGCTAGGAAGATAGTTTCTATTGCGCCAAAGCGGTAATAGTTAAAAAAACCCCTACACAAATGTGGTATCCCCGTAACCGTAGCGACCCAGAGAATACATGTGTTATGTTATTAGTGACAGCCGATACGGATTTTTACGGCGATCACTAATGGGCTCTATTCTGCTGCCATCAGCTCTTTATGGCGATGGCGCAGAATAGTGCAGCGGCGTCGGTAATGCCCTCAGCTCCCTACTCTCAGCTATCGGAGGTAGCTGAGGGGTTGGGGTAGCATGTGGGGTCAGTCCCGGCCAGTCCCCTTACCGGCGATCGCCATTATTACCAGTATAACGGCGGGCACCGGTAACAGGCATTGCCAGCGCAGCTGAACGCTTTCATCTCTTCTCACAGTGAATCCACAGTGAGAGGAGATGAAAACATGTCCCCCCCCCCTGTCCACAGAATTAACCCTAGTGACCTGGTCACTGACCCTCCCCTCACTGGCGGACATCTCATCCTAGATGGCCGCCGCCATCACTGTGAACAGACTCTGTTCACAGTGATGGATTCCTAAAAATGATCAAAGCTCCATTCTCTCCACCACCGGAGGTGGCGGAGAGCATGGGGCAATGATCGGTGACCACCCGGTGTGGTCCCAGTACAAGCGATCAGCGGTATATACTATATACCGCTGATCGCTTGTTCCAAATGGTGCCGACACTTTTTTACCCCTGTCACCAAAGTCAAAAGCCGCCCCGAATTAGCTGTAACCACTCCAGATTACCTGTAACCACCCCAGATTACCTGTAACCACCCCAGATTACCTGTAACCCCCCCAGATTGCCCGTCACCTGCCCAGATTGCCTGTAACCACCCAGATTGCCCGAAACCCCCCCAGCCAACCCGTAACCATCGCAGACAGCCCGTAACCACCACAGATTGCCCGTAACCATCACAGACAGCCCGTTGCCACCCCAGATTGCCGGTCGCCACAGCAGATTGCCGGTCGCCACCCCAGATCACCAGTGAACACCACCAGATTGCCCGTCACCACCCCAAATAGCCAGTGAACACCACCAGATTGCACATCACCACCCCAGATAGCCAGTGAACACTCCCAGATAGCCAGTAAACACCCCCAGATAGCCAGTAAACACCCCCAGATTGCCCGTTACCACCCCAGATAGCCAGTAAACACCTCCAGGTTGCCCTACCCCCCCCCATATAGCCAGTAAACACCCCCAGATTGCCCTTAACCACCCCAGATTGCCCGTAACCTACCCAGATTGGCACAGACTGCTCATAACCACCCCAGATTGCCCATAATCACACCAGATTCCCTTTTTGCAACCTCATATAGCCAGTAAAAACCCCCAGATTGCCCGTAACCACCCCAGATTTCCCATAACCTACCCAGATTGGCACAGACTGCTCATAACCACCCCAGATTGCCCATAACCCCACCAGATTTCCTTTTGCAACCTCAGATAGCCAGTAAACCCCCCCGAGATTGTCCATCACCACCTCAGATAGCCAGTAAACACCCACATATTGCCTGTAACTAAAATGACACTCCTTCCTTTCTGAGCCCTGCTGTGTGCCCATACAGTGGTTTATGCCCACGTATGGGGTACCGTTCTACTCAGGAGAACCTGAGTTACATGTATTGTGGTGAGTTTTCTCCCCTGTCCCTCGTGAAATTGAGAAAATTCAAACTAAACAAACATTTTATTGGGAAAATTCTATTTTTATCATTTTTACTGTCTTATTTTGAATACTTTCCTCCAATATCTGTGGGGTCAAAATGGTCACCACACCCCAAGATGAATTATTTGAGGGGTTTAATTTCCTAAATGGGGTGACTTTTGGGGGGGGGGTTATTCTGCTGACACTATAGGGGAGCTGCAAACGCACCTGGCGCTCAGAAAATTCTTCAGCAAAATCGGAACTGGAAATGCTAATTGTCCCTCCTTCCCTTCTGAGCCCCGCTGTGTGCCCATACAGTGGTTTACGCCCACATATATGGTACCATTGTACTCAAAAGAACCTGTGTTACAAAATTTGAGGTGCATTTTCTCTCATGTTGCTTATGAAAATGAGATACTTTAATCTTAACAAATATATTATTAGAAAATTTCTATTTTCCATTTTTTTCCAGCCGAATTGTGAATACTTTCCTCCAGCCCCTGTAGGGTTAAAATGCTCAATATACCCCTAGATTAATTCTTTAAGGTGTCTAGTTTCCAAAATGGGGTCACTTATGGGGGTTTACAATATACAAGCCTCCTAAATCAACTTAAAAAAAGAACTGGTGACTAAAAAAAAATCAGTTTTGGAAATTTCATGAAAATTCATAATTTGCTGATACATTTCTAAGCCCCGTAACACCCTAAAAAAGTGAAATATGTTTACGAAATGAAGCCAGAATAAAGAGGGCATATTCATAATGTGACTTAATAACTAATTTTTGTCATGTGACAAAGAGTGCAAATAATTTCAAAGTTCGTAAAGTGCAAATTTTTTAAATTTTTCATGATATTTTTATGTTTTTCACAAAAAAAAACACAACACAGTGATCAAATTTTGCCACTAACATAAAGTACCATATGTTACGAAAAAACTATCTCAGAATCGCTAGCTTACGTTAAAGCATCACTGAGCTATAAGCGCATAGAGTGAGACAGGTCAGATTTTGAAAAATGAGCCTGGTCATTAAGGCCCAAATAGGCTTGGTCCCTAAGGGGTTAATGAAAAACAAGGTCCAGGAAAACACCAGCAGTAGTTTATGTGTTATGTGGGAGTTGTATACATGGCCTGTTTTCAATTTACTTTATGTAAGGAAATACAGAAGAAAGAAAACTTGTAAGATTTGAAGCACTTCAACTCAAGTTTTGTACCTAGCAGTACAATAGGAGAAGTCGACAGCAGTTTTTCAACTTATACAATAACTAGTTCAAGCTCTTCAATGTTTCTTCCTCATCTTGAGTATTCTAGACATACAAGACTCTGACGTACTTGCTGACCTTACAGTAAACACATGCAAGCAGCCTTTGCATCTTCCACATTTCCCATGGCATTGGCTGTATCACTATGATTCATAAGGCAAGAAATTTAAAGTGACTCTGTACCCACAATCTGACCCCCCAAACCACTTGTACCATCAGATAGCTGCTTTTAATCCAAAATCTGTCCTGGGGTCCGTTCGGCAGGTGAAGCAGTTATTGTCCTAAAGAAAAACTTTAAAACTTGCAGCCCTGTGTCAAACTGGCGTGGCCTAGAGTGTCTGTGCATTAGGCTGGCACAACCTCTCTGTCCCTTCTCCCCGCCCTCCTCATCATTAGGAAGGTCCCAGGCAGGTAGTATTCTCCTATTCATCACCTGTGTGAGCACAGCACTTGGGCTGGATCGTTAAGGCACATGTGCAGTGTTCACTGCAGAGGAATAGGAAAAATCCTGCCAGTGGCATTCCTAATGATGAGGAGGGTGGGGAGGAGGGATGGAGGGGTGGTGCAAGGTTAGGGCACAGATACTCTAGGCCACGCCAGTTTGACAAAGGGCTGCCAGTTTTAAAGTTGTTTTTTAGGACAATAACTGCATTACCTGCCGAACGGACCCCAGGACAGATCTTAGATTAAAAGCAGCTATCCGAAGATACAAGTGGTTTGGGGGGTACAGATTGTGGGTACAGAGTCGCTTTAAGGGTCTTTTTTTCCCTTTTACTTCAAGACACTTGTTAGATTAAGATAACATTTTTTTTCCTAAAACGGTTTCCACCAAGGCTGCTAAATGGAGAAAATGTAATATGCAACCTGCATCCTCGTATAATTACAAGAATTTCTGCTTTGAGAAGTAACAGCTGCACCATTTTATCTTAGTTGATAATGGGAATAATTTCCTGTAGGGAAAAGACACTGAAATGGAATTTTTTTCCCTCCACAAAGCTTAACTGTCTTAGCCCGCTATGAAATATACTAGGAGACTTGTTCTTCGGGGGTTCTTGAGAGCAGAACTGCATTCAATATGTAGTTGCCTATGTTGAAGAAAGAAATATTTTCGCTCAGGGAGATTTGTCTGCCATATGCCAAACACTGGAATGTTGGCCGGGAAAGAATCGGAATACTAAAAAGAATTAACAACTTGGGCGCTGCGGCGGTGTGTTTGATTCTGTGTGGTTGGGAAATGAATATCCTGCCATCTGTGTATATTTTGTTTGTGCAAATAAGTCGGAAATTCAACTGAATTCCTAAATGTTGTGCTGAATTTCGTGGCCTCACATTATATTTAGCTTCACTGAAGTCTGATCTACTCCGAAGTTAATTTAGTAAGCTCTGTGCAGCTAGAATTACAGTGATTGACTTACAGTAATTGCACACATGTTGTGCTTTGGTTGCCTGCTGTACTCTTGAGGGTTACAGTTTCTGTATTGAGTATGACAGAATAATTATATGAACTCCATCCTGGAGTATGAATAAAACACAAAAAATGTATTTATGTGCCTGTAACTAAAATTAAAGAGTTCTATGATTTTTGTCTTTATCCAGATGACTCAAAATGAATTCATATGCTGGTAGAAAGGGAAGTTGTAACACAAAGACATTTGTAATAACCACATAATAAAAATGGAAAAAAAAAAAAAATGAGCAGAGGATGTGTGTAATGGAGATTCCCAGTGCCGGACTGCCCATCTGGCAGTTCTGGCAAATGCCAGATGGGCCACTGTCTGTGCAGTGTTGAGCCATATGCATTGAGCCATTCCCTGGGAGGAGCTACAGTCACTCACTTCCTCAATATGTCAGTCGGCATGAAGATGAGATGAGCTGGTGAAACAAGGCTGACTTTCGCAGGCTATAAGTTTTGGGGGATGGGCTGCTGTATGGTATGTGATGTTTCCCACTCTCACACACTGCTCATCACTTTCCGTTCTCTGACTTTGCTCTAAATCCATCCAGGTCCTGCTTATTTTCAGTAGTGAGATAACAGTCGAAGTGTCATAAAGGGTTTTTCCACCTTAGTGGTTTTGATATGACATTGTATAAAGCTAGAAATAGGAGGACTTTGTATGTGAAGGTTGTGCCACCAGGTCCTAAAGGATGTTAAACTTTCGCTATACGTTAAAGCAACTATGTACCCACAATCTGCCCCCCCCCCCCCCCAACCACTTGTACCTTCAGAAAGCTGCTTTTAATCCAAGATCTGTCTTGGGGTCCGTTTGGCAGGTGATGCAGTTATTGTCCTAAAAAAAACTTTTAAACTTTAACCTGTGTCAAATTGGCGTGGCCCAGAGTCTCTGTGGCCTAACCCTTCACCGCCTCTCTCTCCCTCCTCCCCGCCCTCTTAACCATTAGGAATGCCCTAGAAAGGATTTCTCCTATTCATCACTTGTCTGGACACTGCACATGGGCCTTAATGATCAAGCACATGTGCAGTGTTCAGACAAATGATGAATAGGAGAAATCCTGCCTGGGGCATTCCTAATGGTGAAGAGGGCGGGGAGGAGGGAGAGAGGCGGTGCAGGCCTAGGGCATAGACACTCTAGGCCACACCAATTTGGCACAGAGCTGCAAGTTTAATAGTTGTTTTTTAGGACGATAACTACATCACCTGCTGAACAGACCTCAGGACACATATTGGTTTAAAAGCAGCTTTCTGACAGTGCAAGCATTTTTTTTTTTTTTTTGGGGGGGGGGCAGATTGTGGGTGGATTGTGGACACCAGTACTCTGCTGGCTTCAGCTACGTCTAAATAGTCAACTCTTTACATGCCATGTATTATCCTGTATTGCCCTTTGATGAAAGAGGTGACCTCCTAGGAGCTGCCTTCATATTTGTGACTATGTTCTATCCGCTTCTTAGCAGCCTAAGTTTGATTTATGGAAAAAAATAACATGGCATGCCATATACTGCAGGGAAACAGTCCACACAGCATACATTAGATCTATTCATTGCTATAGGCACAGCATGGTCTACTTTAGAGCACTTTTTACTAGTTTTCTGTCCTATTCCTGCAGTGTATAGTCCTATCTTGATGTAAACAAAGCCTAACTTAGTATGTAACTAATCTCCATTAAATGGCCTCTTTAGTAGCTGATTATCAGTTTGTACAGAACGCATGTAAGTCCCTAGAAAGGTCATATGACAGAGAAGGCATCAGTCTGTTTCGCCTGCAATCACGCTTCTTCCTGTCCCTGGAAATTGACAGCTGGTTGTTACTATTTCACTTGTAATACGGCTGTTACTAAGCTTTGCTCAAAGTATCAGAGGATGTATGGACAAAGTCTAACATAGGGAATGCAACATCCAAATAATTTCATGGAAATCTTGCTGTGGAGTGAACTTGTAGCTCCATAGTTAACATCAGTCACTTTATCACTTTTGCAGGGCCTTATTCATACATTTCCAGGAGGAATAACAGTGGAACATCACAACGCAGAGCTTTTCCAGAATTGTTAGCAATTGGGGAACATAAGTAAATATGTTCCTCATTCGATAATGAGTTGGATGATGCACAGTATGTGCAAATGGTATGCAAAGAGCCCCAAAATTTTATGGAGATTTTCTTCAGCAACTTTTTTTTTTTTGTTTTGAGGGGGGTCTGCTTTTAGCAATTTTCATATCCGTGTTGGGTCTTTATCTTGCTATTAATGGTGAGCTGCTGCCGTTTTTTGTTTTTTTGTGCGTCTGCATTTTCAGCCATGGCAACGTGCTCGTGTTTAGTGTGAATGGTGTTGTAGGAGAGCTGACCAAAGTTTAGTTTTATTTTTGTATTTTTGCCTGTGTTGCAGAAAGTGTGTGTGTGTGTGTGGGGGGGGGGGGATTTTGAAGCAACGATTTAGCTTTTATAATGATCAGCGTTTAGACGAATTTTTAGTGAACGATGAAAGACGATTTCAAAACATGTTGAAAGATCAAAATGAACAATTTCTCACTTGTCGCTTGATCCTTTGCTGTGTTTATACGGAACAATTATCGCTCAAATGCGATCATTATTGCGAAAATTCGAACAACAATCGTTCCATGTAAACGCAGCATAAAGAAAAAAAAATTATGCTAGGGTAGGAGGGGAGTACTGCTGTGCAATTTTTTTTGGAGGGGGAGCTGTGGTCTAGGGGTAACTCACCTGTCTAGAGACCTGCCAGCAGTTAATTTTTTGGTTCAAATCCCCTGATGGAAATGAAATACAGGAATTTATTTATTTCTTTTCCATTGTTTTATCATTTAAGGCATGTTCACACTCAGTATTTTTACTCAGTATTTTGCAACCAAAACCAGGAGTGGATTGAAAACACAGAAATGCTATGTTCACATTTTTAAAATAAATGCAATTATTTGCCATTAAATGGTGGCCATCCACTGAATTTCAACAGGGACTTGAACCAAAGAAGGGGAGTTACCCCCTAGACCACAGCTCCAACACATTTGGGCTCAGAGATGCAACTATATTTGAATATTTCTTTCAGACATAACGTGTCTACAGAGGACTGATCTGCAATCAGAGACACTGGCTGAAAGCTGAGTGAACAGGAGGCCGGGCAGCATTGATTATTCATGAAGAGGAGGGAGTGGTGAAGCGGCCAAAGTGCAACACAAACAACTCCTCTTTGACTCTTCATTAGAGTAGAGTTGTACATAATCCACTGCAGCACACTGTCAGCACCTCAGGTAGGGCACAGGAGCTGACAGATTTCCTTTAATTTCCTGTCAGGGGTGAAGCACAGAAAAGCTGCTAATGGCGGTACTATTAGTGATAACTCTATATTAGTAAGGTATATATCTTGGGGTGATAGTTTTGTTTATATACAATTTTCAGATGCCAGAGAACCCTAATAATATTTTAGTTCTAGTCTTCTCCATGGTATTTAACAGGAATAACATGCCTTTTTATGAAAAGTCGTCCATAAAAAATGAAGATATTCTGCAAAATCCAAAAATCTCCAGTATTTGCATCCATAGCGATGACTAGTCCATATAATACGCGGATGGGCTGTAGGAGAATGACATTTTAAACTACAAAATAAAAAAGGACGAGCAAAGAGCACTTTCTGGTTGGGAAATAACGTGCGGAAAAAGTAAAGTTGAAGCTGACAGCTTTATTACCATCTCACAAATATTTTACTATGGTATCCAGCTGATAAAGGTCGGACGCTGCCGCAGCATTTCTATGGGTCGGCAATGAAAAACGTATGCCGAAAAAAATGGTAATTTGTTTTAAATAAACCTTATTCGACACCTCTATCTTTAAAGTGAAAACCACAGAAGGATTTGTTACAAAAAGATTAAGATAAAAACGGTGAAGAAAAAGCAATTTATATAATAAAATGTATTTGAAGGCTCTACATAAAGCAGATAGCAGGAGTAATACCTTCTTAACCTACATTAAAGGGTTTGACTGTCCCCGTGTAGCTTTTCAATGTGCTCAAATCAGGCACCAGATATTACGGGAAAAATGAACGCTTGTGACACTGGGATAAAGGCAATTAAATCTATTCAAGAATGAATAGGAAGAAAAGGAAAGAAGGAAGAAAGGTGGGGGGGGGGGAGGGAAATCGTTTTCGAAAGTGACAGCATGACCTTGTCAGGGGCCATTTTATCTAGGGCCTGACCATTGATTTGACAGCGTTCTGTTGTAATTATTCGGCACTTCAATGAAAAGGTAATTATCATAAGGTAAGCTGGTGCCTGCCAAACCCTGCCGTGATTTCTTCACTTCAGACAGCTGCTGGACTGCAGTTACAATGTACATTATGTAAAGTAGCCACAGCCACTTTTCCATTCTTTTGTACTTCTTGCAAAAAGCTCAGCTAAGAAATTGTTTACGACTTACTACTTTATGATTACAAGATGGAAATAATAAAAAAAAAAACATATAGAGAAATTGTTTGATTTGGAGAATTTGAGAAATAGTCCCCTAAATGATTTGCACTATAAATATAATATTTTGGTCCAGGAGACTGGACCTGGATACAGTAAGTATAGCTGTTATATAGCAGCCTTCAGGAGACTGGACCTGGTTATAGTAAGTATAGCTGTTATATAGCAGCCTTCAGGAAACTGGACCTGGATACAGTAAGGATAGCTGTTATATAGCAGCCTTCAGGAGACTGGACCTGGATACAGTAAGTATAGCTGTTATATAGCAGCCTTCAGGAGACTGGACCTGGATATAGTAAGTATAGCTGTTATATAGCAGCCTTCAGGAGACTGGACCTGGATACAGTAAGTATAGCTGTTATATATCTGTCTTACAGAGCCAGGACCTGGATACAGTAAGTATAGCTGTTATATAGCTGCTTTCAGGAGACTGAACCTACCTGTTTGCACCCTAGTAACAGCCCGCTCGCTGAATCATTGGCAGCAGCTCTCTCCCGTCTCATTCAGTGGTTGGCTGAATTGATTTTGGCATCTGCAGAGACTGGAGACCCGAAAGAGGACACAAACCATTTTTGTTTTTGTTTTTCAGATTTGTGACTACTATCTTTCCAGACTTTGCAAAAAGTTTGATTCCGTACCGAACCAAACTTTTCGGTATGCATTTCAGTTTAGGAATTTCCGTGCTCATTTGTAGTTACTATGTAAAACAAGAAGTATTGGCTATGTTTATACACAGTATTTTAGTTAGTATTTTCCAAACCAAAACCAGGAATGCATTGAAGACACAGAAGGGTTATGTTCCCACTACGTTGTTTCTTATCCATTTATAATTTTTAAAATTGACATCCGTCATCTCCTGTTTGGCCGCCTGTCAGTGCAATGATGGCTGTTGGAACAAGATTCTAACTTGGGGTGGACGAATTGCGCTTTTGGCTTGTCTTTAATTGAAATGTCCATTACATTTACATTTAATAGTAATGACAATAAAAGGATGGTAACGACAATGAAAGGATGGTAAAAAAGAACTGCCTGTCAACAACTAAAAAAGTAATGTCCGTTGTTTGCAAAAGATGTCTGGAAATAATTGTCATGATCATTATTTTGACATCTGCACAGACAATGTCCATCGTTTTATGCACTGTATAGGAGATTTATCAAAAGGTTAAAGGTTAACTGCCCCCAGCAGCCAATCACAGCTCAGCTCTGAGCTTTGGTAAAAGAAAAGCTGAGCTGTGATTGGTTGCTGGGGGCAGATTATACCAGTCTTTATTTTACACCCTTTGATAAATCGGGGCCTGTGTGCATTGGGCGTCCATCATTCCATTGACTTCATTGCATTGCATTTAATGAAATCTTGGCAAAAATTGACGTCTTTTTAAACAGAAAAATTGGACGTTTTTTTTTAAGTAGTGTGAACATAGCCAAATTGTGCAAATCTTTTCATTATAATTTTCCTCTGTCAGTTCCACTCCTGATTTTGGCTATATTTGGATTTTTTGTGAACATAGTCTAAAAGGGGGATAGGTGATAGGTCAAACAGGATTTTTTTGAAAATGGCGATTTTGATGGGATTGTATTTTTTTTTCCTCCTACGTAACTATGTAAAAGATGTTATAGAATACAGTCTTATCTGCAGTTTGGTATCTAATAGACTGTCAGATCTACCAGATGATGATATAAAGTGCTAGCAAAACCAAATAGCCATCTGATGAAGACACAGAACAGGTCCTCAGACGGCCATTACTGCCTAACTTGTCACTTTCCATCTTTATTGGCTTCAACGTGATATGATTGAGCTAAAGAAGTGACATCACTAGTACCAACTGCTTGAGCCAAACCAATAAAGAACGGACTTTCCAATGTTGATACTTACTCCCTCCAATTTATTGCCATTGCTTAAAGGTTTCTTTACTCCACCATCATTTTAATTGCTATAATGCATGTATATCAGTTTTTATTCTTGATATTCCCAATTGACGGCATGCCGCCAGAGTTCTAATTGGTCTTGCAGTAATGCATTGCATTTTTACCTGGTCATTTTCGAATATTTTGTTTACAAATCCCTTAAAGGGATTAAATTTTCAAAAGTTAGAACAAAAAACTGTAATAGGTTAACCAGGCACAGTCCACTCTGCTGAAGTACCTGGTTATGTGCTTTAGTCTCCTATTTATTTCATTACCCGAGTTACGCACTCGAGCATTTTAGTGCTCGCTAAACACTAGTAACAGCCTATATATAATGCACAATGCATAGCTGTGTATTCAAGTTCATTGATGCAGGTCCGTTTCTTGCACCAGGCAATGGCACAGGGCGCTGGTGGCACCCCCTGGGAACTCATCCAGCAGGGTTGGATAGCGCGCTACACGGCCTCCCACCCCTGGACCATCATCTTTTGTCCTGGGCAATGTAGGGGACAGTGGGACAGTATTACAATGAGGAAAGAGAACAGGGGGACAGTATTACTATGGGGACAGAGCACAGGCGAACATTATTACTATATGAAGGGACACAGCAGTAGGCATCATTACTATATGGAGGCAAAGCAGGGCAGGAGGCATTACTACTATATAGGGGCACAGCAGGGGACATTATTACTATATGGGGGGACAGCAGGAGGCATTATTACTATATGGGGACACAGCAGGGGACATTATTATTATATAGGGGCACAGCAGGAGGCATTATTACTATATGGGGACACAGCAGGAGGCATTATTACTATATGGAGGCACAGCAGGGGGCATTATTACTATATTGGGGGCTTAGCAGGGGATCCCATATACAGGGGACAACCCACATACCTACTGACTTTACTGCACTTGACACTAAAATGAGGAAGTAAGTTGCTGCAAATCTGCGGAGCCATGTTTGTCTAGTAGGTTAAGGAGAGATGAATTGTAGCTGCAAGAAATTGTCATGGTGGTCTTGGACAGATAGAGAGGAAAAGGGAAAGTGACGCCTCAGATCAAAGACGACGTCACCTGTGAGTCACTAGATAACTTTTGAAAGATCAGGTAACACTACTCTATGCCATAATACACACACTGCTTCTTTCTAGAAAACCCTGATTCCCCCCCCCCCTCCTATTATCAAGTTTCACCCTGTAGTCAAAATGACCTAGAAACTGCCCTGCATGGATGCAACCATCTGTTTCTCCTGTCTGCGTCTTGGTGTGGCTACTGCGGACCACCTTTCCTGACAGGATGTTCCCTATTCTACTAATAGTTTTGGGGGTGAATCACCTGTATACCAGACATCATGGCTGATCCTATGCTTTTGTTTTTATGATGAAAAGTGCATTTCTAATACTTAGATGGTTGTTATTACTATACAGGCACATACACGCACCCTCGCATATATGCGCATACATTTTTTTAGCTCCATGTTTTGTCGACTTATTATTTTTTCCCTTATCAGTGCAAGTTTTTACTGATGTGTTCGGAATACTAAACAACAAATGTTTATGCTTCAATTAACAAAATTCCAGCGCCGAGATGACAGATTATGCACCATTAAACGTCACCAATAGTAGCTGGGAGGTAAAATTTAATGAGGCATTCCCATGATTAGCTGTGGTGAATATTGTCTTTTCAACGCTCGCTGCACCCGCTGCTTGTAATCTCCGACAGAGAAGCCGTTAACGGCTGTAAATATTAACGAGTTCTTTTCGTGATGGAGTCTTGTTACCATTACGCTGGGCTGTTCAGCACAAAAGCATAGTTTAAGAATTTAGGTAAAAGAATATCTGTGGCCAGATATACATACTGTACCATACTCTACCATATACCCAATGGAAGTTGTAATTAGGAAAGATCTGTTAAAAGTAATCCAAGGAGCAAGTGGAACAGTTGTCTATAGCAAACAATCAACTGTAATTTTCCAAATGTGGTTTTGAGAAAAAAAAGAAATACAGTAGAATTTCATTCCGATTTTTTTTTCTGCAAAGTTTATAATGATGGCGACTGCACAAAAAAAAAATAATAATAATAATAATTGTATGATCACCTGTCCACACGGCCTGAGTATCCTTCTCTGGGTTTCCAGTGTCTTCAGCCTCTTGCTCAGCTAATCACTGAGAAGTAACCAAGACTCTCAAGATGAGTGACAGCCTGCTCAGCCAATCACTGGCTGCGGAACTGTCCCATCTCAATCGGTGATTGGCTGAGCAGCATTTTGGTGGCTGCAGGCGATAGTGGAGACAGGAGAAGGAGAATGCCAGGTAGCGTGGACCGCTAAATGGAGAAGAACAAACTTCGTGAACTGCACTTAAACAGTTAACACCTGCAATAATTTAGCTTTTTAAAGTGCTGTTTGTTTAAAGGGGTTGTGCGGCGCTCAGGTTTTATTTGAATCTAGCAACACATTACACTGTACTATGTTTCCTGTCCTGTGGCAGTCTACCTCTTTTCTCTTGTCCCCCTACCGCCAGAGGTTCTGTAGTAGAGATGAGCGAATATCGAGCATGCTCGAGTCCATCCGAACCCGATCGTTCGGCATTTGATTAGCGGGGGCTGCTGAATTTGGATAAAGCTCTAAGGTTGTCTGGAAAACATGGATACAGCCAATGACTTCAGCAGCCGCCGCTAATCAAATGCCGATCGTTCGGGTTCGGATGGACTCGAGCATGCTCCAGGTTTGCCCATCTCTATTCTGTAGTTCTAATTTCTTTTTTCACTCGTCGACAAATAGGCCTGGCGACCATTTTGTGTCAATGAGTCACTATATGACGTGTTGGTGGCTGTTCTGGGCCCTCCGACCCTCTTCTACCCACCTCCAGCTCGTCCCCCTCTGTGATGTTGCCTGCTCGTTTTGTATTAGTGAGGAAGCTGCACCACGTTACCACCCGCTTCCAACTGTATCCCGACGGGCGCGCATGTGCTGCTGTATCTTATCTTATCTAAAGAGCTTTGATTAGTAGCAGACCTGTGTCCCACAATACCGGTGCTGTCTTTACATCCAGCATACAGTAGACTGTTTTCCAGCATTCATAAATATAACCCACAATAATGACTAAACAGGGTGAAGGTAAAATATCCCAATAGATGAAAAAAGTCAAATTATATCCACCGAGTAAGGAGCACATAATAAACAGTGTCAAACATATACCACCCAGGCATGCTCTGACCATTGGTGCAATGCCCCATCATTTTACTCACAAACAGCATTTGTTAAGTTCAAGACATCTCGCAAGAAAAAAAATACTGTTTGTTAAAAGTAATATATGTTTACCCCGTCCAAGTGTATAGTGAATATGATTTGAGGTAAGGGACCCAAGGGGGTCATTATGTTATTTAGCAAGATTTATAAACCGTAAACTGTAACTTTCAGTTATCTATATTTCCCGAAGAAATCTAAGGACCACACCATTAGTATTTCTGCACAAAAATCAGTTGCATGTAAATATATATACCACCTACAATATGTAAACATACCAAGCCACCAAATAATTATACTTAAAGTGTATTTTCTTGATTAAAAAAAAAAAAAAAAAAAAGATCTTACACGGCTGGGAAAAAAAGGGGGCATCCAAATTGAAGGGGTACTCTGACGAAAATTTGTTTTCTTTCAAATCAGCTGGTTCCAGAAACTTACAGTATATAGATTCGTAATTCACTTCTAATTAAAAATTTCAAGGCTTCCAGTACTTATTAGCTGCTGTATGTCCTGCAGGAAGTGGTGTATTCTATCCAGTATGAAACATTGTCAGGAACTGTCCAGAGCAGAAAATCCCCATAGAAAACCTCTCCTGCTCTGGACAGTTCCTGACACAGACAGAGGTGGCAGCAGAGAGCACTGTGTCATACTGGTAAAAATACACCACTTCCTGCAGGACATACAGCAGCTAATAAGTACTGGAATACTGGAGATTTTTTAAAAGAAGTAAATGACAAACCTATATAACTTCTTAAAACCAGTTGCTGATTTTTACCTGAGTACCCCTTTAACCCCTCGATAAAGGCTAAGGCCTTCTCTGCACATTATACAGACCAGGAGTGGATTAAAAACACAGAAAGGATCTGTCCACACTATGTTGAAATTGAGTGGATGGCCGCCATATAACAGTAAATAACTGCCATTATTTCAATATAACAGCCGTTGTTTTAAAATAACCGCAAATATTTGCCATTATATGGCGGCCATCCACTCAATTTCAACATTGTGTGAACAGATCCTTTCTGTGTTTTTAATCCACTCCTGGTTTTGGTTGCAATATGAGGACCACAATACTGACTGAAATATACGTAGTGTGAACCTAGCGTCAAACTGTATACCTAAATGCAATAGTTATAGCTACCCAATAACACCAGCATATAAGCAACTGTTGTTACCGTACATATTACCGCAATACTGTTACAGACCAAATCCTACACACAGAGATTGAATAATACCAGTATACAAGGAGGAAATATTACCCCCAAACTGTTACTGATCAAATCCAGTAAATCAAATCCAATATTGCCATAAATACACACATACAAGGGGTAAATATTACTGCTGCACTATGACCAATACTATTACTACCAAATCCAGTAAACCACAAAATAATACCACTAGTGCCAGTTTACAAGGGACAAATATTACCACAACATGCCAATGCCTCTACTCTGCTACTGAATAAAATCCACTGTACAAAGACCAATATCATCTAATACAGTGACCATGTAGAAGTCCCAGCTCTGCAGACAATATAAGTGATAACAGTGCAATTATATACAGTGACTTACCAGTACCATTCTCTCTAAATGACTCCCGGGGCGCCTTCTCTGAGTGAATCACAGAGGCATCTTCTTTTAAGGAATCACAGAGGTTGTCTTCTTAGAGTTAATCATGAGTGACGTCTTCTCTGAGTGAATAAAAGCAGGAGTATTTAGATTAAAGTTGTTGTAAGGGGAACTATGTCCTTAATGGACAGGAGACGTTGAGGAAGAAGGTATATCTCTTAGCTTTAGGAGAACTGGTGGGGGGCAGGGGGTGCAGGTTAGGAGCATAGCCCATCCCCATAGCGCCGATCTGGCCCACCCTCTCTATTCATTATAATTCGGAAGTTGAGGGTTGGCCAGGGGTAGATCGGCACTATGGGGGTGAGCAGTGCTCCTAACGCCTCTCCCCAATGGTTACATAGTTACATAGTTAATACGGTTGAAAAAAGACACATGTCCATCAAGTTCAACCAAGGAGGGGATGGATACAGGGAAGGGGGAGGGGTGATATGTTCTATACAAATGTATTTATATTATTTTGCTCTAAGAACTTGTCTAGCCCTGTTTTGAAGCCCTCTACTGTTTTTGCTGTGACCAGATCCTGTGGTAGACTGTTCCACAGAATCACAGTTCTCATGGTAAAGAAGGCTTGTCGCCTCCGGAGATTGAACCTTTTTTTCTCCAGGTGGAGGCAGTGCCCCCTTGTTTCTCCAGGCGGAGGCAGCGCCCCCTTGTCTCTCCAGGCGGAGGCAGCGCCCTCTTGTCTCTCCAGGTGGAGGCAGTGCCCCCTTGTCCTTTGAGGGGGTTTTACCTGGAACATCTTTTCTCCATATTTCTTGTAGGGGCCATTTATATATTTAAATAAGTTAATCATATCTCCCCTTAAACGTCTCTTCTCCAGATTAAACAAATGTAATTCTTTTAATCTCTCCTCGTAACTAAGATGCTCCATTCCCCTTATTAGTTTAGTTGCCCGTCTTTGTACCCTCTCCAGCTCTAGAACATCCTTTTTATGAATCGGGTTCCAAAACTGGACGGCATACTCCAGATGAGGCCGCACCAAAGCTTTATAAAGCGGTAATATTATATCCCTGTCCCGTGAGTCCATGCCTGTTTTAATGCATGACAATATCCTGCTGGCCTTAGAAGCAGCTGACTGACATTGTGTGCTGTTCTGTAGTCTATTATCTACAAGTACACCCAGATCCTTCTCCATCAGCGACTCTCCCAGAGTAACTCCCCCCAGGACATATGATGCATGCGGGTTATTAGTACCCAGGTGCATAACTTTACATTTATCCACATTGAACCTCATTTGCCAAGTGGACGCCCAAACACTCAGTGTGTCTAAGTCATCCTGTAACATCTGCACATCCTCCATAGACTGTACTGTACTACAAAGCTTGGTGTCATCTGCAAAGATAAAAACATTGCTGTTAATTCCATTCTCAATATCATTAATAAACAAGTTAAACAGAAGAGGGCCCAGTACTGACCCTTGGGGTACAACACTCATTACCGGGGACCATTCGGAGTAGGAATCATTGACCACCACTCTCTGGGTACGATTTTTAAGCCAGTTTTCAATCCAGTTACACATTAAATTTTCCAAACCGATAGACTTTAACTTACCCATCAGACGTCTGGTTATCACTTATAATACTATTAGCCACTACATATTCCTGGATGTAGTCCCTTATAAGCCCCTCAAATAGTTTCCCCACAATGGACGTTAAGCTTACAGGTCTATAGTTACCTGGGGAAGTTCGAGAGCCCTTTTTGAAGATCGGCACTACATTTGCCTTACGCCAGTCCCGCGGCACAATACCAGTAAGCAAAGAATCACAGAATATTTCATACAAGGGTAGAGAAATTACAGAACTGAGTTCCCTAAGAACTCTGGGGTGCAATCCATCAGGCCCTGGAGCTTTGGTTACATTGAGTTTATTTAATTTGTCTTGGACCATATCTATAGTAAATTTTTTGGGGGGTTTCTGTTGCTATCTATGGCTACCTGCCTTTCATTGTGAATTTTTGCTGCTTTTATTACATTTTTACAGGTTTTGTTGACTTCTTTGTAATGTTTAAAGGCTACAGCTGACCCCTCTGATTTATATTTTTTGAATGCCCCTTTTTTCTCATTTATAGCCCTTCTAACCTCGGTTGTAAGCCATGTGGGAATTTGATTTTAACCGTTTATATTTGTTACCCATAGGAATATATTTGGCAGTACAGTTATTTAATGTGGATTGGAAGATTTCCCATCTATTAGCTGTATCTGTATGTGACAGCAGCCGCTCCCAGTCTATGCCCTGAAGTTCAGCCCTTAACCCAGGAAAATTGGCCCTTTTAAAATGAAGAGTTTTTGCCCTCCCAACATGTTTTTCTTTTCTACACTTTAAGCTAAAAGTCACTATATTGTGGTCACTACTACCCAGGTGTTCATGGACAGTGACATCCCCAACCAGCTCTGCGTTGTTAGAAATAACCAGATCCACCAAGGCATCACTTCTAGTTGGCTCCTCCACAAACTGGCCCAGAAAATTATCCTGCAGGAGGTTAAGAAATTCCCTCCCCTTTGTGGATTTAGCTGAACCCTGACCCCAATCTATATCTGGGTAGTTGAGGTCCCCCATTACCACTACTGTCCCCTCCCGGGCAGCCTGCTCTATTTGTCTATTCAACTGGCCATCTACCTCCTCAGTAATGTTGGGGGGTCTATAGATTACACCAAGAATATTTTTTTCACTCTTTACCTCCTTTTATAGTTCTACCCATAATGCTTCCACATCATCACAGTCATCTCCCACTATTGCATCTTTTACACTCACTTTAATATCATTTCTGACATACAGACATACTCCTCCTCCCTTTCTGCCCACCCGGTCCCTTCTGAACAACGCAAATCCCTGAATATTGATAGCCCAGTCATGTGAGGAGTCCAGCCATGTCTCAGTCACACCAACCACATCAATGGACTCCTCCAGAACCAAGGCCTCCAGCTCCCCCATCTTGCTGGCTAGACTTCTGGCATTAGTAACCATACACTTTATATTACCATCGAGTTTACCCGCTTCATTATAAGAAATAGGATTTATTACTGTGCTGTGACTACAATCATCCCCACTGTTCATCCGCAACAGATGGATCTCCCTATCCACTCCTCCCCCCACAGGACCCTTCTCTTCCCTCCTCAATGTTCTGTCCCCTCTCTAACCTATCTGCCACTACATTACATACTACATTGTCCTCCCTCCACATCCCTAGTTTAAAAACCTCTCCACCCCTTCTAGGATTCTCTCCCCCAGCACAGCGGACCCCCTTCCATTAAGGTGCAAATTATGTGCGGAAAACAGTTTGTACCCCAATGAAAATTCAGCCCAGTGCTCCAAAAACCCAAACCCTTCTTCTCTACACCACGAATTGAGCCATGCATTTAACTCCCTAAGCTCCCGCTGTCTTTCCTGCGATGCGCATGGCACAGGCAGTATTCCAGAGAATACCACCTTGGAGGTCCTTCCCTTCAACTTAGCACCTAGTTCTCTAAAATTATTTTTAATAGACCTCCACCTACCTTGTATCCTGTCATTGGTTCCCACATGGACCACGACAGCTGGGTCATCCCCAGCCCCCCCAAGTAATTTATCCACCCTTTCCACCACATGCCGACCCCTGGCACCAGGGAGACAGCAAACCATTTGGTTGAGGCGGTCTTGGCGACAAATTATTCTATCCGTCTTTTTGATTATAGAATCCCCTACAACCACTAACTGTCTAGGCCTACCTACAATACCATCCCGCCCACTACTAGTTGGACTGTTCCCCCGGCTGTTAGGGAGAACAGGTTCCACTAGAGCTGCCATTTCTGACACGGATGCCCTTGCATCATCACCTAACTTGGCAATTTTGCTTGGGTATACAGTAGAAGTGGCCTTCCTTTTCTTGGATCCCTTACTGGTCCCTCTAACTACATTAACCCAGCTACTTACTTGGGCCTCCTGATCTATATCACCACCCTCCATCTCTAACCCACTAACTTCCTGCTCAGTGAGCCGAAGTTCCCTCTCAAGGTGGCCAAGTTCCCTCAGTGTTGCAATATGCTTCTCCAGATCTCTAACTCGAGCTTCTAGATGGGCAACATGCTCACATCTGTCACAGCGGTACTCACCCTGGAACTCCTGCTCCAGTTGTGCGTACATGCGGCAGACTGCGCACTGAATGAAACCTTCTCACCGGACTGTGAAACACATGGCTAACTGCACCGGAATAGCACTGAGGAGGAAGGTAAGAGACATGCCTTCCTCTTCAGTGTCTTCTGTAAAATAGGGACATATCAGCAGGTTAGATTTGTCTAACCTGCTGATAGTTCCCCTTTAATTTGCTTTTTCTTCTTCATTCCGCCTGGAGGACCAGCCACGACTCATTTATGCAGAATCTACCAGACAAACATATTAGACTCCTCCCTCTCGAACCACCCTCATTGCTATACAAACTCCACATGTGTATTGATCCCTCTAAGCCCTCATATAGGGAGTAGGCCAAACTTTGTGTCCCCATATCATATTAGGCACCCTTTATGCCCCCATATAATTTTAAATCCATCTGTGCAGGTCCCACATAGTATTAAGGTTCTCTCTGCAGTTTTCATATGATATCAGGTCCCTCTGTGCATCCCCTGTTGTGTGTTCCCCTACATACAGTAGATGGCTCCTCTGTGCAGCCCCATATAGAAGATGGTATTCTATGTAGTACCCCTATAGAAGATGGTCCCTTGTGTAGGCCCCCGAAGTAGATGGTCCCTTGTGTAGGCTCCCATAGTAGATGTCCCCCTGTGTAGTCCCCGCTTTAGTAGATGGAAAGGCTTCCTGTGCAGGTCCCCTAAAGTAGATAAAAATAAAAGGGAAAAAATTTCACCTCCCAGATGCTCCCCCTTTGCGCCTCTTCTTCCCCTGTGCGATCCTCTCTTCTCTTACAGCACACGCAGTGTGTGTTACTGCCTGTCCAGGAAGTCCTGGTTGCCTGTCAGGGTGCCGTCAATTGTGTGTGCACTTTAAAGGTGCACACAAAGTGAATACATTGCTCACCCAAGAATCTGGAACAGGCATCCTGAAATAGCCCTGCAGCTGCACATCACTTGGGGGCCCACTGGAGGATTCTCTGGTGGGCCAGTGACACTTGCAGTGTCAGGTGTGGGAGGTTTGCAGGGCTGTGGGGCCCCCAGGAGCCTTGGGCAGACACCCAAATCAAACTCAGAAAAAGAGAAATGTCTGTATACAAGTTGTGTTGTGCCACCAGCCACCAGTAACTGCAAGATAACATGAATGTTTGTAGAATTCCATAAAATGAGACCCTTGTTCTGAGATAGAAGACAAAGGTGAGAACAGAGATGTCACACGGCTGCTTGAGGACTCATCCAAGTGCAGAAGTTTAAACAAACTAGAGAATTACAGTTTCAGGCTGAATGAATCGACCAATGTTTGCGATTCTGTGGATAGTGATTACAGAAGCAGATTACTTTGGAGAGAAGTTACAAACCATATACTACATGTAATCCCTATTCAGCTCCAGTCTTTGCAACGCCACATCTGTTGTTCACTGTGGATGCCAAGCAAATTGGCCAAACTCCTTACTATCAAGCCTGAGCTCAGATGCTCCATGTTTTGAATTACCGATACTTAATTTTTCTGATTCATAAACCTGCATTTAGCCCAAAACTGCAGTGAATGTTTTAATTTAGCTGAAAAACATTTTATGGTAAGTGAAAAATATCTGTTTCTGCTACTAGAAAAAAAAAACAAAAACAAACATATACTCATGTATACAGACTGGGCAAGGACAGAGGCATAGACTGTGAGAATACATGAGCAAGTCAGAATGGCTCGTGACAGAGCACGACTACAACAGGATAGTCGTCCACAATCTAAATTGGATAAAAAATACAAAATTTTACATATTTAGGCTAGGTTCACACTCTGTATCTGTGCGGCTGTATTGCGGGCAGTAAATCATTGGCCGGATTTTTCCGGTTCATGCGTACGCTGGAAAGTATACGATATACGGCTGCACAGTGCACACTATGTATGAATCTACGGCCCTATCGTAAACGGACCCGTAAAAAATGAACAAGACCATTGTTTGCGGCTGGAAATGCGGCCGTGGATTGACAGGCGGTCCGTACGGAGTACTTCAAAAATAGCCGGCAATGATGCCGAATGCCGATGCCTCTAATAGTTAATATATTATATATATATTATATTATATACATAATTAATAAAATACATTTTCTTTGTAATAAAGTCCCTTTCGTTGTTCAATAATTTAATTCTAACAAATCCATCATTGTGCAATTAAATATACTGTTAAAATAAATATATATATAAATAAATGTATATTTATATATATATTTATTTTTTGACAGTATATTTAATTGCACAATGATGGATTCGTTTAAATTAAATTATTGAACAACGAAACTGATTTTATTTCAACGAAAATGTGTTTTATTAATTAAATATTAATTAGTACAGGAAGCTCCAGTAAGCCGTTAATTCATATTGCCGGCAATAGAGCATTCTGTACTAATCATCACTTTACTTTAATGAAAACATCAAATGTTTCTTCTAATTATGTTATCACAATAGCATTATTAGAAGAAACATTTAGAATTATATGTGCGCTCAGCTGATTGGCTGATCGGCTGAGCGCACATATAATTAGCGGGTCCGCAGCACAGTGACTTCATTGTGCTGCGGACCAGCGAAGAGGACACATCGGAGTGAGTATACAGCTCTCCCCACCCCCTCCCCTGCACTGCACCCCTCCCAGCAAGGAAGGGGGGGTCACTTAACCCCTTCCTTGCTGGAATGGGTGCAGTCTGACATCAGTCTGGCCCCCAAGGGGTTAAGGGGGATGCAATACATCCTCCCTTAACCCCTTGGGGGCCAGACTGTAAGCAGCAATCTGTAAAGATGCTGCATACTGTAAGGAGCACAACACCGCTCACAATGATGGGTGTTGTGCTCCTGTTTGTGTGTTTTTTGTGTGTTTCTCCCTTTTTGTTTTTCAGATATCGGTATCCTTGGGATTACGTCGGATTCCGTGGACTAGGTTGATGACCAGCGGTTGTTTATTGTTTTCTTTTAATAAAATGGTCAATGAGGGGTGTGGGGGTGTTTTTATTTGAATAAAAATTTTTTTTAACTTGTGTCTTGTCTTTATTTCTTTACTTTATAGACTTAGTAGTGGAAGCCGTCTAATAGACGGAATCCATTACTAAGTCGGGGCCTAGTGGTAGCCGGTATAAAATGGCTAAAAAATAAAAATAAAACACTAACCCCCCATTATTACCCCTGTACCCAATGCCACCAGGGGTACTGGGAAGAGCCAGGTGCCAGTATATTAACTATTAGAGGCTATAAAACTATAAAAATAGGGGGGACCCTATGCGTTTTTTAAAAATAAATAAATAATAAAAAAAACCGCATAGGGTCCCCCCTATTTTTATAACCAGCCGGGTTAAAAACCAAACGACAGCAGCCTGGTAACACCAGGGTGGGAAGAGCCATTGGTTTAGGCCCTCCCCAGCCTAAATCTTACCAGCCTGCTGCCGCCCGGTCCAGGAGCGCCAATTTTGACGCTCCAGGACCACTGGCTCTTCCCAGTACCCCTGGTGGCATTGGGTACTGGGGTAATAATGGGGGGTTAGTGTTAGCCATTTTATACCGGCTAACACTAGGCCCCGACTTAGTAATGGATTCCGTCTATTAGACGGCTTCCACTACTAAGTCTATAAAGTAAAGAAATAAAGACAAGACACAAGTGAAAATTTTTTTTATTCAAATAAAAACACCCCCACACCCCTCATTGACCATTTTATTAAAAAGAAACAACAAACAACCACTGGTCATCGACGTAGTCCACGTAATCCGACGTAATCCACAGGACACCGATATCTGAAAAACAAAAAGGGAGAAACACACAAAAAACACCCAACAGGAGCACAACACCCATCATTGTGAGCGGTGTTGTGCTCCTTACAGTATGCAGCATCTTTACAGATCGCTGCTTACAGTCTGGCCCCCTTAACCCTTTGGGGGCAAGACTGATGTCAGACTGCACCCATCCCAGCAAGGAAGGGGTTAAGTGACCCCCCTTCCTTGCTGGAAGGGGTGCAGTGCTGGGGAGGGAGTGGGGAGAGCTCTATACTCACCCCGATGTGTCCTCTTCGCTGGTCCGCAGCACAATAAAGTCACTGTGCTGCGGACCCGCTAATTATATGTATGCTCAGCCGATCAGCCAATCAGCTGAACGCACATATAATTCTAAATGTTTCTTCTAATAATGCTATTGTGATAACATAATTAGAAGAAACATTTGATGTTTTAATTAAAGTAAAGTGATGATTAGTACAGAATGCTCTATTGCCGGCAATATGAATTAACGGCTTAATGGAGCTTCCTGTACTAATTAATATTTAATTAATAAAACACATTTTCGTTGAAATAAAATCAGTTTCGTTGTTCAATAATTTAATTTAAACGAATCCATCATTGTGCAATTAAATATACTGTCAAAGAATAAATATATATATAAATATACATTTATTTATATATATATATTTATTTTAACAGTATATTTAATAGCAAAATGATGGATTCATTTAAATTTTATTATTGAACAATGAAAGGGACTTTATTACAATGAAAATGTGTTTTATTAATTAATATATTAACCATGAGAGGCATCGGCATTACTGCAGAGGATCGCAAACCCCGGCAATAGCAATTCATGTAAACTGTTTCCCTGCTTTCCCAGATGCATCCAGAGGTGTTTGCATAACTTTCTTAAGATTTTATTTGCTATTTTTAGTTGAACCAGATTTCCAAGTAAATGACCGTATGTTTTCAGCCGCATGTCTATTTTTTCCCACGGCCGTAGTTTCAGCCGCACATTTCCAGCCGCATAAAAAATACAGCTGCACACATACATAGTGTGAACATAGTGTAACGCCTGGAGCAGTGGATCCACTGGACCGTCACTAGCGATGGCACTAACCTCACCAGGGAGCGTAGTCTAAGGGGCCGCTGGTTTTCACCAGAGCCCGCCGCAAGGCGGGATGGACTTGCTGCGGCAGGCGACCCCCAGGTCGCTACCCCTGGCTTGGTTGCTAGTGTTGGCAGGCGAGGCGTGGCAGGAGCAGTAGGCAGGAGATGGTGCTGGCAGAGGTCTGTAGGCGTAACCGCAGGTGACAGGCTGAACACAGGATCGATAGTGTAACAGAGGAGCAGGAATCAGGAATAAGGACTAGGGACCAGGTAGCGGACAGGAATCAGGAACAACAGGGAGCTGGGCCAAACGCTATGGGAAGCATGTAGAGGCTCCAACACCTGTAGTGGGGCAGGGCTGGAATTTATAGGAAGTGATTAGTGCAACCTCCAATTAGGGGCGGACTGGCCCTTTAAATCTGAGACAGCCGGCGCGCGCGTGCCCTAGGAGGCAGGGACGCGCGCGCCGGCCGGCACAGCGGGTGACAGGAGCGGGGCGAGGTAAGGTGCCCCCCGGGGCCGAACTCGTAGCAGCGCCGGGTCCCTGCACATGGACCCCGGCAGCTGCATGGAGAGGTCGTGGCAGCGGCCCGGAGCACGGGACGCTGCTGCGGCCGTGACAGTACCCCCCCCCTTTGGCCTCCCCCTCTTTCTTGCCTGCAGATGGAGGCAAATCAGTGATGAAGTCCATCCCTATGTGGCGAGGGGATGTGGTTCTGCGGATGAAACCTTTCTTTAAGTTCTCCTGGATGTAAAAGGACATGGCCTCAGTCTCGGGTACTGAGAGAGGGTACACCCGACCATGTGGAGGAGAAGTTCCAGGAAGAAGGTCTATGGGACAATCGTACGCCCGATGAGGTGGTAGAGAGTCCGCCTCCGTGGCAGAGAAGGCATCAGGCAAGTCTTGGTATTCCGCCGGTAGGCCGGATAGAGGCTTGGCGGGTCGGGTGACAACATAGAGTACTTGGGCTGAGGTGACCTCAGACACTGGTTGGAACAGTCCTGACCCCAACTAAGAATCCTCCCGGTTCTCCAGTCCAGCTTAGGGGCATGTAATTGCAGCCAAGGGAGTCCCAGGAGGATGGTGGAAGAAGAATGGGGCAGGACGTAGAAGGAGATCTTTTACTGATGTGAAGTGCCCACCTGGAGGACTAGAAGTGCGGTCTGGTAGTGCACATGGTCGGTAAGAATCTCGCCCGTGACCGAGGAGATAGTCAGGGGTCTGGCTAGTGGGGTCACGGGTAGCCGCCATCTTTGGACCAATGTAGCTGCAATAAAACTGCCTGCTGACCCAGAATCGAGAAACGCAGTAGTCTGGTGAGTTTGTCCTGAAGGCATCTGGATGGAGACTGGCTCAGACAACCTTGGAGAGGTGGCATTCACACTTAGGGTGGTATTACACGAAGCGATTATCGTTCGAATAATCGTTCAATCGGTCGTATTTGAACGATTATCTTTAAGTGTAATAGTAGACAACGATTAAACGACGAACGATTGGTCGTTGGTCGTTTAATAGGTTTTGGATCTATTTTTATCGTTTGTCTTTTACACATCGTTCGCACATCGTTCGTTTTAATAAGATGTCGTTAGCTGTTCCCTGTTCATTCGCAAATTGAAAGGGGAGTGTTCTTGAACTTTGTTGCTCCAATTCAACCGATAATCTTTCCGTGTAGTAAAACGAACGATTATTAGGCAACCGCTATTGCGATCGTTGGAGATAGTTTATCGTTAATTGAAAAAAATCGCTTCGTGTAATACCACCCTTAGGGAGACCTCTTCCACCGGACCTAGGTGCTGGCGTTTCCCGGCGCTTGAGGACGTTGGGGACATCTTAGCCGAAAGTGATCTGAACCACCGCAGTAGAGGCAGAGATTCCGCTCCAAACAACGAATTCTTTCATCAGGCGTCAGGTGAGCCCGTTCCACCTGCATAGGAATCTCAGGAGTCGACTGGGACACCGAAACGTCAGGATTCTGGAAGATCGGCACCAGCTGCTGATGGCGACGGGACAGGTTTAGTTGCCGTTCATGCCAGACCTCCTCCTCTCTCTCAGAAAAACGAGTATCGACCCTGGTGGCCAGTAGGATGAGTTTGTTCAGGGAGGTAGGTAGGTCTCGGGCGGAAAGCACGTCTCTCACCCGACTGGACAGGCCCTTCTTGAAGGTGGCTATTAGAGCGGCCTCATTCCAGTCTAATTCTGCTGCCAGGGTGCGGAACTGGATGGCGTAGTCACCAACAGAGGAGCTCCCTTGAGAGAGGTTGAGGAGAGCAGTCTCAGCTGAAGAGGCACGGGCAGGTTCCTCAAAGACGGAACGAAACTCGGCCAGGAAGGCTCGGAGATTGGCAGCAGCAGGGTCATCTCGGTCCCACAGCGGCGTGGCCCAGGCCAGAGCTCTACCCTCCAATAGGCTGATGATGAAAGCCACTTTAGAGCGATCGGTGGAAAACTGACTATTTAAGAGTTCAATATGCATGGTGCATTGAGTCAGGAATCCTTTGCACAACTTGGAGTCACCAGCGTATTTGCTTGGGAGAGCCAGTCGAAGTGTTGAAAAAGCAGCAGGAGGTGGTGTGCGCTGGGCTGTAGTATAATGCTGTAAGGCGGCAGTGAGTTGCTGGATCTGCTGCGACTGTTGCTGGATTTGTTGAGCCTGTTGGGCGACCACTCGGGCTATGTCGCGGATATCAGGCACCTCGCCGGGATCCATGTTTGGAGCCTACTGTAACGCCTGGAGTAGTGGATCCACTGGACCGTCACTAGCGATGGCACTAACCTCACCAGGGAGCGGAGTCTAAGGGGCCGCTGGTTTTCACCAGAGCTCGCCGCAAGGCGGGATGGACTTGCTGCGGCAGGCGACCCCCAGGTCGCTACCCCTGGCTTGGTTGCTAGTGACGGCAGGTGAGGCGTGGTAGGAGCAGTAGGCAGGAGATGGTGCTGGCAGAGGTCTGTAGTCGTAACCGCAGGTGACAGGCTGAACACAGGATCGATAGTGTAACAGAGGAGCAAGAACCAGGAATAAGGACTAGGGACCAGGTAGCGGACAGGAATCAGGAACAACAGGGAGCTGGGCCAAACGCTATGGGAAGCATGTAGAGGCTCCAACACCTGTAGTGGGGCAGGGCTGGAATTTATAGGAAGTGATTAGTGCAACTTCCAATTAGGGGCGGACTGGCCCTTTAAATCTGAGACAGCCGGTGCGCGCGCGCCCTAGGAGGCGGGGACATGCGCGCCGGTCTGCACAGCGGGTGACAGGAGCGGGGCGAGGTAAGGCGCCCCCCGGGGCTGAACTCGTAGCAGCGCCGGGTCCCTGCACATGGACCCCGGCAGCTGCATGGAGAGGTCGCGGCGGCCCGGAGCACGGGCCGCCGCTGCGGCCGTGACACATAGCCCTAAAGGATTCGATCATGCCCCCTTTCCCTTTTTTCCTCCAGACCAGGGATGTCTAACTGTGTAACTATATTTGGCCCACAGAGAATATACCAGATGTCCACTAGATCTGGCCTGCTGGTAGACAGCGCATGCAATGCTTAAGGAACCAGTACATCTTATACTAGAGTCGGGCACATGTTACCACTAGCTAGATATCGGAGCTGACAGTATAAGATGTATGGGAACCATGAGACTACAAATCCCACCATGTTCTGCTTTTGTGTTAGAATCAGGTGTATACAGAGATTAGAGATGAGCAAACCGGGTTCGAGTCGATCCGAACCCGAACGTTCGGCATTTGATTAGCGGTGGCTGCTGAACTTGGATAAAGCTCTAAGGTTGTCTGGAAAACATGGATACAGCCAATGACTATATCCATGATTTCCACATAGCCTTAGGGCTTTATTCAACTTCAGCAGCCACCGCTAATCAAATGGCGAAAGTTCGCCAGTCTTAGTATTCCGCCGGTAGGCCGGATAGAGGCTTGGCGGGGTCGGGTGACAACATAGAGTACTTGGGCTGAGGTGACCTCAGACACTGGTTGGAACAGTCCTGACCCCAACTAAGAATCCTCCCGGTTCTCCAGTCCAGCTTAGGGGCATGTAATTGCAGCCAAGGGAGTCCCAGGAGGATGGTGGAAGAAGAATGGGGCAGGACGTAGAAGGAGATCTTTTACTGATGTGAAGTGCCCACCTGGAGGACTAGAAGTGCGGTCTGGTAGTGCACATGGTCGGTAAGAATCTCGCCCGTGACCGAGGAGATAGTCAGGGGTCTGGCTAGTTGGGTCACGGGTAGCCGCCATCTTTGGACCAATGTAGCTGCTATACAACTGCCTGCTGACCCAGAATCGAGAAAGGCAGTAGTCTGGTGAGTTTGTCCTGAGGGCATCTGGATGGAGACTGGCACAGACAACCTTGGAGAGGTGGCATTCACACTTACAGAGACCTCTCCCACTGGACCTAGGTGCTGGCGTTTCCCGGACGCTTGAGGACGTTGGGGACATCTCAGCCGAAAGTGATCTGAACCACCGCAGTAGAGGCAGAGATTCCGCTCCAAACAACGAATTCTTTCATCAGGCGTCAGGTGAGCCCGTTCCACCTGCATAGGAATCTCAGGAGTCGACTGGGACACCGGAACGTCAGGATTCTGGAAGATCGGCACCAGCTGCTGATGGCGACGGGACAGGTTTAGTTGCCGTTCATGCCAGACCTCCTCCTCTCTCTCAGAAAAATGAGTATCGACCCTGGTGGCCAGTAGGTTGAGTTCGTTCAGGGAGGTAGGTAGGTCTCGGGCGGAAAGCACGTCTCTCACCCGACTGGACAGGCCCTTCTTAAAGGTGGCTATTAGAGCGGCCTCATTCCAGTCTAATTCTGCTGCCAGGGTGCGGAACTGGATGGCGTAGTCACCAACAGAGGAGCTCCCTTGAGAGAGGTTGAGGAGAGCAGTCTCAGCTGAAGAGACACGGGCAGGTTCCTCAAAGACGGAGCGAAACTCGGCCAGGAAGGCTCGGAGATTGGCAGCAGCAGGGCCATCTCCGTCCCACAGCGGCGTGGCCCAGGCCAGAGCTCTACCCTCCAATAGGCTGATGATGAAAGCCACTTTAGAGCGCTCGGTGGAAAACTGACTACTTAAGAGTTCAATATGCATGGTGCATTGAGTCAGGAATCCTTTGCACAACTTGGAGTCACCAGCGTATTTGCTTGGGAGAGCCAGTCGAAGTGTTGAAAAAGCAGCAGGAGGTGGTGTGCGCTGGGCTGTAGTATGCTGCTGTAAGGCGGCAGTGAGTTGCTGGATCTGCTGCGACTGTTGCTGGATTTGTTGAGCCTGTTGGGCGACCACTCGGGCTATGTCGCGGATATCAGGCACCTCGCCGGGATCCATGTTTGGAGCCTACTGTAACGCCTGGAGTAGTGGATCCACTGGACCGTCACTAGCGATGGCACTAACCTCACCAGGGAGCGGAGTCTAAGGGCCCGCTGGTTTTCACCAGAGCTCGCCGCAAGGCGGGATGGACTTGCTGCGGAAGGCGACCCCCAGGTCGCTACCCCTGGCTTGGTTGCTAGTGACGGCAGGCGAGGCGTGGCAGGAGCAGTAGGCAGGAGATGGTGCTGGCAGAGATCTGTAGGCGTAACACGGCGGAGCACGGGCCGCCGCTGCGGCCGTGACACATAGCCCTAAAGGATTCGATCATGCCCCCTTTCCCTTCTTTCCTCCAGACCAGGGATGTCTAACTGTGTAACTATATTTGGCCCACAGAGAATATACCAGATGTCCACTAGATCTGGCCTGCTGGTAGACAGCGCATGCAATGCTTAAGGAACCAGTACATCTTATACTAGAGTCGGGCACATGTTACCACTAGCTAGATATCGTAGCTGACAGTATAAGATGTATGGGAACCATGAGACTACAAATCCCACCATGTTCTGCTTTTGTGTTAGAATCAGGTGTATACAGAGATTAGAGATGAGCAAACCGGGTTCGAGTCGATCCGAACCCGAACGTTCGGCATTTGATTAGCGGTGGCTGCTGAACTTGGATAAAGCTCTAAGGTTGTCTGGAAAACATGGATACAGCCAATGACTATATCCATGATTTCCACATAGCCTTAGGGCTTTATCCAACTTCAGCAGCCACCGCTAATCAAATGGCGAAAGTTCGGGTTCGGATGGACTATGGAGCATGCTCCAGGTTTGCTCATCTCTAATAGAGATGTATTACGGTATTTCTCAACATAAATGACTCTTTAATCCTTATTCACCGCTGTGGAATACAGGAGCCAGATTTAGATTTAAAGATTTAGAACCTTATGTAGAGATGAGCGAGTCTAAAGCACACATGGGTTCATCTGGACCTAAATACTCGCCATTTGATTACCAATAGCTAAAGAAATTAGATGCAGCCCAAAGGCTGCCTGGAAAACATGGATACAGCCATAGGCCATAGGTTATATCCATATTTTCATGGACTTCCTAGGGTTGCGCCCAACTTCTTCAGCCACCAGTATTCAAATGCTGTGAGTTCGGGTTCAGATGAACCACCTCTAGTTTTAGGCTTCAGCCTCTTGACTATTTTTGAAGTCTGACTTTGGACTCGTTCTTTGGACACAGTATTCCAGATGTAAAAGCCAGCTTTGTGAACACAGAAGAAAGATCTCTCCTATATTTTCTATTTGGAAAAGTTGTTTAACCCTTAGAGGCCTGGGCCAATTTAAATTTTTGCGTTTTTTCCTCCTTGTGTTTAAAAGGCCATAGCACTTGCATTTTTTCACCTAGAAACCCACATGAGCCCTTATTTTTTGCGCCACTAATTGTACTTTGCAATGACAGGCTGAACACTGCGAAACCAGAAAAAAAGTGTGGTGAAATAAAAAAAACAAACATTTCTTTTATTTGGGGGGTTTCCGTTTTTATGCCATTCACCCTGGGGTAAAACTGACTTGTTATATATGTTCCTCAGGCTTATAGCGCTTTTATCCTTTGGTTTATGAGGCTGTGTCAGGTGTCATTTTTTGCGCTATGAAGTGTTCTTTCTATCGGTACCTTGATTGTGCATATACGACTTTTTGATCGCTTTTTATTACAATTTTTCTGGGATTTTTTGGGATTTTTTTGCGCTTACGCCATTTACCATGCAAGATCAGAAATGTGATTAATTAATAGTTTGGGCGATACCAAACATGTTTATTTATTTATTTTTATTTATAACATGGGAAAAGGGGGATGATTCAAACTTTTATTAGGGGAGGGGATTTTTATTAATAACAACACTTTTATTTGTACTTTTACACTTATACTAGAAGCCCCCCTGGGGTTAGGGTTATTCCCCCCTGGGGTTAGGGTTATTCCCCCTGGGGTTAGGATTATTCCCCCTGGTGTTAGGGTTATTCCCCCCTGGGGTTAGGGTTATTCCCCCTGGGGTTAGGATTATTCCCCCTGGGGTTAGGGTTTTCCCCCTGTGGGACTTCTAGTATAAGGGCACTGATCTCTCATACAGATTTATGCTGCATAGATATGCAGCATAGATCAATGAGATCGGCACTCGGATGCTTCCGGCTGCTGCTCGAGTGCCGAGCCGAGATCAGTGCCATTACGGCGCTGACCCCGGACGGGGTAAGATGTGTGGCTACGAGCGGCACCCGGGACCGCAGCAGTTCAGAGCGTGGCCACCACGCAGCCCTTCTCGGAACACATGGAGGCGGCCCTGGACATATGGGTACGTCCAGGGTTGCCTAGGGGTTAAAAAGACAATTGCCCTTTAAGGGGTTTTGTAGTCTATTTTTAATGTACCATACTCATACACATACAATGGAGGTCATCCAAACAAAAGAAGAAACAAACAATGTATCTGTAGGGAAAACCTGGACTTTTCTTCTTACTCCACTGGATTCTTAGAATTAGGATAGTAGGCCATTGCCCATACCACACAGCAGCTAATATCTTACTTATTACTGGTCATTTAACCACATATGTGGTGATGTGGTTGGGTGTGTTGTTGGCACACTTCAGTGCCCAACCGCCGGGATGATGTTATGTTGGTGCTTTGGATATAGCTCAGCCAGGGAGGATGTAGTTGTGACGCCAGTGCTAACTAAGCACACAGGTGTGATTGTATACCTGCTTTTGTTTGGTGGCTGTCTATATTTCTCCCCAATGGTCGGTGACCTGCCAGGTGTGATGGGTCCCTTGGTTGTTTATCACAGTGGTCCGGAGTGGAGAGATGACCCACAGAGAGGGGAAAATGACCCAAGGATGGTGTAGCCTGTGTGTGTAGGTGCTAAGACTCTACTGAGTCTTAGTAGAATAAATTCTGTGGGTTCTGTGGATACCGACATTGATTCTCTTATCTGGTGATACAAATTCTCCTTTGGCCTTTGCCTGTCTTCTGTTTATCATGCGTTATCCATGCACTTGTGTCTATCTCACTTTATAATTATCTGACCAGTGAGGATCCCCTATACACACTTGTCGGCTTGTCCTTGTGCCGTGCCTACTGTACACGGCACAGTGTCTGGTTCTGTTTGTGTATTTTAATTGTTTTTATCCAGTGTGTTTCACTTGCTTTTTTGTACCAATAAAGTATATTTATCTTCACTTTAAGTGATTTACTTATTTATATATATCTTTTTTGGAAGTGCCACCAATGCTATTGGCATACTTTCTCTTGTAGTAGTATATTAGTAGAATAAATAAAGTCATCTTTACTGAAAAGTCTCTGACAGTACAGGATAGTGGTGTAACAAGTGACTTCTAAGATACAGACTTGAGTTCACTGAATCTGTGCTGAAAGATGCTAATGTGCGTGAATAGAGGAGTTCTAGTTCAGTTTAGTGCTGAGTAGAGGAGAAGAGTTCAGAAGAGTGGAGAGGAGTTTGTCGGGAGAGCCCCAACCCAGTTTAGTAATGTGTTCTGCTGGAACTTGTCTGAAGAGATATTTGAAAGATACTTGAAAGATACTTGAGAAAAGAAGAATACTTGTGCCCGTGTTTCAACCTGAATGTCGCTATAACCACCTTTTGCCCTGCAGTGTCAGGTTACTCATCCTATGAGGGTGACACAAGCCCCAGTCTTGGGTATCTGAGTGTAGCTAAGTGTACGAGCGTGTCCCGGTTTCACCTGCGCTGCGAGATAGAGTGTGTAGACCTTGCATATGGCAGCTTTGCTCTATCCGGGTCAGTTCCTCTGTCTAGGATACCGCCCTGCTCTATATAGAGAGGTTCTTGGCATGGACTGGGGTGTTCTCTGATTTGTCCTCCTTAGTTTTTAAGCACTGCATCTTGTCTATAGTAATAGCTTTAAGAAAGAAAGTCTCTGCGTTCTCCATAGGTATATTTGTCCACTACCACAGCTAGACTACACTGGACTGCTGTCCCTGACAGGGGACCTGACATTAGCCAGGGACCAGCTTGACTACAGCAAGGACTGTCTTGTTTTGTGTCCTCTCTGTACAGGAACCTAAGACTGACTAACTTCCTCCCACCAGAGTAAAACTCCTACTATAGGGGCCTAAATAAACTTCCCTAGGATTGGTGTGTGTAGGAATGAACGGATAGACATAGGTTGAAAGAAAGAAGCATCTCCATTCGTCAGCACAGACCATGTGGTACAGAAACAACAGTAACCCATCATAAACTACAGCTGTGCAATACTCAGACATATAAAACACTGACATCTAGCTGTGCAACACTTTATCACCACTTAATCTTACGAAAAGAGCTTTTTGGACTGATGTGTGAGACACAAAAAGAAAAGAAAAAGAACCACAGTGATAGGACACCACACATAGCCTACCACATACAGTAACCTGCCCAGCTACCACTCTTGCTCATATGGCTGGAGACAGGGCCGTTTCTAGGTAATTTTAACTACAGGGCGACTCTTGCTAAAAGCGCTGCCCCCCCCCCCCCCTCAAAGTGATGTGGGGGGGAGGGGGGTTGTTGCTAGGGATAAGCAGTGTGTGTATTATGGCATAGAGAAGAGTTATTCAACCCTTTTCAACTTGAGGCAAAAAAAATTCATTCATGTCATTCAGTGACTCACAGGTGACGTCTTCTTTGGTCTGAGGCATCACTTTCCCTTTTTCTCTTCTTCTGGCCCAGACCACCATGATGATTTCTTGCAGCTACAATTCATCTCTTCTGAACCTGCCAGACAAACATCTAAGGCTCCGCAATTTTTCAACAACTTCCACCTTTTTGTGTCATGTGCCAAAAGTCGCTAGGTATGTGGGTTGCCCCTTGTATGAAGGATCCCCTGCTGTACCTCCATATAGTAATAATGTCCCCTGCTTTGCCTCTATATAGTAATAATGTCCATGTGCAGGTTGGCCCTCCCTCCCCCAATAGGTAGTGTCCGAAATGTAGCTAATCCCCTGAAGGTAGTCTCTACAGCACGTACCAGGTAGGGATCCTCCCCAATAGCAAGCCCACCAGTATGTAGTATTCCCTCTGTAGGTGATCCCCCTTAGTTAGCCCCAACCCTCTTAGGCATTTAGCCATACCCCCTGTAAGTAATCTACCTGATAGTTAAACATCCCCCCTATATATAATAGATCCCAACCTAGGAGACATAGCAGTTTAGGTAGTTAGTTAGCCCCCCAGCAGATAACATCCCCATAGTAGGCACTCCCCCTGATAGTTAGCCCCCTGCCTCTTTTAGACATCTCCTCTGTTAGTTAGCCCCACTCGCCTGCTATGTAGGCATCCCCACTATGGTTTAGCCCCCTCACCCCAATTTAGGCATCTAACCTGGTAATTAGGTAAGCCTCCCCTTGTTACTTAGCAGTAGCCCCTCCCCCTCCATGTCAGCACCCCTTTGTTACTTAGCAGCAGCCTCTCCATGTCAGCATCCCCTGGTTACTTAGAAGTAGCCCTCCCTATGTAGGCACCCCCCCTTCCCCCCTCTCATGCAGCCATCTACCCTGTTATTTAGATCCCCCCTATGCAGCCATCCCCCTGTTAGACCCCCACTATGCAGCCATCTCCCCCTGTTAAATCCCCCCTATGCAGCCATCCCCGTTAGATCCCCCCTATGCAGCCATCTCCCCTGTTAGATCCCCCCTATTCAGCCATGTCCCCTGTTAGATCCCCCTATGCAGCCATCTACCCTATTATTTAGATCCCCCCTATGCAGCCATCCCCCTGTTAGACCCCCACTATGCAGCCATCTCCCCCTGTTAAATCCCCCCTATGCAGCCATCCCCGTTAGATCCCCCCTATTCAGCCATGTCCCCTGTTAGATCCCCCTATGCAGCCATCTACCCTATTATTTAGATCCCCCCTATGCAGCCATTCCCCTGTTAGACCCCCCCTATGCAGCCATCCCCCTGTTAGATCCCCTCTATGCAGCCATCGCCCTGTTAGATCCCCCTATGCAGCCATCTCCCCTGTTAGATCCCCCTATGCAGCCATCTCCCCTGTTAGATCCTCCTATGCAGCCATCTCCCCTGTTAGAGCCCCCCTATGCAGCCATCTCCCCTGTTAGATTCCCCCCTATGCAGCCATCCCCCTGTTAGATCCCCCTATGCAACAATGCTCCTGTAAGATCCCCCCTATGCAGCCATCTCCCCTGTTAGAGCCCCCTATGCAGCCATCTCCCCTGTTAGAGCCCCCCTATGCAGCCATCCCCCTGTTAGATCCTCCTATGCAGCCATCCCCCTGTTAGATCCTCCTATGCAGCCATCCCCTGGTTAGATCCCCCCTATGCAGCCATCTCCCCTGTTAGAGCCCCCCTATGCAACAATTCCCCTGTTAGATCCCCCCTATGCAGCCATCTCCCCTGTTAGATTACCCCCTATGCAGCCATCTCCCCTGTTAGATTCCCCCCTATGCAGCCATCTCCCCTGTTAGATCCTCCTATACAGCCATCCCCCTGTTAGATCCCCCCTATGCAGCCATCTCCCCTGTTAGAGCCCCCCTATGCAGCCATCTCCCCTGTTAGAGCCCCCCTATGCAGCCATCCCCCTGTTAGATCCCCCCTATGCAGCCATCTCCCCTGTTAGAGCCCCCCTATGCAGCCATCTCCCCTGTTAGAGCCCCCCTATGCAACAATTCCCCTGTTAGATCCCCCCTATGCAACAATTCCCCTGTTAGAGCCCCCCTATACAGCCATCCCCCTGTTAGATTCCCCCCTATGCAGCCATCCCCCTGTTAGAGACCCCCTATGCAACAATGCCCCTGTTAGATCCTCCTATGCAACCATCCCCCTGTTAGATCCCCCTATGCAGCCATCCCCCTGTTAGATCCCCCCTATGCAGCCATCTCCCCCTGTTAAATCCCCCCTATGCAGCCATCCCCCTGTTAAATCCCCCCTATGCAGCCATCTCCCCCTGTTAGATCCCCCCCCATGCAGCCATCCCCCTGTTAGATCCCCCTATGCAGCCATCTCCCCTGGTTAGATCCCCCTATGCAGCCATCCCCCTGTTAGATCCTCCTATGGAGCCATCCCCCTGTTAGAGCCCCCTATGCAGCCATCTCCCCCTGTTATATCCCCCCTATGCAGCCATCTCCCCTGTTAGATCCCCCCTATGCAGCCATCCCCCTGTTAGATCCCCCTTATGCAGCCATCTCCCCTGTTAGATCCCCCCTATGCAGCCATCGACCTGTTAGACCCCCCCTATGCAGCCATCTCCCTGTTAGATCCCCCCTATGTAACCATCCCCCTGTTAGAGACCCCCTATGCAGCCATCCCCCTGTTAGATCCCCCCCATGCAGCCATCCCCCTGTTAGATCCCCCTATGCAGCCATCTCCCCTGGTTAGATCCCCCTATGCAGCCATCCCCCTGTTAGATCCTCCTATGGAGCCATCCCCCTGTTAGAGCCCCCCTATGCAGCCATCTCCCCCTGTTAGAGCCCCCCTATGCAGCCATCTCCCCTGTTAGATCCCCCCTATGCAGCCATCCCCCTGTTAGATCCTCCTATGCAGCCATCTCCCCTGTTAGATCCCCCCTATGCAGCCATCGACCTGTTAGACCCCCCCTATGCAGCCATCTCCCTGTTAGATCCCCCCTATGTAACCATCCCCCTGTTAGAGACCCCCTATGCAGCCATCCCCCTGTTAGATCCCCCTATGCAGCAATCTCCCCTGGTTAGATCCCCCTATGCAGCCATCTCCCCCTGTTAGATCCCCCTATGCAGCCATCTCCCCTGGTTAGATCCCCCTATGCAGCCATTCCCCTGTTAGACCCCCCCTATGCAGCCATCCCCCTGTTAGATCCCCTCTATGCAGCCATCGCCCTGTTAGATCCCCCTATGCAGCCATCTCCCCTGTTAGATCCCCCTATGCAGCCATCTCCCCTGTTAGATCCTCCTATGCAGCCATCTCCCCTGTTAGAGCCCCCCTATGCAGCCATCTCCCCTGTTAGATTCCCCCCTATGCAGCCATCCCCCTGTTAGATCCCCCTATGCAACAATGCCCCTGTAAGATCCCCCCTATGCAGCCATCTCCCCTGTTAGAGCCCCCCTATGCAGCCATCTCCCCTGTTAGAGCCCCCCTATGCAGCCATCCCCCTGTTAGATCCTCCTATGCAGCCATCCCCCTGTTAGATCCTCCTATGCAGCCATCCCCCTGTTAGATCCCCCCTATGCAGCCATCTCCCCTGTTAGAGCCCCCCTATGCAACAATTCCCCTGTTAGATCCCCCCTATGCAGCCATCTCCCCTGTTAGATCCTCCTATACAGCCATCTCCCCTGTTAGATCCCCCCTATGCAGCCATCTCCCCTGTTAGAGCCCCCCTATGCAACAATTCCCCTGTTAGATCCTCCTATGCAGCCATCTCCCCTGTTAGAGCCCCCCTATGCAGCCATCTCCCCTGTTAGATTCCCCCCTATGCAGCCATCCCCCTGTTAGATCCCCCTATGCAACAATGCCCCTGTAAGATCCCCCCTATGCAGCCATCTCCCCTGTTAGAGCCCCCCTATGCAGCCATCTCCCCTGTTAGAGCCCCCCTATGCAGCCATCTCCCCTGTTAGAGCCCCCCTATGCAGCCATCTCCCCTGTTAGAGCCCCCCTATGCAACAATTCCCCTGTTAGATCCCCCCTATGCAACAATTCCCCTGTTAGAGCCCCCCTATACAGCCATCTCCCTGTTAGATCCCCCCTATGTAACCATCCCCCTGTTAGATTCCCCCCTATGCAGCCATCCCCCTGTTAGAGACCCCCTATGCAGCCATGCCCCTGTTAGATCCTCCTATGCAACCATCCCCCTGTTAGATCCCCCTATGCAGCCATCCCCCTGTTAGATCCCCCCTATGCAGCCATCTCCCCCTGTTAGATCCCCCTATGCAGCCATCCCCCTGTTAAATCCCCCCTATGCAGCCATCTCCCCCTGTTAGATCCCCCCCATGCAGCCATCCCCCTGTTAGATCCCCCTATGCAGCCATCTCCCCTGGTTAGATCCCCCTATGCAGCCATCCCCCTGTTAGATCCTCCTATGGAGCCATCCCCCTGTTAGATCCCCCCTATGCAGCCATCTCCCCCTGTTAGAGCCCCCCTATGCAGCCATCTCCCCTGTTAGATCCCCCCTATGCAGCCATCCCCCTGTTAGATCCCCCTTATGCAGCCATCCCCCTGTTAGATCCCCCTTATGCAGCCATCTCCCCTGTTAGATCCCCCCTATGCAGCCATCGACCTGTTAGACCCCCCCTATGCAGCCATCTCCCTGTTAGATCCCCCCTATGTAACCATCCCCCTGTTAGAGACCCCCTATGCAGCCATCCCCCTGTTAGATCCCCCTATGCAGCCATCTCCCCTGGTTAGATCCCCCTATGCAGCCATCTCCCCCTGTTAGATCCCCCTATGCAGCCATCTCCCCTGGTTAGATCCCCCCTATGCAGCCATCTCCCCCTGGTTAGATCCCCCTATGCAGCCATCTCCCCCTGTTAGATCCCCCCTATGCAGCCATCCCCCTGTTAGATCCCCCTATGCAGCCATCTCCCCTGGTTAGATCCCCCCTATGCAGCCATCCCCCTGTTAGATCCCCCTATGCAGCCATCCCCCTGTTAGATCCCCCTATGCAGCCATCTCCCCTGGTTAGATCCCCCCTATGCAGCCATCCCCCTGTTAGATCCCCCTATGCAGCCATCCCCCTGTTAGATCCCCCCTATGCAGCCATCCCCCTGTTAGATCCCCCCTATGCAGCCATCCCCCCTGTTATTTAGATCTCCTATGCAGCCATCTCCCCTGTTAGATCCCCCCTATGCAGCCATCCCCTGGTTAGATCCCCCTATGCAGCCATCCCCCTGTTAGATCCCCCCTATGCAGCCATCCCCCTGTTAGATCCCCCTATGCAGCCATCCCCTGGTTAGATCCCCCTATGCAGCCATCCCCCTGTTAGATCCTCCTATGGAGACATCTCCCCCTGTTAGAGCCCCCCTATGCAGCCATCCCCCTGTTAGATCCCCCCTATGCAACAATGCCCCTGTTAGATCGTCCTATGCAGCCATCTCCCCTGTTAGATCCTCCTATGCAGCCATCTCCCCTGTTAGATCCCCCTATGCAGCCATCTCCCCTGTTAGAGCCCCCCTATGCAGCCATCCCCCTGTTAGATCCCCCCTATGCAGCCATCTCCCCTGTTAGATCCTCCTATGCAGCTATGTCCCCTGTTAGAGCCCCCCTATGCAGCCATCCCCCTGTTAGATCCTCCTATGCAGCCATCTCCCCTGTTAGAGCCCCCCTATGCAGCCATCTCCCCTGTTAGAGCCCCCCTATGCAGCCATCCCCCTGTTAGATCCCCCTATGCAACAATGCTCCTGTAAGATCCCCCCTATGCAGCCATCTCCCCTGTTAGAGCCCCCCTATGCAGCCATCTCCCCTGTTAGAGCCCCCCTATGCAGCCATCCCCCTGTTAGATCCTCCTATGCAGCCATCCCCCTGTTAGATCCTCCTATGCAGCCATCTCCCCTGTTAGAGCCCCCCTATGCAGCCATCTCCCCTGTTAGAGCCCCCCTATGCAACAATTCCCCTGTTAGATCCCCCCTATGCAACAATTCCCCTGTTAGAGCCCCCCTATACAGCCATCTCCCTGTTAGATCCCCCCTATGTAACCATCCCCCTGTTAGATTCCCCCCTATGCAGCCATCCCCCTGTTAGAGACCCCCTATGCAACAATGCCCCTGTTAGATCCTCCTATGCAACCATCCCCCTGTTAGATCCCCCTATGCAGCCATCCCCCTGTTAGATCCCCCCTATGCAGCCATCTCCCCCTGTTAGATCCCCCCTATGCAGCCATCCCCCTGTTAGATCCCCCTATGCAGCCATCTCCCCCTGTTAGATCCCCCCCATGCAGCCATCCCCCTGTTAGATCCCCCTATGCAGCCATCTCCCCTGGTTAGATCCCCCTATGCAGCCATCCCCCTGTTAGATCCTCCTATGGAGCCATCCCCCTGTTAGAGCCCCCCTATGCAGCCATCTCCCCCTGTTAGAGCCCCCCTATGCAGCCATCTCCCCTGTTAGATCCCCCCCTATGCAGCCATCCCCCTGTTAGATCCCCCTTATGCAGCCATCTCCCCTGTTAGATCCCCCCTATGCAGCCATCGACCTGTTAGACCCCCCCTATGCAGCCATCTCCCTGTTAGATCCCCCCCTATGTAACCATCCCCCTGTTAGAGACCCCCTATGCAGCCATCCCCCTGTTAGATTCCCCCCTATGCAGCCATCCCCCTGTTAGATCCCCCTATGCAGCCATCTCCCCTGGTTAGATCCCCCTATGCAGCCATCCCCCTGTTAGATCCTCCTATGGAGCCATCCCCCTGTTAGAGCCCCCCTATGCAGCCATCTCCCCCTGTTAGAGCCCCCCTATGCAGCCATCTCCCCTGTTAGATCCCCCCTATGCAGCCATCCCCCTGTTAGATCCCCCTTATGCAGCCATCTCCCCTGTTAGATCCCCCCTATGCAGCCATCGACCTGTTAGACCCCCCCTATGCAGCCATCTCCCTGTTAGATCCCCCCTATGTAACCATCCCCTGTTAGAGACCCCCTATGCAGCCATCCCCCTGTTAGATCCCCCTATGCAGCCATCTCCCCTGGTTAGATCCCCCTATGCAGCCATCTCCCCCTGTTAGATCCCCCTATGCAGCCATCTCCCCTGGTTAGATCCCCCCTATGCAGCCATCCCCTGGTTAGATCCCCCCTATGCAGCCATTCCCCTGTTAGACCCCCCCTATGCAGCCATCCCCCTGTTAGATCCCCTCTATGCAGCCATCGCCCTGTTAGATCCCCCTATGCAGCCATCTCCCCTGTTAGATCCCCCTATGCAGCCATCTCCCCTGTTAGATCCTCCTATGCAGCCATCTCCCCTGTTAGATTCCCCCTATGCAACAATGCCCCTGTAAGATCCCCCCTATGCAGCCATCTCCCCTGGTTAGATCCCCCTATGCAACCATCCCCCTGTTAGATCCCCCTATGCAGCCATCCCCCTGTTAGATCCCCCTATGCAGCCATCCCCTGGTTAGATCCCCCCTATGCAGCCATCCCCCTGTTAGATCCCCCTATGCAGCCATCCCCTGTTAGATCCCCCCTATGCAGCCATCCCCCTGTTAGATCCCCCTATGCAGCCATCCCCCTGTTAGATCCCCCCTATGCAGCCATCCCCCTGTTAGATCCCCCCCTATGCAGCCATCCCCCTGTTAGATCCCCCCTATGCAGCCATCCCCCTGTTAGATCCCCCTATGCAGCCATCCCCCTGTTAGATCCCCCCTATGCAGCCATCCCACTGTTAGATCCCCCCTATGCAGCCATCCCCCTGTTAGATCCTCCTATGCAGCCATCTCCCCTGTTAGAGCCCCCCTATGCAGCCATCTCCCCTGTTAGATTCCCCCTATGGCAGCCATCCCCCTGTTAGATCCCCCTATGCAACAATGCCCCTGTAAGATCCCCCCTATGCAGCCATCTCCCCTGTTAGAGCCCCCCTATGCAGCCATCTCCCCTGTGTAGAGCCCCCCTATGCAGCCATCCCCCTGTTAGATCCTCCTATGCAGCCATCCCCCTGTTAGATCCTCCTATGCAGCCATCCCCTGGTTAGATCCCCCCTATGCAGCCATCTCCCCTGTTAGAGCCCCCCCTATGCAACAATTCCCCCTGTTAGATCCCCCCTATGCAGCCATCTCCCCTGTTAGATACTCCTATACAGCCATCCCCCTGTTAGATCCCCCCTATGCAGCCATCTCCCCTGTTAGAGCCCCCCTATGCAGCCATCTTCCCTGTTAGAGCCACCCCTATGCAACAATTCCCCTGTTAGATCCCCCCTATGCAACAATTCCCCTGTTAAGAGCCCCCCTATACAGCCATCTCCCTGTTAGATCCCCCCTATGTAACCATCCCCCTGTTAGATTCCCCCCTATGCAGCCATCCCCCTGTTAGAGACCCCCTATGCAACAATGCCCCTGTTAGATCCTCCTATGCAACCATCCCCCTGTTAGATCCCCCTATGCAGCCATCCCCCTGTTAGATCCCCCCTATGCAGCCATCTCCCCTGTTAGATCCCCCTATGCAGCCATCCCCCTGTTAAATCCCCCCTATGCAGCCATCTCCCCCTGTTAGATCCCCCCCATGCAGCCATCCCCCTGTTAGATCCCCCTATGCAGCCATCTCCCCTGGTTAGATCCCCCTATGCAGCCATCCCCCTGTTAGATCCTCCTATGGAGCCATCCCCCTGTTAGATCCCCCCTATGCAGCCATCTCCCCCTGTTAGAGCCCCCCTATGCAGCCATCTCCCCTGTTAGATCCCCCCTATGCAGCCATCCCCCTGTTAGATCCCCCTTATGCAGCCATCTCCCCTGTTAGATCCCCCCTATGCAGCCATCGACCTGTTAGACCCCCCCTATGCAGCCATCTCCCTGTTAGATCCCCCCTATGTAACCATCCCCCTGTTAGAGACCCCCCTATGCAGCCATCCCCCTGTTAGATCCCCCTATGCAGCCATCTCCCCTGGTTAGATCCCCCTATGCAGCCATCTCCCCCTGTTAGATCCCCCCTATGCAGCCATCTCCCCTGGTTAGATCCCCCCTATGCAGCCATCTCCCCCTGGTTAGATCCCCCTATGCAGCCATCTCCCCCTGTTAGATCCCCCTATGCAGCCATCCCCCTGTTAGATCCCCCTATGCAGCCATCTCCCCTGGTTAGATCCCCCTATGCAGCCATCCCCCTGTTAGATCCCCCTATGCAGCCATCCCCCTGTTAGATCCCCCCTATGCAGCCATCCCCCTGTTAGATCCCCCCTATGCAGCCATCCCCCTGTTAGATCCCCCCTATGCAGCCATCCCCCTGTTAGATCCCCCCTATGCAGCCATCCCCCCTGTTATTTAGATCTCCTATGCAGCCATCTCCCCTGTTAGATCCCCCCTATGCAGCCATCCCCTGGTTAGATCCCCCTATGCAACAATGCCCCTGTTAGATCCTCCTATGCAACCATCCCCCTGTTAGATCCCCCCTATGCAGCCATCCCCCTGTTAGATCCCCCCTATGCAGCCATCCCCTGGTTAGATCCCCCTATGCAGCCATCCCCCTGTTAGATCCTCCTATGGAGACATCTCCCCCTGTTAGAGCCCCCCTATGCAGCCATCCCCCTGTTAGATCCCCCCTATGCAACAATGCCCCTGTTAGATCGTCCTATGCAGCCATCTCCCCTGTTAGATCCTCCTATGCAGCCATCTCCCCTGTTAGATCCTCCTATGCAGCCATCTCCCCTGTTAGATCCCCCTATGCAGCCATCTCCCCTGTTAGAGCCCCCCTATGCAGCCATCTCCCCTGTTAGATCCCCCCTATGCAGCCATCCCCCTGTTAGATCCCCCCTATGCAGCCATTTCCCCTGTTAGATCCTCCTATGCAGCCATCCCCCTGTTAGATCCCCCTTATGCAGCCATCCCCCTGTTAGATCCCCCCTATGCAGCCATCTCCCCTGTTAGAGCCCCCCTATGCAGCCATCCCCCTGTTAGATCCCCCCTATGCAGCCATCCCCCTGTTAGATCCCCCTTATGCAGCCATCCCCCTGTTAGATCCCCCTATGCAGCCATCTCCCCTGTTAGATTACCCCCTATGCAGCCATCCCCCTGTTAGATCCCCCTATGCAGCCATCCCCCTGTTAGATCCCCCTATGCAGCCATGCAGCCATCCCCTGGTTAGATACCCCTATGCAGCCATCCCCTGGTTAGATCCCCCTATGCAACCATCCCCCTGTTAGATCCCCCTATGCAGCCATCCCCTGGTTAGATCCCCCTATGCAGCCATCCCCTGGTTAGATCCCCCCTATGCAGCCATCCCCCTGTTAGATCCCCCTATGCAGCCATCCCCCTGTTAGATCCCCCCTATGCAGCCATCCCCCTGTTAGATCCCCCTATGCAGCCATCCCCCTGTTAGATCCCCCCTATGCAGCCATCCCCCTGTTAGATCCCCCCTATGCAGCCATCCCCCTGTTAGATCCCCCCTATGCAGCCATCCCCCTGTTAGATCCCCCTATGCAGCCATCCCCCTGTTAGATCCCCCCTATGCAGCCATCCCACTGTTAGATCCCCCCTATGCAGCCATCCCCCTGTTAGATCCCCCTATGCAGCCATCCCCCTGGTTAGATCCTCCTATGCAGCCATCTCCCCTGGTTAGATCCCCCTATGCAGCCATCCCCCTGTTAGATCCCCCCTATGCAACAATGCCCCTGTTAGATCCCCCTATGCAGCCATCCCCCTGTTAGATCCCCCTATGCAGCCATCTCCCTGTTAGATCCCCCCTATGCAGCCATCCCACTGTTAGATCCCCCCTATGCAGCCATCCCCCTGTTAGATCCCCCTATGCAGCCATCTCCCTGTTAGATCCCCCCTATGCAGCCATCCCACTGTTAGATCCCCCCTATGCAGCCATCCCCCTGTTAGATCCCCCTATGCAGCCATCTCCCTGTTAGAGCCCCCCTATGCAGCCATCCCCCTGTTAGATCCCCCCTATGCAGCCATCCCCCTGTTAGATCCCCCCTATGCAGCCATCTCCCCTGTTAGATCCCCCCTATGCAGCCATCCCACTGTTAGAGCCCCCATGCAGCCATCTCCCCTGTTAGATCCCCCCATATGCAGCCATCTCCCCTGTTAGATCCCCCCATATGCAGCCATCTCCCCTGTTAGATTCCCCCTATGCAGCCATCCCCCTGTTAGATCCCCCTATGCAGCCATCTCCCCTGTTAGAGCCCCCCTATGCAGCCATCCACCTGTTAGATCCTCCTATGCAGCCATCTCCCCTGTTAGATCCCCCCATATGCAGCCATCTCCCCTGTTAGATCCCCCCTATGCAGCCATCCCCCTGTTAGATCCCCCATATGCAGCCATCTCCCCTGTTAGATCCCCCCTATGCAGCCATCTCCCCTGTTAGATCCCCCCTATGCAGCCATCCCACTGTTAGATCCCCCTATGCAGCCATCTCCCCTGTTAGATCCCCCCTATGCAGCCATCCCACTGTTAGAGCCCCCATGCAGCCATCTCCCCTGTTAGATCCCCCATGCAGCCATCCCCCTTTTGTTCTGCCCCCCTCCAACCTTTGTAGGCTTTCTGTATAAAACAACAAACAGTTATACTCCCCTAAATGCAGCACAGCACAAGTCCTGTGTCTTCTCTCCCCGCTCTGAGCACAAGCACAGGAGTGACGTCACTCGTGTGCCGGAGCTCTGGGGGGGGGGGGAGAGAGCAGCCTCTTGTGGCCGGAGGCAGAATGCAGCCTCCGACCACAAGAGTAATTCGCAAGAGGCTGGGTCTCGCTCTGACAGTGTCAGTGTGGCTCCCGGTGGATATGCAGAGAGATGGGGGAGCTGGACAGCCGGGGAGCGTCCCGGGACGGTGGGGGTTTGTGTGTGCTGGGGAGACACAACAGTCTGGGTAGGTGATCAGGGGCAGATTATGGGGCGGGCAGGTGGGCCACCGGGAGTGACACCAGCGCCCCCTAGCTGTCGGCACCCCGTGCGGTCTCCTGGCCCGCCCGCCTCTAGAAATGGCCCTGGCTGGAGACAATGCAATGCACGGCCAATGTCTGATGATTGTAAAAAAAAAAACACTCATGGAAAAATGGCTGAAACACCAGGTGGCATGAAATGGCTATCACCGAAAGGAGCGCACCCGTATCTCCATTTGTTCCCATTCCTGCTGCATGAATAAAGATACAATGGATTGAGCGACATCGGTAAGTGCCCAGCATCTGTTTCTGCTATTTTCATACGATTGTCTTGCTTATTGCATGGTGCACCCCGTTATACGCTCTGCAGATATCAGCAGCACATTTCACCCACTGTTAGTGTCCCACGCTTTCTGTGCAGTCACGACTACTACTCTCATCTGGGAATTTTTATAGGTTATTTTTTAAAAGCCTAGAAGCTACTTATGTCATCTTCATATTAAATTAAACAATGTGCGATCGAACATAGAAACGACATGGAAGGAATTTAAAATCGAGACAGTGGAATATTGACGGTTTTTGTGTTTTCATTAAACCAAGATGGCGGTTCTGTATATCAGATAAATTGGCTTGATGTGTGAATGAGTGTTATTTTTTTTTTTTTACATTCATGTGGGGATTAGTCCTAAATCTCCAGAGGTATTCCTACATAGAACCTGATTCCAGCATGAAAGGGTCGGTGTTTTTGCTGAAGTCTCTTCAGTACTATACAACGAGCGCAGAATCGCTAACACAAGCAGTGACTTGTCTGCCTCATGCCAAAAGCTTGTGGGCATATGGTATTGGCACACGGCCGGCTGCTGCAGCCAGTTCTGCCATCTGATGCTACAAAAGTGTTCCCAACTCCATTAGCTTTATTTGCAGGAAAATAGCAACAAAGGGCCAGCGCAGTTGGCATTGGCTGGCACCGAGCAAACAGCGTCCGGGTGCCAGAGGATGGCAAGTGCAATGCTATTCTACAGAAATAATCACAGAGGGAAAACATTATGTAATTCCAGAAGGGGGTGTAGGGCCAGGAACGGGGTAGGTGTATGGAACAGTAGTATACGGGTACTGAAGCTTCCCATCAATAAAAACCGACATTAGTTACAGATCAGCGTGGGTCATTAGTATATAGTAGCTGTGTAATACAATGTATAAAGTTATTTCTGTATTGACATCTACGTAACATTATATTAGGCTATGTTCACACTTTGTAATGACAACGGCCGCTGTGCTACATGTTCACCTAGTTGATACTGCACTGTCGGCCAGATGAAGTCTTCCCAAACTTATCAGCTGTTGCATGTCCTGCAGGAAGTGATGAATAAATGTTCATCTCTTTATTCATTATCAGTGGCTGTCCAAGCCATGGTCCTCGCTACTTATTCTGAAGCCGCCATTATACTGTGTATCCTTATGCATTACAATATACAGTACAATAAGGGCCTGTATTATTGTGCTGTCTGTGCACATTACTATCCCTCTGCTAGACCGGGGGCCAGGGCTTATGCAGCCCTGCAGTTGCTAACATGCTGGTTGAAGCAAAAAGGCCTGTGTCTCCCATTACTGCTGCCACTCAATGTTTGAAGGTATACACATTGTTTTTTTTTTTAATTACACACATTTAGCCTCCATTGTTCCAAATGTAAAAATCTTCACTGATTTAGAATTGGAAAAAAAAAAAAAAAAAACACAAACAACATTCAAGAATTCTTTAGTCCTTTCCTCCTGCAAATTATTTTTGAATGGCCGCACCACCCTATTCAGAAGCCTAGGAAAGTTGGGTGACCATTCAGGAGCCTGGAAAATCTGGGTGACCATTCAGGAGTCTGGGAAAGCTGTCAGCCATGCTGTATAGCCGTCCTCACTGCTTAGAAACAGCATTTGCACAGAGGGGACGGCTGTACAGCCTGGCTGAGAGCAGAATGGGTGAGGAGGGATGTAGGGGTGGTTGGAGGAATCGGAGGTGACATAGCTGACACGCCCCCTGCAGGAGAATGAATAGAAAGTGTATGCGCAGAACTATTGGGGCTATATCTGGCTGCAGGAACATCAGAAAGGCGCCACATTTGAATGGAAGACTGTCCTGTCTCTGCCAGGTGGGAAATTATTATGTTTAAAGGGGTAGTGCGGCGGTTAACAATTATTATACAACTTTGTAATGTATGTTATGTCTGTGAATGGCCCCCTTCCCCGTTTCCCACCACCCCCACCCGTGTACCCAGAAGTGTGGTGCGCTATACATACCTGTCACGTGCCGACTCGTCTCCGATCTTCAGTCTGCGATGTCGTCTTCGGACGGCCCGGCCGAATCCCTCCGAGCGTCCTGAGTGCCGGCCGCCCTCTTCAGCGTCATCAGATGCTCAGCCGTGATTGGCTGAGCACAGTTTGGCTCAGCCAATCGCGGCTAAACAGCTGATGACGCGGCCGCGTCATCGGCTGCTCAGCCGAGATTGGCTGAGCACAGTTATGCCCGGCCGCCCGAAGACAACATCGCAGACTGAAGATCGGAGACAAGTCGGCACATGACAGGTATGTATAGCGCACCACACTTCCGGGTACACGGGTGGGGGTGGTGGGAAACGGGGAAGGGGGCCATTCACAGACATAACATACATTACAAAGTTATATAACTTTGTAATGTGTGTTATTCTGTGAATAATTGTTTACCGCCGCACTACCCCTTTAACTTTTTAAGGCCTCAAATAGAAAAGCTTATGCCAAAAATATTTTCTAACTCTCAAAGGGATTTTTAGAGGAATAACCGAGCAGGCAAGATGAACAGACGTACTGAATGTAGCAAAAAAAAACTTTTTTCTTTTGTTCTAAGACCAAATAGGTTACATGGAGCGGATAAGACAATCAGGCAACAGGTGTTTCGCACGTATTGTTCTTTTTCACAGACCTCTGCAGCCCTTCACAGCCCCTGAAGACAACAAAAGTCAGCTTGCTCCTGTGCTGTTTTTAGGCTCCGTTCACACGGAGCAAAACTGGCAGAATTCTACAGCAGAATTCTCTGCCGCTAAATCCCGCCACACTTACTGCTATAATGACAGTCTATTGGAGGCGCGTGTGCCTGCTCTGTCCGCACTGAAGAATGAACATGTTCATCCTTCAGTGCGGAGAGAGGAGTAGGCTTGATCGAACATCTGATAAAGCGATCGAACTCGAACCTAGCCGGACCTTCCGCATTTATTTGCTGACGCCTTCCTGGTCAGTGCGGAAGGAGGAGACATCCCAGGGACGGCCTGGAATTCCGGGATTCAGCCTAGGTAGTAGCCTAGGTAATAGGCTGAATCCCGGATTTCCAGACGGTCCCCGGGATGTCTCCTTCTTCTGCACGGATCGGGAAGACATCAGCATTTAAATACGGAAGGTCCGGCTAAGTTCGAGTTCGATCGAACCTTGCTTTTTCAGATGTTCAATCAAGCCTACTCCTCTCTCCGCGCTGAAGGATGAACACTCGGCCACATCTCCGCCTCCTTCTCCATTCTATACACGGGTGGATTACGCTGTCCGCCCAAAGAATGAACCGGTTCATTCTTGGGTCGGATGGCGGAATCTGCCTGTGCATGGAATGCAGTATATGGAACAGGCGGAGATGTGTGCGGTCGCAAACGGGGGCGAGTATGGGAATCCGCCTGGATTCCTCAGTGTGCACATACCCTTACACAGCTGAAGGGGGAGTGAGATGAAGGAAGGGGTTAATATGTTGTGTAGTAGCTTACCCCAAGACTAAGTAGACTATAAACAATTCGGCTCTTCCCCTACATATCCCTTATGGTCAGTACGAGATGTTGGCTTCTAGTGGGAAATTAAAGTAAACAGATTTCTGATCAATAAAACATTAGCGGCTAATTGTTCTTCTGTAGAAATGAATGGCCGTGTTTGTTTGTGGCCCCCCTGACACCTGAATCGAACTGCAGAGTAAGAACATTGAGCGGCTTACCAAATAACGTTCCGCTGTATCTTTAATTAGACTTTCAGATTTGCATATTTACTGGAGAAAATCTACTTCCCCATTATGACCCATTTCTAAGAGGCAATGCCGTTCGATGAGGAACGGAAAAACAAAATGACCCTAAGAATCCTCTTTCCTCCCTCTAAGAAGAAGCGTACAGGTCACTACTGCCCGCAGATCAGCTCAAGAGAATCCGGGGGAATACAAGAAGCCAGTCAAAATTCATGTCAGAACTGGTGCTGTCACATTGCTCTGGGCTAATGATGTGTCACTTGGACTCATTGTCACCAGGACCTCTATGCTTCCTCCGCGGTCATCCTCTTCCCATCCTAAGCCAAGTGTCATCTTATCACTTTGAAGGGACGCAGTTACAATGCTAGAGGGCTTGTAATGTCAATTATTTTACTATGTGAAGTGCTGGGCAAATGGTGCGGTCAGTGTAATGAAGCATTGAGAGAAGATTTTCTAGTAAAAAGATAGAATATTAGCGCTGATGTGCTAACTGGGTTACCATTTCGGGGCAGAATATTGATGATGTTCACAAAGTTTCATGGAACAAAAACAATTTGTGGCTCTAGATTTTTTTTGTTTTAATAAAAGAAAATAAATGTTATACAAGGATTCATTAGGATTTGTCATGTAAGAATATATATATCCTGTATTCAATCATGTCTTCCATATTCGTGTTATCCCATAATCATCAATTTTCTTTTTTTCAATCAAAAATATAATTTTTTTTTCAGTAACGCGTATAGATCTAGTGCCTCTGATATAGTCAGTCTATACCATAGTGGCTTGGTCATTAGGTAGTGTTTCCACGACACTTACCTTTAAAAAGAGCAAGAAAGGGGCATGCCCACATCCCTGATGAAGGTGTAAGGTTGTGCGTTGGGTGCAATTTTGGTCCTTCAGAGACTCCGTAGTGAAAACTGTGTGACGTCACTCACAAACTCACAGAACGCCGAAGCTAGTAGAAGCCGTGACATTTTCCGGGGTGAGCTCCCAGCGAGCATGACTACTACATTCTACTGAAGATTGTAGGAACTCAAGTAAACTTCTCACCTGCGGAGATTTGTAAGTCATTTATTGCCACAACGGTATAGACTGACTATTTCAGAGTTTGTTATGGAGGCGCATTACTGAGATTTCATCCCACATTCGGGAGACACAGGTTTTCTCCCTCTAATAACATCCCAAACCCAAAACAAAATGTATTGGGAGCGCGTCTATATATCAATATATAATGCATTGTACCGGTACGCCATGGTTAGCTAAGTCAACTTACAATGGGCTTTAAGGGTATAAACCCACACACCGTATACGCAGCTTATTTACTGCTGCGATATGCAGCAAATACGCAGCAAATACGCAACAAATACGCAGCAGATTAGATCTAAATAACTGAACACAGCATCAAATCTGCACCACCAAATCTGCTTCAAATCTGCTGCGTTTTTGCTGCGTATCTGCTGTGTATACGGTGTGTGGGTTTGTACCCTTAAAAGAAATATACAGTACTTAGCTCAGGCTGGGTTCACACTACGTTTTGCAATTCGTTCAGCATATCCGTTTTTAATTGGTTTGTTTTAATGGACAAATTAACGTAATCAACACTACTTTTCTGTCCGTTAAAAAAACGCATCTGTTTCGATCTTTTTTTTATTTTTTTTCATAATGGAAGTCAATGGTAAAACTGATCCAAATGGATGACACACAATTGCATCTGTTTTTGCATCCGTTTTTTTTTCCATACAACGTATACGTTAAACGGATTGCAAAAACGCAGTATGAACCCAGCCTTACACATGCTCATTAGTTGCTTTACCAACTTACAAGAAATCCAGCAAATCAGTGGGGTTGTCTTCCGTAGACTAATGCTGTATATGTATACATTTCCATAAACCTATATCTTTAGGTGACATGTTGTATTTTAATGTAAATTTCCCTTGCAATAATTTCTGGCTAATTCTTATTAGGATGCATTGTTTTCTGGAGAACAGAAGTTAATTAGAAGGTGTGATTTCCTGATGGCATATTCATAAGCACAGTAGTCAGGAATGATGGGGAATACATTATTTACACTGCACTTATTTCATATGGAAGCTGCGACTGCACAACCCAGGGTCATGTGTCAATTGTAAATCAGGGGAACAAGTTATAATAACCCTGTTCAACATGCTCCATAAACAATCATCATCGGCAAAAGGCAATTTGAAGTGTCCGCATTGCCGACTATAATTTTTTAAAATATGAACACATTAAAATGACAACGTCATTAAATTTTCTTTATAGATTTCTTTGTACAGTATAATATTACATTTGCATACTGTACCACCATAAATGTCCACAGAGCTGTAAATATGATTATCACTTACTATAGTCATCGTCGGCAAGGGGGAGTTCAGCCTAACCTTTCTATCTTTAAAAGCGCGTGCATGCAGATTCCCAGAGCTCCCAGACAGGTCTGTGCAAACACATAGGGAGTAGTGCTGAGCAACCACTAAAATACTAAAGTGCTTATTACTCGAGTCGAGAATTTTTCAATGCTTTTTGACTTGAGTGACAAACCTCATTGAAATCAGTGAGAGAAATGTGCATTTAGCTCGATGCCCCCTTCTTTACAGAGTGGAGAGTGCCTGGTTCCCCTATTGCATTTTTTCGGTAAAATTTTGATATTTTTCGCCCCTAAAATGGATGTGTAACTGAAATATACAAAAATTAGAGCTAAAAAGTGTGATACATTACTGCAAAACACATTAGAACTCCGGTGGTATGCCGGGACATGCTGGCATAAAGTGTCAATAACCCACTGCATTTTTTTTTTGTTCTAATTTTTGTAAATTTCACTTACACGTCCCTTCTAGGGGCAAAATATACAAAAATTATAACAGAAAAAATGTAATAGGTTGCTGAAAGACACATTAGATCATTACATCCGGCATACCGCCGGTGTTCTAATGTGTCTTGCAGTATTGTATCACATTTTTTTGCTCTAGTTTTTGTATATTTCACTAACACATCCCTTCTAGGGGCAAAATATGCCAAAATTATGATGAAAAAATACAATAGGTTACTGAAAGACACATAAAAACTCTGACAGTATGCAGACAAATGACAACATACTGCCAGAGTTCTTCTGTGTCTAGCAGTAACATAGAATTAAAGCCATATTACACAGAGCGATTGTTGTTAAAAAAACCTGGGTGTAATAGGTGTAAAAGAGCGAGTAGCGATCATAAAGTTGATACATTCTCATTCATCAAGATCTTTCAGCGTGTCGAAAAAAAATCTTTGGTCTTTCAATAATAATTGGCTAATCTCTTCATACAATAGGAAATCTTTGGTTGTTTGTGAAAAAAACCTACATGATCAATTTTTCCCTCACCTGAACTATGGGGCTACGTAGAGACCGCAAAAATGGTCTTTCAGTACACCAAACGTTCCGTACAGTAAGGTGTAAATCGTAAAGCAGTCAGTGAAAATGTAACAAGATGGTTGGAGTGTCATGTCCGAGCACTTTTTCCACATCAAATGAATTTCACAGCAAGGCTTTGTTCACACTATGCAAGAAAAAGAGAAAAACGTCCGCTCTAAGTCAATGGAATGACGGACATCCAACGCATCCAGTGTATTAAATAACAAACATTGTCTGTGCGGACAGCAAAATAATGATCATGTCAATTATTTTCGGGAGTCTTTTGCAAACACCGGACGTTGTTTTTTAGTTGGTCACACACAGTTTTCCTTTTTTTCATCGTCCTTTCACCGTTTTTTTTTACAATTGAATTCAATGAACTTTTTAAATTAAAGACAAAGGGCGATCAGTCCACCAGGCAGCCAAACAGTGAAATGATGGACCTCATTTTTTCTTTTCAAAAACGGAGAGGGAAAAAAAAGTTATTTGAACAAAGCCCAAGTATAGGGTTGCTCTTCTTGTGATACATTTTAAATTCACAGACCATTTGTATTAAATCAACAACAAAACTTGTATGTATTTTGCTATGGGATTACTGCATTTACCCCTGATACATCTGTAAAAATTCTTTAAAAAATATTCAAAACTTTTTAAAAAGAAACAACAAAAAAGGGTCATTTTCCAGAAACATATTCTAAAGTTTCTGAAAATACAGAAAACATTTCCCTACAAGATTTGTATTAAACTCTGGGGGGGCATTTACAAAGGTTACAACCAGGGCGTACGCCAGAGTAAAGTCACAGGTTCGCCCCTTTTCCCTGGTGTATGCCTGCCGTATCCCCTGCTCGTCTTACCGTGCCTACTTGGTTAGGGCACGGTAAGGTGGGGAGGAGGCGTGGCCTCCTCCCCCGCCTAATGTATCATGATTTATGGCTGCTCGCCTCGAAGCTAGTGTAGATTTGGTATGCCAGGCGCAGGTCAGGGCACCCGGCTGGATTCACGTCCGGCAAGATTCACTAAGGGGAAAGGGGGCGGGGCCTAATTTAAGACTTAAAAAGTCTTGAAAAATCAACCCTCCCATGAGTTCATTTCCATCAGCCTGTAAAGATAATGTCTGGAAAGATTTACAAAGTGACAACCGACAGTGCATAAAGGGAGTAAAATTCTAAAGAAAAAGTGTTTAGAAATGTTAGTGTCCAATGGTTCCTCTTCTTACCTTGTATTAAGAATATTCCTTTAAGCTTTACATAACACAAAATTAGAGTTGCTTGTTAGGTAGATGTTTCCTCAGCCTCTCTGGATATGATATGTTTCATATCCTACAATTTGTAGCGAGTTACTTCTTTTGACCTTTGGGCATCCTGCTTTGGCTAACCATACTCCAAGCTGACGTTGCAGTAACGTATAATGAGGAGAGCGGACATCTCGGCTTCATCTGATTAACAATTCATTTTAGATTGATCCCCCGGAGAAAAAACAAAGGGAAGTGATTCTATGATTCCATGCCAGAGATTTCCTCTATTGTGTAGTTTCCTACTTGGTTAAAAATAAACACATTCTGCAAAGACCTTTAGCCCTCTGAATAAATAGTACAGCCCACAACATGGCCTCCCCCTCATTGTTAGCAGATGGAGATTAGACTCATCTCTGGATACATTATGCATCTTACATGAAAGGATCCACTCAGCTAGAAAATACCTTTATTAGAACTCCACTAAGGGCCCTATTCCACAGTAACGATAATCGGCCGAATCAGCCCCATTCAGCCCGATTCGGCCGATTATCGCTCGGTGAAATAGAGGGAACGATCAGCCGATGATCATGTCATCGGCTGATCGTTCATTTAGGGCCAAACCTAAAATCATCCTTCCCCCACCGCGCATCGCTACGGTTGAATAGCGGTGCACGGCGGGCGACCGACGATTTGAGAAGCAGCAGCAGCAGCATAGATTACCTGTCAGGCCTTCTGCTCCGCTCTGTCTTCCTCCCCAGGTCCCGCGCGCTGTAGCTCCACAATGGTCTGTCAACTGATGGAGCGCTCAGCCAATCACAGGCCGGAACCCGTGCGGCCTGTGATTGGCTGAGTGGCCTGTCAGCTGACAGGCCATTCTGAAGATAGAGCCCGCGGGACCCGGGGATGAAGACAGAGCGGAGCAGAAGACCTGACAGGTAATGAATGCTGCAAGGGCTGCAAGGACATCGATAACGATGTCCCAGCAGCCCTCGCTCAACGATCATCGGGCCGTAGAATAGGCCCAGTAAACGAGCAGCGTTCTAGCAGATCGGCGCTCGTTTACATCATTGATCAGGCCCTGCTCGGCCCGTGAAATAGTACTAAAAGTTTCCGATTAGACTGGAGTTGCTTTAAGGGTAGCTTCACACTTAACGAATCCGCAGCGAATTCACAGCGAAATCCGCTGCAGATCCCTTGTCATTCATTTTGAATGAGAAGACATACTTGTGGCGGGATTGTCATCCCGCTGCGAATATGTAAGTCCCAGCCTCATTAACCCCCTGCCGCCAGGATAATACATTACCTCCTCCATGATCCGGCTGTATCTGTGGCTCCCAGAGGTCCCCACGCAGCCAATT